>NC_133449.1:111928401-112243401 GCF_048565385.1 Saimiri boliviensis
TTCTAATTGAATTTAAGTTGTTATAAATCTAAAGTTGATTCTGATAAATGAATACTGTAGGGAAACCTTATAGAAACCACTTTTTAAAACCCCAAAAATACAATGAAAAAAAGAACTAAATAAATTAAAATGC
Organism: Saimiri boliviensis; assembly: GCF_048565385.1. Lineage (NCBI taxonomy): Eukaryota > Metazoa > Chordata > Mammalia > Primates > Cebidae > Saimiri > Saimiri boliviensis. The sequence continues at coordinate 111,928,535 of NC_133449.1, forward strand.
TCTGCTACAAAATATTCACTCAATGCAAAAGAAAGAAATGGAGGAATAGAGAAGCACAAGGTGATCTGAGAAACCAAAAGCCACAAGTTTAGTGGCATACACAAATCCAACCATATTAATAACAACATTAACTGTGAGTGGATAAAACAAGAGATTTTCAGACTGGATTTAAAAACAACTGTGATTCAACTATATGTTGTCTGTAGAATACACATTATGGATTTAAAGACACAAATAGATTCAAAGTAACAGAGTGGAAAAAAGATGTATCATTCAAACAGCAACCCAAAAACAGCTAAGTGGCAGTGCACAGTGGCTCACACCTGTAATCCCAGCACTTTGGGAGGCCAAGGCGAGTAGATCACTTGATGCCAGGAGTTTGAGACCAACTTGGCCAACATGGCAAATTCTCATCTACACTAAAAATCAAAAATGAGCTGGGTGTGGTGTTATGTACCTGTGATCCCTGCTAGTTGGGAGGCTGAGGCAAGAGAATCTCTTGACCCTGGGTGGCAGAGGTTTCAGTGAACCAAGATTGTGTCACTGTACTCCAGCCTGGGCAGCAAAGTGAGACTCTGTCAAAAAAGAGGAGAGGAGAGGAAGGGAGGAGAGGGGAGGGGAGGGGAAGAGAGGGAAGATACCTACAGTAATAGAAAAAAAAAATTTTTAACAAAAATACTAGAGATTACAAGAGACATTTTATACTGATAAAAGGGTCAGTCCATCGGTATCATATAAAAGTTATAAATATGTATGCATAAGCATAAAACAGAGCCTCAAAATAGATAAACCACAAAGTGACAGAATGCAACTACAGTAGTTGGAGACTTAAAATATCTCACTCTCAGTAATGGATAGAACAACAAGGTATTTATAAACAAGAGAGAACTTGAACAAGACTCTAAATCAATTAGATCTGATAAACATCTATAGAATACTCCACTCAACAACAGTAGAAAATACATTCTTCTCAAGTGTATATATAATATTTTTCAACATAGGACATGTGATGGGACTTCAACAAGGCCTCAGTAAATTTAAGAAAATTTAACTCATGTAAAGTACACTTTCCCACTACCATAGAATTAAATTAGAAATCAATAACAAAGCCCTGGCACAGTGGCTCATGCCTGTAATCCCAGCACTTTGAGAGGCCGAGGAGCGTGGATCACTTGAGGTCAGGAGATCAAGACCAGTCTGGCCAACATGCAACATAGTGAAACCCTATTTCTACTAAAAATACAAAAAATTAGCCTGGCATGGTGGCATGTGCCTGTAATCCCAGCTACTAAGGAGACTGAGGCAGGAGAATTGATTGAACCCAGCAGGTGGAGGTTACAGTGAGCCGAGATCATGCCATTGCATTCCAGCCTGGGACACAGCCAGACTCGGTCTCAAAAACAAAAACAAATTCCAAATCATATATATGACAAGGGACTAGTATCTAAAAAACACAATGAATACCTACAGCTTAAAAATTAAGAAGACAAATAACTCTATTACAAATGGGCAAAGAAATTGAGCAGACATCCCTCCAAAGAAGATAGGCAAAAGGCCAACAAGAAAATGAAAAGATGCTTAATCATTAGCCATCAGGAAAATTAAAATCAAAACCACAGTAAGATATCTCCTTATAGATACTAAGATGGTTGTGATAAAAAAAAAACAAATAATAATAACAAGGATATGAACACATTAGAACTATTGTACATAGCTTGTGAGAATGTAAAATGGTGCAGTCACTTTGGAAAGCAGTCTGACATAGAATTATCACTGAACCCAGCGACTCCATTCCTTCATATTTTCTCAAGAGAAATGAAAAGACACATCCACAAAAAACTTGTAGATGAATCTTCACAGCAGCATTATTCCTAATAAGCAAAAAGTGGAAACAACCCAAGTCTCCTTAAGTAAATAAATCAATCTATAAAATGTGGTATATTCATACAAGATATTTTTGTGCCATTAGAAGGAATGAAGTGTTGATGCAAAACATAGATGGACCCTGAAAACATGGTAAGTCAAAGAACCCAGTAACAAAGTTCATATGTTTTACAATTATATTTATACAGAATGTTCACAATAGGACGATCGTTAGAGGCAGAACATAGATTAATGGTTGGTTATCTAGGGCTGAATTGAATGTTGGTGGGGGTAGGGAAGAACGATGTAAATGTGGACTTACTTTTGCAGTAAAGAAAATGGTCTAAAATTAGATTCTGATAATATTAGAATATGTTAAAATATTAGAATATTAAATTAGAATTTGGCAGCACTGTGATTTTATTAACAACCACTGAATTTTACACTTTAAATGAATGAATTGTATGGCATGTGAATTATATCTTAATAAAATCACAGGAAGTGACAATTTTAATTTGTACAACAGATTGAGCAAAGACTCAAATAGAACTTCATTTTTCTGTCACATAAACTATTGACAACATGCCAAACAATTCATTAGATGTCCAATACATGCTTGTTGTGTAAAATGAAAAAGGTTTAATCATTTGGGAAAATTCCACTGACATGCAATGTTTTCCAACATAGGACTTGTGGTAGGCCTTAAACAGGCCTCAATAAATTTAAGAGAATTTAAGTCATACAAAATATATTTTCCCGCTACCATGGAATTAAATTAGAAATCAAGAACAAGCTCTATTTATGGGAGCTTACTTATAAGTGATGACTTGTCTTCCCCTTGCTGCTTTTAAGATGGCTCTGTTCTAGCATCTTTCCTTTCTCTCTCTGCATATCGGGAACGTAAGTGACGGACAATAAGATTTGATGAAATAATAAGAGATAAGATATTTCTCAATTTACTAGAAAATAAAAAATTCAGGACAATAAAAAGAAAACAAAGTCTGCTAGAATCATTTGTATTTAACTATGTCTTCTTTCGGCATCTTCACACCACCTTGGTAAATGTTCCGCTAAAACTGTGTCCACAGTTGTAGGGTTCTGAGTTGTGTTTTCTTTCATTGTGGTAAAACATAAGTAATATACAATTTACCATTTTGCCCATTTTCAGATGTGTAGTTCAGTGGTAGTAAGTGTATTCACATCTTAGGTTTGGATGACTTTTTACAAACACTGTAACATCAGCATGTAAGCCACTGCAAGGATAAGGACACACCTCAGTTAACTGTGTGTTTCCATTTGTTTTATATCTGTTGTCCCAGTTTACTTATTAATAGTGCTCCCTTTCATAAAGTGTCCTAATTTGGGCACTCTATAATTATATCCTCAATTACCTCATCATCATAACTTTAATTTTGCTTCCCTCTTTCTTCCCTCCTGCTGTTTCTTCATCCTGGACCTTGACCCCTGGACTTCCTTTACCTGGAAAATCACTATCTATCATTGAAGGCACTGCTCAGGTCACCTCTCCTGCAACTCCTTTAAAGATTGGAAGATCTAATCCCTCCCTTGTCTGCATCCATATTCCATTTTTTTAAAAAATATAAATCTAAGGCAATTAGGTCATTCCCATCATGGTGAAATAGCTCCAGAATTTAGGATTTAAAGTTACACCTAAAATAATTATCCTTACACTTCCTACTTCTTATACAATATAGGATATGCCAAACACATTCAAATGTTTGTTAAATGAACAAATATTTAATGATTTATGCTACAAAATCTAATTTGTGGTAATCTAGGGATGGTAAATATCTGACTATATTTATTAGATAAGACTACTTCTGTGTTATGTTTGCTTGATTACCTCTTAAAATAACAACATTCACATACACAACAAAAACAAGAAAACCTCCCTTCCCCATGGCTACTCAATAAATAATAAACCAAACTCATAAAGCTTGTCAAAGTACAACTTCCCACAAGAGAATTTTGCTCTTCTCTCTCATTTATCTAGGCATGTGTTGAGGCTTTTGACCCAATTTAGCATAGATAAATGACCCATGATGCAAAATTTTCCAACAGTTTAATAATGCATTTATCTCAAAGTGACACTTGCTTGCAGCTGCCTTAAAGCACTTTGGAGACCGATATATGTCTCTTTGAAATGATGGATGGTGAGGAGTCAGGCCTGTTCGAGAGATCCACCACCCATCTCCCCTAGGGAAGAAGTTAGGAAATCCTTTTTAAATTGCCCACAGCAAATTCAGAGCTTGTGAGACTTAATTTAATATATACATTTTCCAGTACCATTTACAGTTATGACCATTAGACTAACTGTAGTATAAAGCTTTTTGTATTCTTTTTTTTTTTTTTTTTTTTTTTTTTTTTTTTTTTTTTTTGAGACGGAGTTTCGCTCTTGTTACCCAGGCTGGAGTGCAATGGCGCGATCTCGGCTCACCGCAACCTCCGCCTCCTGGGTTCAAGCAATTCTCCTGCCTCAGCCTCCTGAGTAGCTGGGATTACAGGCACACACCACCATGCCCAGCTAATTTTTAGTATTTTTAGTAGAGACGGGGTTTCACTTTGTTGACCAGGATGGTCTCGATCTCACGACCTCGTGATCCATCTGCCTCGGCCTCCCAAAGTGCTGGTGTTCTATATAATACTCCTTTATTTCTGTCACATACTTAAGAGGTTTTATTGATTCCCCCCTCCAAAACAGCAAGAGCAGAATATTTTTTCTCATTGCTTAAAATGTTTTCACAATCTACAAAACAATTTAGCTGAAGCACAATTGTTTTACATGACTTAAATATAATACACAATGGTTGGGAAGTCTTTACCTTATTTTGGCTAAATTCAATAACCATCAAATAAGAAAATCGAAATAGATTTTTTTGATGTTTAAGATTCTGTCATAAAAAGGAAAATGAAAGAAGATGAACTGCTTGTTTTCTGTTTTCATTTCTGCTTTTTTAAGAACCACATTCCGTATTTTGTTGTAACAAGATGTGTTTTCTGATAGATATTAAGAAGAAAAAATTCTGCTATTTATCTCATCACATAATTTTTCTCAGACATATTCATAACCCCTCAGAAGATGTAGAAAAATTAAGCCAGAGAATAATGTTTTGGACTGTCTATATCTGTAAAGTTGTTTTATTCAACTATATTCTCTCTCCTTTTTTTTTTTTTTTTTTTTGCTGTTGTCTCCCAGGCTGGAGTGCAATGGTGGGATCTTAGCTTACCGCAACCTCCTCCTCCTGGGTTCAAGCCATTCTCCTGCCTCAGCCACCTGAGTAGCTGGGATTACAGGTGCCCACCACCACACCAACCTAATTTTTGAATTTTTAATAGAGATGAGTTTTCATCACATTGGCCAGGCTGGTCTCGAACTACAGACCTCAAGTGATCCACCCCACCTCAGCCTCCCATAGTGCTGGGATTACAGGCATGATTCATCGCAACCAGCATATTCAACTATATTCTTTGAGTTTGGTAACTACTTTGGGGGAGATTCCAACACTTTAGTAATCAGTAAAGAATGATGTAGAGTACTGTTATAGTCATTTACTGAGTTTAATATGCACAAATAATTATATCTACGTGAGAGATACACAAGGAATTTTTTGAGTCCAAAATAGAATTGAGTGAAAGATGACTAGGGATATACTATCTGGAGGCTACAGCCTGTCAAGTTCCTGAACCAGAGTGCTGCATTCCAAACAGAGTAGACTATCTTCTAGACTCTATTCTTTTCCATATTGATCTGGTATTTTCTATAAACATAGCTGGAATATGTAGATGAGAAAAAGCACACATATATGCACACCCAGAGTGCACACACACAATCAAAAGCAGGAGGCCAAGAATAATGGGCTAATATTTACAACCTTATAGATGATAGTACTAACATCTCTAAATTTCAGATTCCACCTGACTTCCAACTGAGCCCACATCCTGCTTGCTGATCAGAAGTTTTGAATCAATTGCTGCCTCTGTCAATAGGCTCAGGGTTAAGGCATCTTCACTCCTGGCTTTACCTGGGATTCAGGTTCCTCCTTTATGTGTCAATCATAGTAGATCTGACAACGTTTTCTAAATTTTTCTCACCCCCTACCAACCTATTCAGTGGAAGGAAACTTTGATATCAATCGGTGTTTCATAGACTGGCAGGTATTCCCTCCCTATGATATTACATGAACTCTAATATCTATAAATCAGCCTCTTTTTCAGTTTCTGCACCTATCAATGGCACACTTATTCTCTTGATCAGATACCAAGGTTTTCATTAATAGTCTGTTAATATGCACTTTTAACGTTATCAAATAAGCACCTATATTTCCCTTTGTCATTTTTAAAAATTGTACTTTAGGTTCTGGGGTACATGAGCAGATCATGCAGTATTGTTGCTGCATAGGTACACACATGGTAATGTGGTTTTCTGCCTCCATCCCCGTCACCTACATCTGGCATTTCTCCCCATGTTAGCCCTCCCTGACCTCTCCATCCCCCAACTGTCCCTCCCTTGGCCCCCCACAACAGACCCCAGTGTGTGATGCTACCCTCCCTGTGCCCATGTGTTCTCATTGTTCATCACCCACCTATGAGTGAGAACGTGCAGTATTTGATTTTCTGTTCTTGTGTCAGTTTGCTGAGAATGATGGTTTCCAGATTCATCCACATCCCTACAAAGGACACAAACTCATCACTTTTTATGGCTGCATAGTATTCCATGGTATATATGTGCCACATCTTCCTTGTCCAGTCTATCATCAATGAACATTTGGGTTGGTTCCAGGTCTTTGCTATTGTAAACAGTGCTGCTATGAACATGCCTGTGCATGTGTCTTTATAACAGAATGATTTGTAATCCTCTGGGTATGTACCCAGTAATGGGATTGCTGGGTCAAATGGAATATCTATGTCTGGGTCCTTGAGGAAGCACCACACTGTCTTCCACAATAGTTGAACTAGTTTATACTTCCACCAACAGTGTAAAAGTGTTCCTATTTCTCCACATCCTCTCCAGCTTCTGTTGTCTCCAGATTTTTTTTAAATGATTGCCATTCTAACTGGCACGAGGTGATATCTCAATGTGGTTTTGATTTGCATTTCTCTAATAATCAGTGATGATGAACATTTTTTCATATGTTAGTTGCCCTCATATATGTCTTCTTTTGAAAAGTGTCTGTTCATATCCTTCACTCACTTTTTGATGGGTTTGTTTTTTTTCTTGTTTCTGTTTTAGTTCTTTGTATACTATGGATATTAGCCCTTTGTCAGATGGGTAGATTGTAAAAAGTTTTTCCCATTCTGTTGGTTTCCAGTTCACTCTAATGATTGTTTCTTTTGCTGTACAGAAGCTCTGGAGTTTAATTAGGCCCCATTTGTCTATTTTGGCTTTTGTTGTCAATGCTTTTGGTGTTTTACTCATGAAGTCCTTGCCTATGCCTATGTCCTGAATGGTTTTGCCTAGGTTTTCTTATAGGGTTTTTATGGTGTTAGGTCTTATATTTAAGTCTTTAATTCGTCTGGAGTTAATTTTAGTGTAAGGTGTCAGAAACGGGTCCAGTTTCTGCTTTCTACACACTGCTAGTGAGTTTTCCCAACACCATTTATTAAACAGGGAATCCTTTCCCCATTGCTTGTTTTTGTCAGTTTGTCAAAGATCAGACGGTTGTAGTTGTGCGGCATTGCCTCCAGGGCCTCTGTTCTGTTCCATTGGTCTAGATCTCTGTTTTGGTGCCAGTACCATACCATGCTGTTTTGATTACTGTAGCCTTGCAGTATAGTTTGAAATCAGGTAGCATGATACCTCCAGCTTTGTTCTTTTTGCTTAGGATTGTCTTGGCTATGTGGGCTCTCTTTTGGTTCCATATGAAGTTTTAGGTGGTTTTTTTTTTTTTCCAGTTCTGTGAAGAAGGTCATTGGTAGCTTGATGGGGATAGCGTTGAATCTATAAATTACTTTGGACAGTATGGCCGTTTTCATGATATTGATTCTTTCTAACCATGAACATGGAATGTTTCTCCATCTGTTTGTGTCCTCTCTTATTTTGTTGAGCAGTGGTTTGTAGTTCTCCATGAAGGGGTCCTTTACATCCTTTGTTAGTTGTATTCCTAGGTATTTTATTCTCTTTGTAGAAATTGTGAATGGGAGTTTGCTCATGATTTGGGTCTCTGTTAGTTGTTATTGGTATATAGAAATGCTTGTGATTTCTGCAAATTGATTTTTTATCCTGAGACTTTGCTGAAGTTGCTTATCAATTTAAGGAGATTTTGGGCTGAGATGATGGGGTCTTCTAAATGTACAATCATGTCATCTACAAACAGAGACAATTTGACTTCCTCTTTTCCTAATTGAATACCCCCTTTTTTTTTTTTATTTCTTACCTAACTGCTCTGGCTAGAACTTCAATACTATATTGAAAAGGAGTGGTGAGAGGGGGCATCCTTGTCTAGTGCTGGATTTCAAAGGGAATGCTTCCAGTTTTTGCCCATTCAGTATGATATTGGCTGTAGGTTTGTCATAAACAGCTTTTGTTTTGAGATATGCTCCTTCAATACCTAGTTTATTGAGAGTGTTTAGCATAAAGCACTGTTGTATTTTGTCGACTGCCTTCTCTGCATCTATTGAGCTATTCACATGGTTTTTGTCTTTGGTTCTGTTTATGTGGCGGATTACATTTATAGACTTACATGTGTTGAACCAGCCTTGCATCCCTGGAATGAAGCCTACTTGATTGTGATGGATAAGCTTTTTGATGTGCTGTTGCAATTGGTTTGCCAATATTTTATTGAAGATTTTTGCATCTATATTCATCATGGATATTGGCCTGAGGTTTTATTTTATTGTTGAGTCTCTACCTGGTTTTGGTATCAGGATGACAGTGGTCTCATAAAATGATTTGGGAAGGATTCCCTATTTTTGGATTGTTTGGAATAGTTTCAGAAGGAATGGTACCGGTTCCTCTTTGTACATCTGATAGTATTCAGCTGTGAAACCATCTGCACTTGTAGTTTTTTTTGGTTGGTAGGCTATTAATTTCTGCCTCAACTTCAGCCTTTGTTATTGGTCTATTCAAGGTTTCAACTTCTTCCTGGTTTAGGCTTGGGAAGGTGCAGGTGTCTGGGAATTTATCCATTTCTTCCAGGTTTACTGATTTATGTGCATAGAGTTGTTTGTAGTATCCTCTGATTGTAGTTTTGTATTTCTGTGGAATCAGTGGTGATATCACTTTTATCATTTTTTATTGCATCTATTTGATTCTTCTCCCTTTTCTTTTTTATTAATCTGGCTAGTGGTCTATTTTGTTGATCTTAAAAAAAAAAAAAAAAACAGCTCCTGGTTTCATTGATTTTTTGAAGGGTTTTTTGTGTCTCTATCTCCTTCTGTTCTACTCTGATCTTAGTTATTGTCTTCTGCTAGCTTTTGCGGTTTGGTTTGTTTGTTTGTTTGTTTGTTTTGCCTTATTTGGCTATTCACCCTAGCAAAATCAAATAGCCAAGTGACTCAAAGATAGCATAATACTATTGAAAGAATGTGGGCTTTTTCAATGTAGTTTAGGAAATAAATTCAAATTTTCTGTGCCTGTTTTCTTATTTTTAAATATAGTTATTAACATTCATCTCCCACAAGATTATTATAAGTATTACATGAGACAACATATATGAAAACAGGTAGCATGATGTCTTTCTCATGGTAAGGACTTTGGTTAACAACACTAACTCCAGAGTGAGAATTTCTGGTTTTAAATTCCATCTACTTAAGACACTGGTTGTGTGACTTCAGAAAATACACACAGAGAATATACTAAGACTCAAGTGCTGTAAGATTTAAAGCTAGATTTTAAAATCAGGAGACATTGATAAATTAGTTATTTAATCTTTCTAGTCTTGTTTTTCTCCTCTGAAAAAATGGGGATAATAATAGTAGCTATTCTACAGGGTTGGTGTGACTATTCAGTAAGTTAATAATCAAGAATGATAGTTAACACTTGTTAGTTACATTCACTGCTTTCATAGCAGGAGGAGGAGGGCTGGGCAGGAGAAGTAACTAGTATTAACATAATCCATTTTTCTCCCTTTATGCATACCTCTGTACTGATTTACATAAAACATATAATGCTGGAAAGAGTTAAGATATATACAATCAGTAGAATTATAGCTTAATGCAATAATTTAATTTTTTAAGGTATCTGATTGGTAAAACTGTTCTGTTAAGAATCAGGGCCCAAGAGAATATTTATATGTTGTCTACAGTTCAGTGAAAATGATGATGTTATACACACATGCAGTAACTGCTACTGTTTCCTCTTTCCTCACGTTTACTTTTTTGGGCTGGTGCACCCATTTCACCCATTTCCTAATATGAAAATGTTGGTTCACATTTTCTTCCATTCATCACATAATTATAATTTCATTTAGTAAGAGAATCATTCTATTCTAATGTGCATTATGACATTCTATTTTCAAAATAATCCACTAGACTAGGCTTTAGGATTTAATTTGCAGATGAGAAAAATGAAAATCAGAGAGATTAAGCAACATACCTCACATCAATGACGAGTTTAAAATTCTCAACCTCCAGTCATCCTTATTTCCTCTTCTCCCTTCCCCTCCCCTTCTCCCTTTCCTTTTTCACCCTGTTTCCTTTTCTCTCCCCTCTTCTCATGCCCCTTTTCCTCTCCCTCCCCTTCTTTTTCATTAACCTTCTCCTCCCCCTTTCTCCTCCCTTCTCTGTCTCCATCTCTTTGCTGTCTCTTCTTTCCTACCTTTCTTCTTTTTTTCTTTCTCAATTCTTAGGTATTACGATCAATTCTCTTTGTTCTTTTCTCACTGCTTCAAAGACACCACAGGAACTAGAACACTAAAATAAAATTATTCTTTAATAATCCTTCAATAATTATGTCAATTTTTCTGCAGTGAAATCTCTGCCTTCTCATTTCATCAAACCACTGTGTCACATTCAGTATTGTTCTGTCAACATTGTGGATTGGAATGTGTCTTCAGGAAAACCAATGTGATCATGGGACTCACCCCGCTTATTTCCCTTTTCTCAGAGGTCGCGATCTTATGGTGTTTATTTCCACTGTCTAAAATAAGTTATTTAATATCTTTTGTTTGGTGTTTACTGTAGGAGGGTAAGTCCAGTCCCTATTAATTATGACCAGATGCAGAAGGAATCAGTAATAATTTATAATTTGTCTTACTTCTCCTAGTTCTGAGCCCATTAATCACCATTGCAACCATAATTAATATAAAATAATAATGCATTCTCTCCTATTTTTTTTCTTACTTAAACTTTAAATGACTTTACATATCTATTAGCATTCCTTCTCAATATTTAGGGAAAAGAATGGTCATGTTTCAAAATTTCATATGTGATGTATTGTCAAGGCTAAAGGTAACTATATGTATATAATCTTTGCAAATCTACTACATATGATATTTTTAGTAAAAAAAAATTGTTTTATTTCATTATAACTACATTTGCCTTTTTGGTAGAATAACCATTAGGAGGCAAATATGACATGCCTTGTCTTAGAATTTGCCCTGGTTAACTCTAGGAATTTGCGAATAATTTTCCTTTTTCTTTCCCCAACAGCTTTTCATACTTGGGTAATATCTCTGGCCAGGCCTTTAGAATGCTGATGCTGCCAGTGCCAATCAAGGTATCCAAGCAGAGACGAGCTAATGAGGTGGATACTCATAACTGGACCCATAAATGATGCAAAGAAGAATAACACCAATGAAAACAAGTCTTATGTTTAATTATTTTGTGAACTCCATTCTGATAGAAACATCTGAAAGTCCATTTGGCAGTTGAATCAACTCCACAAATAATGTCATATGATATAGTAGCAATATGAGTAGAAGAGAGGAACAGCATAATTTAATGCATGAAGAGAACAAATGGGCATTTACTATATCACTCTCCAGCAGAAACACTTCTAAAGTCTTAAGAAGGATGTGCAGAGGGAATGGCAGGCCAACTACACTGATTATAGCAGCTGCAAATATGTGTGGCTACCTTCATGCTTCAATGATGTTGTAATTACGGTTTTAAGAAATGCTCTATGCAGGCAGCCTCATTCCTATTTCAGTCCTGCTGTTTATTTCCTGCCATTTTAGCATGCATTGTTATGAGTAGAGTAATACATGTTACACCACAGAATGGGGTGCCACTGCCAATAAGCCATGAAAGTGACAGACTTTTTAAAAGATCATTTTACCCATTTTCTGTCTATTTTAGGAACAGTTCTACCAGTCTTTATCAAATCAATTTGTGCTAACATGGCACTTTAACAAATTTAACATCTTACATATAAATCCACTGTCTGACCTTAAGACAGAGTGAAATTGTGAAATAATGATACAGGGATGATCTGCCCATAATTATGCTGTATGATTATATGCCTTTTACTATCACTGTATGAGCAATTCATTTGAGAATTAAAGGTATTATATGCGTATTTCAATACTAGGAAGATATTATACTGTTTATCTTGTTTGCTATCAGTGCTTATATCCATTAAAGATATCCATTTTACATATGTGGAATATGTGTAAATGTGAAATAAATGGTTGAATAATTTTTGGTGAATAAGAGTCCATAAATAGCTGATACCCAGATAGTTTCAAAAGGACAACATGTGTTCCTTTTATCTCTCAAAGCCAACTCCCACCATTTCCAACTCATTAGCAACCATACATATGGAACATGAACTTTCCTCCTTCTCTTATTTTTATATTGCAGTTTGGAAAAATAACTTAAATTCAGAGGATGGCCTGAAGATCACAGCCTGAAGCTAGGGCAAGTGTCCTAAAGATGGGAGAATATGACTTAACAGGAAGACCCTACTGGAATAGACTAAGCAAGATGAGAGTCTGGTTGGGAATTTGGTGATGAGTCTGAAGAAAAATGAGCAGAACTTGTTAACTAATGGATGTAGGGCTGAAGGGAGACAGATAAATCTAAAATGATTTTCACATTCTTTTTTAGTTACATGGGAGGATGGTGATGATATTATTGAGATGACTTTATCAGAAGATAATGAGTGCAATTTTGAACATGATTTTTAACTTTTCAATGGGATTGTTTCTCTGCAAAGATGAATGTTGTTTCATTACCAAGAAAAATGGGGAAGGTCATAGGAAAGAATTAGGGACTTTGCTGAAGGCTGGAAAATGCATCTACAATTTCAATCATCCTTGAAATATTCAGAGAACAGATTAGGTATGCTAAAACAACTGCTTCTCTTTACTATATAAGTATTTATCTGAATCTCTCCTTTAATGGAACCTTTGGTTAACCTAAAAATATAGTATTTTGATGTTTTAATTAACACTAACATTATTACTTAGTCAAACATTTACATGATTTTTAAACATTGGATTCAGAATATTGAACTCTTTCTGACAATTAAAGTCATAATTCATTTCTACTCACTTAGGCACCTGGAGTGAGCTGCAAAAAGGTAATTATATTCATTGTTAATTTACATGCTATACATATCCTGGTAAACATTCTGTAGGAAAGTGTTACAGGAAGATACAGGTGCTTAAATTAACAAACATTAGGAAATCAGCAAGAGACTTAAACCACACTAGCTATTGTTTCCAAACTATTTAATAATTGAACATCTCTATACACCTGGTCCCAAATCAAGGGATTCCATGACCTCATGAGGCTTCAGGTTCATACCTGATCATTTAATATCAAATTTGCATAGTGCAGGGCACTGAACTGGGTACTTGTTGGAGGGCAATTTAAATTTCCCTGAAGTTCTCCAGAAAGTTCACACATCAAAACATTCACATTTGTAAAACAGGGGTGTAATTAATTGTTTAATTGTTAAGAAGCCTTGTTAGTACTACCATCCTGAAAACAAACAAGACCTGTTACACACAGCTAAGTTCCCCGGCAGAATTTTTGAAGGGGGCATTAACTCACTGATTATTCATGGGCATGACATAGCAATTGTCATATTCTCACCTTTGGGACAATACTGTCTCCTTGTTTTGAGTTCTGTCCAAAGGCTGTGCTCCCCAGAAATCCCAGAAACCTTAATTTCTACCTTAGTCATTGACATTCTGAAAACAGCATGCTAGCCTGAGGAATTTCAGCCGACTCCTTTGCAGCTAAAGCTGTCTCAAAGAATCTATGTACCCTTTTCCCTTGTGTAAGATTATTAAAAATATAACAGACACATTTAGAGTAATGTTTCTGTTGTACATACAACTAGCACATAGTACATTAGACATTCACAAAATATTTGGTGAAAAATTATACAGATGGACAAATAAATGACTAAACAAATAACTGACTGAATGAGTGAATTGAAAAATTAGTAAATGGGAAATTTTCCTGACTTCCCAATAGTAGTAACAGCAAGAGTAATGACTAGCCCTTTACCCATTCATAACAACTCTGCAAGTGTTTTCTCCTTACAGGTTAACTCATTTATATCCTATAAGCTCCCATTCACTGGAGTATACAGAGAAAATCACACATGCTCCAGATTATGAAATCCAAAATCAGGAATTGTTTAACTCTTAAATGTTTTTTGAGTTGAAGAGTTGACCAGTAACACCTTAGATAAGTCAGCTACAGGAAAAGTTAAGCAACATAAGAAAATCAGAAATTACACTCAATTCATGGTTTATAAATTATTTAAAAATATTTATTTAATTGTTGAATTGGCTAAGAGAAAGAAAACTAGCACTTAGGGACCTCTAACTAATATGTGCTAATATTCTATGAATATCATCTTGATCTTTTTCCACTCTGTGGGAAAATTACATAGGGTCTTCTTTTATTTAGCAGATAAAGCAACTGAGACTTAGACAGGTTAATCTCTTCAAAATCCAGCTCATCAATGACAGAGCTAATTCTACTCTCCTTGTCAGTTTGATTCTAAAGGCCATGTTCTTTCTGTATCATGGTACTTCCTGAATTCTCTATAGAATACAGAATGTTAGAACTTAACTCTACTCTATTTTTTCAATCAAGCCTATTTTTCCCTAAGATCAACAAATTAGGAAACAATTTATACCTAAATTGTACCATAGAGAGGGACATTTAACTCTGCTCCAGAAGGAAGACAAAATAGAGAGGGAGAGAGGAAGGATTTCTATACTAAGATTGCGCAGAGACTTTTTAAAAATTACTTTTCTTTTTCTAATTGAGGTATGTAGTCTTTATTTTAAAAATTACAGATTTTAGGTGTCTGGTTCAATGAGTTTTGTATCCATTATCATAATCAAAATATATAACATTTTCATCATACTAGTCACTTGTTTCAGGACTAGATCATTTTTAAGTCAATCCTTTCCTTTAGAATTAGCCACCATTCCACTACCTTAGCTTAGTTTTGCACACTTTCAGACTTCATATGAATGAAATCATACCATGTATATACTGTGTTTTTCTAGTTTCTTTTGTTTAAAATATTTTTAGATTCATTTATGCAGTTATGTGCATCAATATTTATTCCATTTAATTGCTGGGCAGGATTCCATTGTGTGAATCCCACCATGTGCTTATGCCTTCATCTGCTGAAAAATACTTGAGTTGCTTTGATTTTTAATTATTATGAATAAAACTGCTATGAATATTCTTGCACAGTATTTCATGGACATGGCTTCATTTACTAAGGTAAATATGTAGCAATGAAACTCCTAGATCATGTGTACTCAAAAAACTATAAGACATTGATGAAATAAATTGGAGAAGACAAATAAATGGTCATATATCCTGTGTTCACTGATTGGAAGAACTAATACTTAAAATTTCTACCTACCTAAAGTGATTCCCTGATTAAATAAAATTCCATTCAAAATTCTAATGACATTTTTCATAGAACTAGAAAAAAGAAAAACAGAAAAAAACTTGTATGAAACTACAAAGACCATGAGTAGACAAGGCAATCTTCAATAAAATGCAAAACAGAGGAAAAGCTGGGACATCACATTGCCTAATCTCAGAATATTCTATAAAGCAACAGTAATCAAATAGCAATCTTAATTGAATGGTATAGTAACAGACATATGGACCAATGGAACAGAGTAGGTAACCCAGAAATAAATTCGTACATTTATAGTCAACTAATCGCACACAACTAGAACACACAAGAGGAAAGGGCAGTCTCTTCCATAAATGACGTGAGGGAAACTGTATATTCACATGCAGAAGAATCAAATTGGGCCTTTAATTTCCACCATATTAAAAAAATCAACTCCAAATGGATTACAGAATTAAACATAAAATTGTAAAACTACTAAAAGAAAACAGAAAAACAGCTCCTTGGCATTAGTATTGGTAATTATTTTTTGGATATAGTCCCCCAAACACAGTCAATAAAATAAATGGAGTTGCATTAAACTAAAAAGCTTCTGCCCTCTAAAGGAAAATAACCCAACAGTGTGAAGGGACAACCTTCAACAGTGTGAAGGTTTCTACAGAACGGAAGGAAGTATTTGCAATTCAAACATCTGATAATAAGTTAATATCCAAAATAAATAAGGAACTCAAACAGCTCAATAGCAAGAAAACAACCCAATTGGAAAATTATAAAACGAACAGAGGACTTGCAAAAACATGTTTTCAAAAAACAAGACATACAAACAGCTAGCAGGTATATGAAAAGGTGTTCAGCATCACTAATCAATAGGGACATGCAATCAAATTCACAATGATGTATCACCTCACTCCTGTTAGACTGGCTGTCATCAAAAGGCAAGGGTGTGGAGATGTAAATTAGTACAACCATTATAGAAAACAGCATAAAGGTTGCCAAAATATTAAAAATAGCACTGTCATATAATCCGGTAATCTGACTGCTTAGTATATATATTTAAAGGAAATTAAATTGGTGTGTCAGCGATATCTGCACCCCATGTTCATTGCAGCACTGTTGTTTTGTTCTATTTTTCATTTTTATATAATAAAATCATACTTTAAAAATGTAATTTCTTTAGTAGTTATAGAGCCCTTCAAAGTTACCATTTCTTAAATAAAAAATAAAAATAAAAAAAAAATTAGCTGGACATGGTGGTACTCACCTGTAATCCCAGCTACTCAGGAGGCTGAGACAGGCAAATTACTTGAACATGGGGAGCAGAGGTTGCAGGGAGCTGGGATTGTGCCACTGCACTCCAGCCTCGGCAACAAACAACAGCAAAGTAAGACTCCGTCTCAAAGCAACAACCACCACCACCTCGACAACAACAAAAGTTACCATTTCTGTTTTCCTTTTCAGTTTGGGCTAAGTTAGGATTCTCAAGGAGTTTGTACATTTTGTCTAAGTTATCCAATTTAATTTCAAATATTGCCTTACCGTCCCTTTAAGATGATTAAAGTTTACATTGGCATCTCCTATTCATTTTCAGTCGTGTTTTGCACGTTCTCTTTCCTGCCTGTTCACTTGCTTGCTTGTTCTCACTCTTGTGTCATCTCTAGCTCTCTGATTGGTTCAGATTAGATTTGTGTTCATAATTTTATTAACATTTTCAAAGAACCAACTTTGGCTTTGTTGATTTTTTAATGTTGTTTGTCTTAGGTAGATTTCTGTTCTATTTTTTCATATTTCTGCTCTATTATTTTCCTTGATTTTAATTACCTCCTCCTCTAACTTCTTAAGGCAGAAACTTGAGTCATTAATTTTGTGTCAGGCAGACAGATAGAGGTAGATGACAGATAAATAGGAGGCAATAAGTATCATGGGAACAGAACATTGAGGTAATTAATTAATATCTCTTATTTGGAACAAAATAGGAAAAGAGCTTCAAACTTTCTTTTTTAACATAAAGTATCATGGTATAATTTAATAATAAATGATCATTCTTCTATTAAAACTTTTCACCTTTTAAGTGTGACATTCTGACAATAATTAAAGAATAAAAGAATAAGAACATACATATGATTTTTTATATTGAAATTAGGTCAAAACCAGTAACATACTCAACATTGGGTAATGTATCTGTGAATCTGACTGTATAAAATATGCAATAATGAAAACTTTCTGATTTCCTATTAGATTAAAATTGTTTCCAATTTACACATGAATATTAATGTGGGCAATAGTTTTCTTGGCCCAAAGGGATTATTGTTACATTTACAGGCAAAAATCTTCAGATAGGACAGAAACCTATTCCCCCCTCTGTAGGAAGCCTTTCTCCCACCACCGCTATTTTACAACAGAGCTCATCTGAGTTGTCTTACAGTGATGGTATGCATTAGGGTCTTGGCTGAGTGTATGTGTTCTCTGGTATAAAATGATGAACTAAAAAACAGTAATAATAAAATCAAACTCAATTCTTATATGGGCCTTCTAAAAAGGAAGAACTAAAGAAAAAACAATTAATTAATGTGACACTAGATTTTCAGTGATAGAGTCCTTCGAAGACATTTTTTAAAAGTATATAATTGTCTATTCTAAACAGCATGGTACCTAGAGAATAATGCTGAAGTGTTGAGAAAAAAAAATCTCTTGGATATCATTTTTATTCTATTTTCATACATAGTACATCTTTATGATAAAATATATATAAAACATCAATACATAAAAAGAATGCATATATTAATTGTCCATTTTCCCACCATTAATTGTCCATTAGCCCATCAAAAATGTTTTTGATGCTTTTTTGGCTTTATATGCCCAATTGCACACCTACTTGTCCTCCTACTGCCAGAACTTGCATCTCTTTGTCAGGATCTCTGGACATTGGAAGCAGTTCCTTCAGTGTACACAGCAGGTAAGAAATGCCAGGGCATTAATGCTCATTACCACCTCAAGGGCAACCGACAACCAACAATTGATCAGAATGGTTACATAAATACTCTAGCTTTCCTCCTCCTTGGATAGAATAATTCTGAGATTCTACACTGTTCCCAATATTCCCCAACAAGTTTTAACTCAGCTGCAGCTGCTCACAATGATAGCTTGGTTGAAAATACAAAATGCATTAGTTTTTATTTCTTCTTGGTCTCAGTTGCCCCACTTTCCTCTTGGTCTTTCCTGGGCCAACCTCCACTATACAGTACTGTCCAAATCAAATATATGGAGAAAAAGAAGGAAATTCAGGTGTTCATAGTTAAAATACTGCAGTAGCACTCTCCAGGTAACAAAACACAGCTATGATTCTTCTTTGATTTAATGTTGTAGATATGAAGATGTAAATGCTACGAATTGAGACAACGTTTTAAAATTATCTTATATAGATGTGAGTCTTTATAGTTTTCAAAGTTACAATGTCAATGATGATAAAAACATAGAAAGCCAAAACATTTTGTGTATACTTCTGTTATTTTCAATAGGAAATTATGAGGTAAGACAATAAGGGCTTGCTATTTGTTGTCCTGAAGGTAAGATTGTACCTATAATTTCCCATTTCATGGCTGAGGATGTGGGAGAGAGATCTGTTTCTTCATTTGAAAGATGGGATCACAAATACATAAGAGAACACATATGAAATGCCTTTCTCTGTGTATGGTAGACAGAAATTAACTCATACATACAAATCTTCTCTTCATTTTCTTTGTGGAAATTATTTAGGAAGGCAAGTTTGTGTATGTCTGGATAAGGACCCAGATTTCATTCTCATTGATTGGGAATCCTTTGAAAGTTTTCTTCTCAATGAGGGCCATGATCATATTTTTCACCAGGAGCACACATTGGCCCACAAGAAACCCATATGGGATCTGTTTTTCTTCCTATTTACATCCCCATTCTAAATTGACAAACAAGACTTTTATTCAAAGACTAAAAATACTTCATGATTTACATTATTATGTTTTACAGGTGCAAAACATATACATATACATTTAAAGTTCTTAGAGGGTGATTTATAGGTTAATTCTCTTGTGAAACATTTTCATCTATACATTTTATAAATAGCAATGCTAAAATGAAAGACAATAACTCTATTTTTAGGCAATGTTTGATCTGCTTTATAAAATTGGGGTTCTCCTTTAGCTAAGCTGTAACTTACCATTCATGGTTTAGATGGTCATAGGTTCAAGTGTGAGTCTATTACATACTATCTGTGTAATACCTTGGGCCTACATATCATCTGTGTAATAACGTGGACAAGCTATCCAACCTATCTTCTTCCTCTGAATAATGGGGCTATTACCTACATCTTTAATAAGGAGCTAACACATTGTGTAACACATAATAGATGATTCAGACCTTTCTCTTCCCACTTGAATCTAGTGTTTTTTTTTATTGTTTTCACTCTTATTTTAGGTTCAGGAGCATATGTGCCAGTTTTTTTTTTATCTAGGTAAACTGCTTGTCATGGGGGTTTGGTGTACAGATTATTTAGCCACTCAAGTAACGAGCAGTTTTTCATTGATTCTGAGTATCATGAATCACTATAAAGTTTGTCTGAATTTAGGAATAGTAAAGGCTGACAAAGGAAAATGATCAAGTATGATGTAATCACCCTTGATTATCTTATAATAACTGCAGAAAGGTGTGCTCAGTACAACCATTTTCAGACAAAATATTTTGATCAGAGTCTCAGACTGAAAGATTAGTACCTGCTTGAGAAATGAGCTGTGAATTCACCAGGACTAAAAAAGATGCAGCTTTCTATGATGGCAATAGACCTTGCCCTCACAGTTCTGTAGCTGGACATAGCTCACTTCTAACAGGTGGTACTGGAGGGAGCCTTTCAGTGTTAAAAAAAAAAAAAAAAAAAAAAAAGTTTATTTACAGCTACAGGCTATAATTGAGGTTGTTTAGTCTTCTGGTCTCCAGCCCACATGGGAAAGTGGTTAATTTGCAAAGTGGGAGAGTGGGCATTCCTGTAATCTTGGAAAGAACACAAAATTTCCAGGAAGAGGTCATGGTTTCTATCCTATCTCTGAACCCTTTATTATGTACCTGATCTGTCTTTGCCTCAGCCCCCCTGTAAAATGAAAGCCTCCTAGTTCAGATCTGGCTCTGAGGTCTGCACAATCTGTCCAATTTTAATGTTCCATATGTCTATGAGAATTTTATTAAAAGTTACCTAGGTAATACGCACAAATAATTTGGGATGTTCAACCCTGTGGTGATATTTAACATCTTAGAAATCTCTTCTTTAGGCTGTGACATCTATCAAGAAAGATGACAGTTCTGAACAGCAGTTAAAGTGAGAGAGAATTTATCACATTTCCCATTAACTACAAATTCGTGGGATGTTTGAAAGCTGCGAGTGAACTCTTAAGACTGTGGTTACAGGGTGGCCTTTAACATGAAATAGCTGTGGCTGAACTACATCTTTAAGATTTGTGTTTTAATGAGGTTTTATCCCACCTGAGCAGAGGCAAGGAGGCCAGCAAAAAAGCTATGTCTGCTAGACACTTGACAGTTTTTGTCCTGGGAAGAAGTGGTTAGGCTATGTTAGAGCCTACACAATTTTAGTTATTCTTCTGTTTCTTGCAGTACCCCAAGCTTTCATGTGCAGGTCAACTATCTCGTGTCTTTCGACACCCATCTGTACCTAAAGATAAAGAGCTAATGGACGTTTCCAAACTTACCGCACTGCATTGCCAATTCATTTACTTCCCTAACATTTCAAAGTGATCTCCTACCTTTGTGACCTTTAGAACAATAGATTATTTATGTAAGTATTTCAGAAGATGTACAGAACGTTAAAATTACTGAAGCGTTTTGTGGGCTGGTGGGGACATGGGGAAGACTGAAATGTGAGGGAAATGGTGATTCCCTTTTAGTTACTTTTGAAATGACTTAAATCATCACTAGAATAAAGGTTACACTCATAAATGTCTCATTTGTTTTAAATGCTCTGAAATGTGAATACTTTCATGGAACATATAAAATCATATACGGTAAATGGGCTGTGGTGAGATACTATGAATTGCAGTAATTCCTTTTCAGAGTTGCTCATTTATTCTCCTTCCCCTTGACCAAGCTCTAAATTGGAGTAGAGTGGGGGTGTGAAATATAGAGTGGCAAATACTGATATCTCTTGAGTTCAAAAATACTGTGAAAATGCAGAGTAACTCAAAATGCAGTTTTCATTATTAGTATGGCATAAAAGAAATGATGTAAAATGACTATATTGTTCTCTCCAACATATCCTTCCATCCTTTTCTCCTCACCCATCAAAAGTGAAGAATGCCAAACTCTAATTCCCCAAATGCATCATGCCTTTGCACATGTCTTGTCCAAAATGTCCATTCCCTTATCTTCTATTTATCCTTGGAAATCCAACTACTCTTAGAAGCATAACTGCAACATAATTAATTAAAGCTTTCACTACATTAATTGTATCTTGGAATTGCATTTTCAAGCTGTGTATTTCAATGCTTACCTGTGTGGGTTCTAAAGTCAGAATGTCAGATTATAAATCTTGGCTTCATTATATATTTGCTCCGCAACCTTAACCTTAGGTGCATTTCTTAATCTATCAGCACATCTTACTTGTATCCAAAACATGGAAATGTAGTTTGCAGTTCCACATGGCTTTTGTAAGGATTATTAAGGTATATATTAACAAATTTTTTAAAGTGGTGCTTGACGCAAAGTGTTCAATAATTGTTAGCTATTTTTGTTATATCTCTGTTATTGCATATGAGGTATATAATTAGGTAAAATCCACTATGTTAGTAACATTTCACTCCCCAGGACCTTGCCTGGAATAATATTGATTTTCTGTACTAATCTAATTCAAGATCATGCTGCTCATCTGTTGGCCTTGTCATTTGTACCAGTGCTCTCTGCCTCTCAGCCTTCATTAATCTCTCAAGGAAATATGGACATTGGTGTCTTGTTTTTCCATGCCAAGGTATATCCAATAGGGAACAGCCCTGTTTTATCACTTTCTCCAAACATTACAAAATTGAAGTTTATATGGAATATTTTGATTATTCAACAGTTCTGCTACAACTAAATAACTTACATGTTCCATGAAATGTGTCTTCTTTAAAACAAAAATAATTGTTAAAGGTAAAACTTAGTCTGAAACATTTTTTCATGAATGCATCTGTTCACAGCATTGTTCAAAGTTATGCATTGTGCCAAAACAGTGACTCATAGCAGGTATGTATAGTAAGCCTAGAGCTCTTTGCAGTCCCCTTTGGTACTTAGAGAAGATGTTGCTTTTAGAAATGAAACAGTAAGTCAGCATAAATCAAGCTATGCTGAAAGATAGAAAGAAAATACATATCTGAAGAAATTGTTTGAACATCTAGATCTAGTTATATCATTTCTCATCTTTATGACCTATTAAATAATAATTCTTGTTATTAGTAGTCTTAGTGAGGGCCATAGTAGCAGTACTTTGCTTATACTGGGTTCTATGTGGGGTCTGTCAACCTATGCTGGAATAATACTTCTCATATACCCGATAAATTTCCTCATTTTAAAAAGGGATACAAAGATTGAGTATTTTTGTTCTTCATATATATTCTGAGTGCATAGTATATTCCTGATGCCACTTGTGGCATTGGGATATAGTAGTGAATAGGTCTATATACTCTAGAGCCTCACATTTTGGATGTACAAGACAATCCATGGGTCTGGCACATGGTAGGAATACAATAAAGATAGATCCTTTCTCTTTTACTCCTTCTGACATTATCTAAATAACTTAATATCTTTGTTATAAATCCAAAAATACATAATCTGAAATTCAAGAAAATGGGAACATTTAGCCAATAAGATAGAAGATATTCTAGACATAATAGCTATCTATGATTATTTGACACAATGTCACATAGTAAGAAATTATACCATCTTACAGAATTAAAAAAAAAGTGATGAGGAACAATTAGGAACACATTATGGCTTAATATAAGAAATAATTTGTCATAGGCATGAATGTGTTCTTCATGAGATCAGGAACCATGTCTATCTTATTTCTCATAAATTTTATGCTTAGGACAGCAGAGACACATGATAAGCTTCAACAGATATCTGTTGAACAGAGTAATGAGAACTTGGCAGACTAAATATGAATGATGTAAGGCAATAAGTTGCCTCTTATTGGTGTGTCTTTCCATTCACTTGTGTTTTCAAAAACCATTTGAGCAACATTCCTGCTAAAAGTCCTCAGTAACTGCAATGGAGAATCTGATTAGGGCTAAATGGCCTTAGAGTTTACCCCTCAATGCTTAGAACTTTTTTCTATGATTCTGTACTTTGCCATGGGTTCTCCTCTCTCTCTCTCTCTTCTTTTAATTTGCCAACATGGAGTTCCCCTCCATTTACATCAATATTACTGTGTTCTGCTCTATTAGTTTCTTAATCTCTTTGCTAATTCCCATATGTTGCTGCATCATTTAATTAAGGGCCACGCTGTTGTGTGGCTGAGGCTCAAAATGTCCTTTTCTGCTGTGAGCACAGCCAGACTCTTGGGAATGTGAAAGGACTCATTCCTCCTGGATTTTAGAAAACTTGGTCCAGCTTACATTTCTCGAAAATTTTGCTGTAAAAGGGATTCATGCATACATCAAACAGAATCAAAATCTTAGAATTGTTGGTGTTTATTCAGTAGTTTTTCAATCAGAAGAAGAATAGTAAAGATATCCCAAAATATTAGTAGGGCTTTGTAAAGTGTCTGATCTAGGTGGGAAAAGACCAGAATTCAATAAAAGGTTTAGTTTAGTCATCCGTCTACTAATTGCATGACTTTAGGAATGGGATTAGTTTCTCAGCACTACAAATTTCTAGCCAATAAAATGAGGATGAGCAAGCAATAATTTGATTTTCTCTTACTATTTACAAATCGTTCTACCAGATATTTTCAAAAATTAAATTGAATCCTTCAACAATCCCATAAGGTAGGTTGAAAATGTGATTGCATTGTAATTTACAGAAAATCTGCTCTATAGACTAGAAAGTTGATATGATTTTTAAAACTATGTACACAATAAATGCCTTTTTACTGATATTATAAAATGCTCTGCAAATTGTTGAACAAAACTTTAATTTCTTCACAAAATGTATAAGAATTACCTAATCTTTGATCCCACACATACACACACAGAAAAACTAATAAAGTAGCTCATGATCTTTCTACACACAAGAATTCTTTAAAAACAGAATGTTCCATAAAATAATCCAGAAACAGAATCTATTAAGTATCTATAATATTTCCACTACCATAGTCAACACTGAGGAAAATGAATACAAAAATACTAAGCCTTCTAAAAAACCTATTTTGGGCCATTAATAAATGAGATGATCATTCTCTATATTACTTAGACTACACCTGGAATATTAAATGCCAGTTGGGTTCATCCCAAATTAAGAGATTAATTTTGTTCTTGGCCAACCTTCAAATGTCTTTAAAGGAACTGCAAATCATAAACTATAAAAAATATTTGAAAGAACTGGCATTTAACCAGACAAAGAAAAAGGAAACCCTCTAAAGCATATGACAGAACTTGCAGTTTTAGCTGGAGGAGCTTGAGAGTCATCAGCCCCATCTTTACAACAAGGAAATTCTGGGAAAATTGAAAAATTATAATCTTTTTTGCAACTATTTATGAACAGAGTTAGCGGACAAACCAACACTCTGAAACCTGGAGAAATACAGAGAATCAAGCCAGTATCTGCTTACCTGAAGCAGAAGCTGCCAAAGCAATAAAGAAGTAGAAACATTTAAAAGGGCAATTTTGATCAACTGCTAGAGGTTAATGGTGGACTGGTTTGGAAAGGGCCCCACGTTTTTGTGGGTTTTATGTTCAGGAACATTACCAAGTGCTCTTGGTAAAGATATGAGAAAAATTCTCACATGGCCCTGGTAGGAGGAGGAATAAAGAATAATTGTGACTATGTCGAAAATTTTATCCATAACTCTCCAGGCATAAATGATTTATCAGAGCCTGTCCTAGACTCATGGGAAAAAGGAGTTCCTCCCCATGCAGCCATATAGTGTCTTTCTGTGTTACCTGAATAGAGTAGAGGGGGCTATGTAAGAAGAAACATCTGTGAAGGTTGTAGGTTAAAAAAAACAGACCCTCTAAAAGACTTAGGTTTAATTAAAACATTATATAAAACTTCCCTCCTTCATATCTTACCACCATACCAACAGTGGATAACAGTTAAAGGAGCTGCAAAAACCAGACCCTCAGAGGAGAATCTGGGGAAATTTGAAGTCAAAAGAGAGACAAAAACAATGATACTAAAGAAAGTTAAAGCCTCTGAACTGTACAGCACCAGCAAACATTAAACAAAGGCCAACTCCTAGCCAGATTAACAAAATCCTAACACTTGAGGTCTATGTTCTCCAGTTCTGTATTACCCAATATAACACATCCAGCTTTAAACACAAAAAATTACAAAGCACACCAAAGACCAAAAAACACAGTCTGAAGAAACAAAGTGAATATCCGAACAAAACTTAGATAGGGCATAGATGGAATTATCAGACACAGAATTTCAATAACTTTGGTTTATATATTAAAGCATTTAATAGGAAAAATAGGTAAGTTGTCAGACAAATGGGTAATATAAACGAGAGAAAAAACTCTAATAAGGAATCAAAAGGAAATGATAGAAATCAAAAACACTGTAACAAAAATCATCTAGTGCCTTTGATGATCTCATTAATAACTTAAAATGGCTAAAGAAAAAATTAGCAAGTTTAAACATTGGTTAATAGATATATCATAAACAGAAATGCAAAAAGAAAAATTAATAAGAAGTACAGCACTATTCAAGAACTATAGGACAATTTCAGAAGCTGTAATATAGGCATAATTGGAATACTTGAAGGTGAGGAAATAAAATTTGAGTGGAAGAAGTATTTGAAATAATAATGGACAAGAACTCTTCAAAATTAATGACACAAAATTACAGACTAAAATGTTAAGAAAGCACCAAATAGAATAATGTTCTCTTCCCCAACAAAACAAAGCCTACATTTAGGGATGCCATATTTAAATCCACAAAACCAAACACAGAGGGATAATCTTGAAATAAATCAGTTGGTGGAGGCGGGGGAGACAAGTTACCTTTAAGAAGAACAAGAATAAGCATTACAGTAGACCTCTTGCCAGAAATCATGCAGTCAAGAAGAGAGTAGAGTGGAGTATTTGAAGTGCTGATGAAAATTAAAATACTAATCCAGAATTCTACATCCAGGAAAATTGTGCTTCAAAGGTGAAGAAAAAATGAAGACTTCCTCAGACAAAAATAATAATAATAATAATAATAATATTTGTCAGAGACAAGCCTTGCAAGAAATGTTAAATGATTTTCTTCAGGCAGAAGAAAAATGATACAGGTTAGAAACTTGTTGAAAATGCATATTATAAACTCCAAGGCATCCATTATATTTTTGTAAAGAATAGTGATATAACAACAAAAGAGATTTAACAGAATCACATAAAATGCTCAGTTAAAATTAGAAAAGGCAGAAAAAGTAAAAAAAATTTAACAATGTAATACGTAGAAAATAGTTACCAACATATTTGATATTTATCCAAATATTTCAATAATCCCTTTAAATATTAATTCTCTAAATGAACCAATTAAAAGACAGAGATTAGGTTTTTTTTAAAAAAAGAGTTTCAACTCTAGGCTGTCTACAAGAAACTTACACTAAATGGAAAAACTCTGATAAGTTCAAAGTAAATAAATCAAGAAAGATAAGCCACGTTAATACTAACCAAAGGAAAGCCGAGTAACTATTTCAGACACAGCAGACTCAATAAAAGGATGATTATCAGTAATGAATAATAAAGTGATCAATTCTACAAAATTACAAAATAATTGTAAATGCATCTGCACCTACCAACAAAACATCAAAATACGTGAGAGACAAAGATAAAACCAAAAGAAAAAATGGACAAATCTATTACAGTTGGAGATTGCAACATACTAATATCTCTCATGAATACAGATAAAAAAATCCTTAATAAAATATTTGCAAATTGATCCAAGAGTGGGTAAAAAGAATAATCATACCACAACCAGTTGGGATTTAGTCCAAGTATCCAAGTTTGCTTTAACATTCAAAAATTAATAAATGTA
Organism: Saimiri boliviensis; assembly: GCF_048565385.1. Taxonomy (NCBI): domain Eukaryota; kingdom Metazoa; phylum Chordata; class Mammalia; order Primates; family Cebidae; genus Saimiri; species Saimiri boliviensis. The sequence continues at coordinate 111,956,397 of NC_133449.1, forward strand.
ACCAATGCAACAGACGAATGAAGAAAAATAAATACATGATTATATTAAAGGAAGCAGAAAATTTGATACTATCCAGTATTAATTCATAAGGAAGACTCTCAGCAAACTAACAACACAGGGAAACTTCCTCAGCTTGTTAAGACATTTACAAAAACTCTGTGATGAACATTATGCTTATTGGTGAGAAACCAGATGCTTTCTTGCTTAGGTAGAAAAGAAGGAAAGATGTTTTCTGCCACTATCTTACTTAACAGTGCACTGAATTACTATCTGGTATAATAAAATAAGAAAGAAAACAAAACTATACAGACTAAAAGGTAAGAAATAAAGCTTTCTTTGCAGATTATCATCTGCAAAGAAGAGTCAAGGCAACTCAAAGGAGAAAGAATAGCCTTTACAAGAAATAATGCAGAAGTACTGAATACCCTATTAAATAATAACGTTGTACAAAATGATTACCTATTTAGAATATCTAAAAAAATTATCATCAAAAACAACAACAATAACAACAAAACTTCTGTAACTAATGAGCAAGTATAGAAGGAGATACGATATATGATTAGTATACAAGTCAATTGGTTTTCTATATACCAGTAATGAACAATTGCAATTTGAATTTTAAAATTTCCATTTATAATAACACAAAAATATGGCATAGCTAGGTATAAATCTAACAAAATATATATAAAATATATATGGAGAAAACTATAAAAATATTAATAAGAATGTCAAAAAATCTAAATTAATAAATATATTGACTGAAATAATTAGATATTCTAGATTCAAGAATTGGAGAAATCAATCTTATTAAAATGTCAACTTTTTCCAACATGCTCTAGAGGTTCAAAGCAACCCCAGTAAAATCCAAGCACATTCTTTTGTAGATATTGAAAACTGTTTTATAAAGTTTATATGGAAAAAGGAAAGACCAAGAATGGCCAACACAATACTGAAGGAAAACAGAACTGGAAGATTTACACTACCTAATTTTAAGACCTATTTAAAAGCTACAGTAAACAACATGTTATGGTATGAACTAAAGAAAAAACATAAAGAAGAATGCAACAGAAAAGAGAGCCAAGAAATAGTCAACGTATCTTTGATGAAAGAGCAAAGGCAATTCAAAGGAGAAAGGATAGTCTTTACAAATAATAATGCAGAAACACTGAACACTCTATTAAGTAATAATGATGTACAATAGTAATGAACCTGGAGCCAGATATTAAAACTTGCACAAAAACTCATTTTAATGAATCATAAGATCTAAGTTTAAAATGAAAAACTCTAAAACTTTTAAGAGAAACCATAGGAGAAAATATATATCACTTTATGTTTAATATGGAGAGATTTAAATACAAGACCAATAATACAATATATAATAGAAAAAATCCATAAATTGAGCATTATTAACATTATGATTTTAAAAATATCTGCAAAAGATTCTATTAAGGAAATGAAATACAAGCCATAGACAGGGAGAAAATATTTGCAAAGAACATATATAATGAAGACTCTGTATCCAAAGTAGACAATGAACTCTAGAAACTCATGACAAAATAACTAAAATATAGATAAAAGATTTAAGACACCTCACCAAAGAAGATATACAAGTGGCAAATGAAAGCATATGAAAAGATATTCAAAATCACTTGTCATTAGGGAATCAATTTGTTTTAAATGCAAAACCACTCTCTACCACCTGTTAGAATGGCTAAAATCCAAAAGCTTAACGATAGCAATTACTGGTGAGAATGTGAATGAAGGGAACCTCTCATCCATTGTTGACAAGAATGAAAAATGGTACAGCCACTTTGGAAGGCAGCTTGGCAGAGTTTTACAAAACTATACAAAATCTTATTGTGTAATTCAGCAGTCCTACTGCTAGGTATTTACCCAACTTATTTCAAATTTTATGTCCATAAAGAAATTGGCACACAAATGTTTACAGCAGCTTTTTTTATAATCATAAAAATGGAAACAACTAAGATGTTCTTTCAAGAAAAAATTGGTAAATAAACTGTGGAGCATTCATACAACTGAATATTATTCAGAGATTTTAACAAATAAACAAGCCCTGAAAAGACATGGATAAATCTTAAATACATATTGCTAAGCAAACTAAGACAGTCTGGAAAAGCTATATACTGTACTATCGTAGTTATATGACATTCTGGAAAATGCAAAACTACAGAGATCATGAAGAGATCAGTGGTTGCCAGGAATACAGTGGGTGGGGAAAGGGAGAGGGCTGAATAAATTAAACACTGAACATTTTTAGGGTAGTGAAACTATTCTGTAAGCCATTGAAATGACAAAGAGGCTGGAGAATCCCAAGATCTAATGTAGAATGTGACAAAAAACAATTCATTACAGATTTATGAAACAGCCTCACTGAAGTGGCTGGTGGGATAGGTGGAATAAGTTGCTGATGCAAGTAACTTTAAATGTGAATAAAGTCTGTAAGACTAGAGGTAAAAGGAACTGTACATAACTACTGTATTCTAGTTGATAAAGCTACTCCCCATAAGTGTGCAGGTTAATGGTTCTAAAACTACTGTGCTTATATACTGGAATTGAGCAATTAAGTACATGGATGTCAGAGGTAGGAGCAAGTTTTTTCATTGTTGGAAAGGGATATTATGGATAAGTAACAGAAGATGAAAAGAGTGATTCATGTAGTAATGGATCTGAATTGGAGACATCAGCATAAAGTTATGTTTAACTTATTATAGGTACAGAAATACTTACAGTTATGTGCATGTGTATGGGTTAGCATACACACATAGCTGCTTGCTTTCTCAGCAGAGAGGTCCTAGAAGCTATAACATCTCAGTAGCCATGAGTGCATCTAACACCTGTAACTTGTTTTTTAATACCATTCTCTAACAAAAAGAATGAGGATTTCTCTGAGAAATGTCTAAGTTTAGGACTGGAATAAGAAATATACAAGATGAACCTGAAACAGGTGATAGATCCACAAGATAAGGAAGTTATAAATACACACACACACACACACACATACACACACAGAGAGAGAGAGAGAGAGAGAGAGAGAGAGAGTCAGACAGACAGACAGACAGACAAGAGCAAAGTGAAAAAACTCACAGTGACCAACGCTGGAAAAATTTGAGCAACATAAGTAGCTATGGATTATAATTTGAAGTCTAATATAAATATCTTTAAGTCTAAACTGATATAAATGATTGAATAAATAGATAGTAAATGGGAGATAGACAAAACCCCCATGCAGAAGTATTGCAATTTGTGAAGGCAATTCACCTTTAAAAAGCAGAGCATAACTCTTCACTCAAGTGATGACTACACATAACAATTGTCTTCCAAAGAATACAGTGTGGAATAGGAGAAAAAAGAATAACTTTCCAGTGAAGATACCTGACAAACACAACATCTACAGGCGATTAATATTAACATCAGCTGTGATAAGTGAGGTTGAAAGTATGTGCCCTTGATATGATGTGATGAGAATGATATTTTACTTCTATAGTCTACATCTGAAAACCCAAAACTCCAGTCTAATTATGATAAAAGCTTCAGACAAATCTCAAATGAAGGACATTCTGCAAAATAACTGACCAGTAATTCTCAAAATTTTCAAGGTCATTATAAATAAGGAATGTCTGAGAAATTGTCACAGGAAAGAGGAGTCTGATAAAACATGACTATTCAATGTTGTTTCGTATCCAGAAGGAGATCCCTGAAGAGACATTTGGGGAAAAAATGAGTAAATCTGAATAATCTATGAAATTAAGTTAATGAAAATGTATTGATATCGGTTCATTAACTGTGACAAGTGTACTATTCTAATATAATGTTATAATAGAAAAAAAGGATATAGAATATGTAGAAAGTCTATGTATTACATGTACAATATTTGTAAGTATAAAACTGTTCCAAATTTAAAGGACTATTTAAAAATAAAAGAATACGGCAGCCATCTTCCAGTACTGGAGAGGATCTCATACGAAAACATTTGTCTTCTCCACTGCTATTTCCAAGATTAGATCTAAATTCATGTATGGTCACAGTCCAGACAGTTAACAACGACAATTTCACATCACACATACGCAAACACACACACATCTTTGTTTAGAAAAGCTTGACCCAGATGGTAGTGAGATATCAGAAGAATGTTTAAAAAGACTGGATGGCTGACAGTGATGTTGCACTATAATTCTAGCAGCGCATGGATATTATATTACTGTCTACTATGGCCTGTGGCCTGGCCACCTGTTTTTGTAAATAAAGTGTTATGGGAACACAACCATGATCGTTTGTTTATGTATTGTCTATGGCTGCTTTTATACCATAACAGCAGATTTGAGTAGTGATAACAGAGAATGACTTTCAAAGCTCACCATATTTATTATCTGTTCGTTACCATGAAACTGCCAATCCCTGCATTACAAAACATCATCAACATTTTGGGCCTTTAATTATCACAATTCCACATTCTCTTCTCCTCCACATGATCCCAGGTTGAATGTTTATCTGTTATCAAAATGTTCAATTCAAATTTACTCTATTCAAGGTTCTACTTAATACACTGTTCTTTCCAGCATGGCCTATCAACTTAAGAGAAGGCAAACTTCGCCTCCAAAGAAACAATGACAATCACACGAAATCATAGCATCAACTGTCTTATCTATTTGATCCCTGAGGATAAGTGTAAAAAGCAAATGACCAGATAAGCAGTGAAGCATGTAATATCAGTGCACGCAACATTACCCATAGTACATTGTTTTTAATCAATTTCTACACCTTTCACTCCAAACCTCATCTCCTACCAGTAGTACAAAGGAGATACTAATGCTACAAAACATGTGGTTTCATAAGCAGAGTAAGTGTGAGTTGTTTATTCCTTGTTTCCAATTCTTCTAACAGAAACCTGCCATTTCCTTTCCTTCTTTCCTTCCTTCCTTTCTTCCTTCCTTCCTGCATTCTTCTTCTCTTTTCAATTTCCCTTATAATAATTTCTTTGTTCATTTATCTTTTGCAGATGTATTGTACATAAAAGTGACATCCAGAGTCAATGACACAACTTCTTCCCCAAGGAATTCATCTCATTTTGGAATAGTCTGAGAACTCCTCCAAAATACACTAAGAGTTATTAAGTACTATAACAAAGTTAAAGGTATAAACAAGGCCTTATTATGAAAGATTTTCAGAGGAACTGAGGTGTGTGCAATATATTTTACTGCTTACTCCTACAAGAACCAAATAAAGAAGATATTTGGCCTTAAAGTTTTAGCAGAGGGCATCAAGACTCATTCACTGCTTCCCACATAAAAGTGGGTTGTTGTAGAAATAATAACGTATGATTAATCATTATGTTTATATAGTACATAGAAGTTTACAAGTCATTTTTATATTCAATATTCCAAAGACAGACTTTTATAAAACAAAAGATCTAACAGACAGAAGAGGTGAGTATGTGGCATATATGCATCTCTGCTGCTATTTTATACCCAAATCTCTGTTCCATAATGCTGTTTCCCACAGAGTTCATTCATGACTTACATCTCTTCTCAGGAGAAGGCTCAACAGCCCCACAAAATCTGGCATTCAGGTTGAAAAAACTATGCAATCTTTTCTGTAAATTATAACATCTTAAAAATATGAAAGATACCATGCACCGTCACATGTTGCTTGGGAAGTGTAATCAAGTGAGAATGAGTAAGAGAGAATGAGAATGAGTAAGTTATGTAACTCTGAGACTTTTATGTGCAGTTCCTAGAACCCCATTTTTATCAAACTCAATTTGCTTTGAGGGTAATGATTACATCCTACAATCATTGTTTTCCCAGCCTATCACAATGTTCAGTCCCAAGGTGTTCAAATGAGTTTGGCTTAATTGAATGAATTTTATTGTTTCTTGACAGTGTCAATTCTGCTCAGCATCCCCTGGTGACAGTTTTTCCCTTGATATCTTGGGGGCCTTTATTTGCCAACGCTAAATTCTGCAGCTTGAATAGTCATGGATTTTATGTCACTGATCTTTTTAAGTTATGCTGATTCTACCTATTATTTCTGACGAAGTGGGCTTGCTTTGTCAGGAAATGGGGTTGGATAGTTTTCTCATCAATTATCCTTCCTTCTCTGCAGTGATCTTCTTTCTACCAACGTTGTTCAGGAAAAAAGATCATCACCCCTAGTGTTAATATTTTCTGATTGGGTGCCAAAGATGGAAGATTTTCTCTTTTAGAATTTCACTCTAAACTTAGTGTCACATTTACTTTGCACATATCCATCTCCATCATTTTCATCCCATCCAAAACTTCACAATTCATTTTTTCTTTTCTTTGTTTTTTTTTTTTTTTTTTTTTTTTTTTTTTTTGAGACAGAGTTTTGCTCTTTTTGACTAGGCTGGGGTACAGTGGTGTGATCTCAGCTCACTGCAACCTCCACCTTCTGGTTTCAAACTATTCTCCTGCCTCAGCCTCCCAAGTAGCTGGGACTACAGGCACCCACCACTATGCCCAGCTGTATTTTGTATTTTTAGTAGAAACAAGGTTTCACCATGTTGGCCAGGCTGATCTTGAACTCCTGACTTCATGATCTACTCGTCTCAGCCTCCCAAAGCACTGGGATTACAGGCATGAGCCACTGCACTTGTCCCACAATTCTTTTCTTTTTATTTTAAGTTGTCTATAAAAGGAAATGCAAAAACTGATGCAACTCTCAATTCCACTCATAACCATACTTCTCCCTGAAGCCTCCCATTTAGAGTAGGCTGATATAAATGACTCTGGATTAAATCCAGTGTACCACTTCACAAGATGTAAAACTCCAAATTGTCCCTCTCTTTTCAAGGGGCATCTTTGCTCTACCCTACAATGAATGGGTTGAACCTGACAGTATAGAGTATCCTAGACTAAGCCAAGTATTTCATAGATGAGGTACCAGCATAACAGAGATACTCTCAGATAGATCAAGGGACTGATACTCTTCCTTCCCTGGGGTCTCTCAGATCCAGACAAACCGTCCTGTCTATAATACTAGAACTGTGTTTCCAAGAAAAGTACTGTAGCCATATGAAGGTCACTTTGATAGTAAGTCCTGCCCCTGTATCTGTGATTTAAAGTAACTCAGGCCAGTTCATAGTAATTTTTTAGAACCTACCAGCTCCTCACAATTATAAATATCAAGACTCCTAAGTGCCCCTGTGAAAATCAATATTGGTTCAAAATCACTTATCTGGACATTTAATTATCTATTCTATCTAATTGAAACCTCCACACCATAAATTCTCTGAGCCTCAGTACCTTCAATTATAAAATCAGGAATATTATACTCTCCTCGAAGGTTCACTTAAAAATCCTAAACAAGCTAATGCAAGAAAAATATTTCTCACGATGATGGGCATTTACCAGGGGCTCAATCAATAGTAAGTGTGTTATATAATATAGACAATTTGGAGAAGGTCCTTAAGGGAACAATCTATTTTCTTTTCATATAGATAAGAATGAGAAAGTATCTTTTAACTTTCTCACCATAACCCTTTTTATAAATAAGTAAATGGTCCATTTGGCTAGGGAAATATCACTTGTAAAAAAATCTAACCTAGGCATGGAAGATGACTAGTTAGATCAATTTTTCAACATATTAAGACATGAAAAATTTACTTTATGAAGGAAAACAGCATTGAAATGTTAAAATTTCAAGATCTTTCATTTTCTTTCTCCTCTACTCTTCAAAGTTACAAATGTTGAGACTCCTAAATGCCCTGTGAATTGCCACATTTAGGTTATTTCTGTTAAAAATTCTCTCACTAAAAATCTTCTGGCTTAGAAGCATGCTCAATATTCTTTGCCCACAACTGAGTATCAGGCAAAAGCAAAAAAAAAAAAAAAAAAAAGAACTCAGGATTTCTAAAATCTGTGTTGCAGAGGGCACACTGAGGTCAATTACTCTTTGCTAAAAGGGAGTCTCTTGGATATTCACTCAGAATCCATGTATTCCTGTCTTGCCACAATTGTGGTAATAGTTGCTATTTGACATCTTAGTTTACAAAATACTTTTAGTATCAAATTAAAAGTATCAGTTACCAGAGTGTTCTGGGGTGAGCTTACATATTATGCAAACCTATTCCCAAAGGCTTGGGAGATGAGAAGCAAAAGAAAGAGGCTGACAAATCCAGTTTTTCAGAAATAAATATTTAACAGGGACTAACAAATAGAAGTGATGCTTTGAGTGTCTATGCGAGACAGTGGATACTCTATATTCATCATCTAGAAAATAGCCTTTAAGTAACAAGCTTTTATAGAGAGATGAAGCTCATTATGTCTTCAGATTTTCTTGCCCAAGGATCGTGAACATTGGGTAGGTTAGAGCAGTATTTTTATGAGGTTTTATCTATGCTACAGGCACTGTTTAAAGGCCTTCCTGCAGAACACCTATGTGAGGGTCAGACAGTGGTCATCATGGAAGTTTTGCTTCAAGATGGCATCACTCTCATCATGCAACATACTGTTTTCCTACATCTGAGTTAGGCACACTAAAAGATAATTAAGAAATTTAAAGGAACAGAAAAAAAGTAACAAACTACCACTAAAATTAATCAGAAGAATTTCAATGTGAGAGACATTGAGAGAATGCAAACACCACCATTATTCCCTGGGAAAATAATGATTGTTGTTTGAAAAATTATCCTGGGTGATAATCAGCAAGATGGCAGAAGAGTAGGCTCTGGACTTTCCCTCTACCCACAGATACACTGAATAAACAGGTACACATGGGTCAATACCTGTAAGAGAAATCCAGAAACTAGTTGAGAGTCTCCTGCACACTTGGTAAATGAGAAAATTATTCCACATTGACATGGATCGAAAATGGATAAGACACACATTTTGCTCATAAATCTCATTCTCAGCACAGCATCATACAACTGGGAGAGAATCTCCAACTCCAACCTTCTCCCTGAGGAACAGTTTATTTAGACTACACATCTAGCACTACAACTTTTATGACTGCTATCCAAGGGACTGGCTCCAAACTCATTCACCTATCTCTGAAAGATGTTTAGCATTTACTAGTCTCCATGGACCACAAAGAAAAAAGAGGTGTAGGCCGGGCGCGGTGGCTGAAGCCTGTAATCCCAGCACTTTGGGAGGCCGAGGCGGGTGGATCACGAGGTCGAGAGATCGAGACCAACCATGGTCAACATGGTGAAACCCCGTCTCTACTAAAAATACAAAAAATTAGCTGGGCATGGTGGTGCGTGCCTATAATCCCAGCTACTCAGGAGGCTGAGGCAGGAGAATTGCCTGAACCCAGGAGGCGGAGGTTGCAGTGAGCCGAGATCGCGCCATTGCACTCCACCCTGGGTAACAAGAGCGAAACTCCGTCTCAAAAAAAAAAAAAAAAAAAAAAAAAAAAAAAAAAAGAAAGAAAAAAGAGGTGTCTTTAAACAAATGCATGGCACTTTCATTGCCTTTTCCTCCTAGCTCATCACAGAGCAAGCAGACAATAAAGCTGAACTCTCAGCCTCTACCTGGAAGAAGTTAGACTGCACATCTAATGTTCTGACTTTTCTAGCTGCTTCCAGAGGATCAGGCTTCTAACTTACCTGTCTCTGGGAGTGACAGGGCAAGAAATCACAAGTTTCCTTGAAAGTGAATGGGCATGTGGACACTTCCTATGGCCTAGAGATTGAATAGGAATGTGAGCCCTTCCCTTGGCTCCTCCCCTCAGCTCATTCCATTGATAAAACCAAGAATGCAGCTTCTCCCTATAAGGAACTGGACTACACATTAATCCCTTCAACTTTTCTAGCTGCTACCCAAGGACTGACCTCTAACTTGCCTGTGTCTGAGAGCTGATGGGACCCAGCATTTGCTAGGTCCATGGTGGTCAGAAAGCAAAGCAATTGTTTGAAATTGCATATAATCTGAAGGAGAATACAAGCATTGGCCACATTTCTTCTTCATGCTCACTAAAAACAGATGATAAACTTCACATCCTAGCTTCACAATGATGAGAGGAGGAATTGTGCCACACTTCAACTTTTCTGACTGCTACGTAAGAAACTGTCTTCTGTCTCACCTGTGTAGAAGCACTCATGGAATTTGGCATACTCTAGTTTCCTGGGAGCCACTAAGAACAAAGGCAGTGGTTTGGACAAGCACCAAAGCTTGGAAGGCAAACAGAATCTCTGTCTGGGCTTACTGGTGAGGTTCATGTTCTATACAAGGCAGTCTGTGAAGAGGGGCAAAGATGGATATTTTCTCTAGTGTATAGAAACCAAAGAAATAATTAAACAAACTTTAAAAATGGGAAAACATACTCCAAACAACAGAATCAGATAAATCTCTAGAGAACAACCCTAATGAAATGGAGCTATGTTATTTATCCAAAAAAGAATCAAAATAACTGTCATAAAGGCGCTCACTGAGGTCATAAGAGCAATGAATAAACAATCTGAGCAATGAATAAACAATTTCAACAAAGAGATATAAAAAAACTAAAGTATCAAGCAAAAAGCAAAGCTGAAGAATAGTATAACTGAATTAAAAATGCAATAGAGGAGCTTAGCAGCAACTCAGTTAAGCAAAAGAGAGGCTGAGTGAACTAAATATCACCTAGTCAGAGAAGCAAAAAGGAAATAAAAATGAAGAATAAGGAGTAGAGAAAAATAAAGAATAAAGACAACTTAAGAGACTTATGGGACACTATAAACTAGACTAATATACACATTATGAGAGTTCTATAAGAAGAAGAGAAACCAAAAGAAGCAGAAAGCTTATTCAAAGAACTAATGATTGAAAACTTCCCAAATCTGGTGATGGAAATAAACAAACAGATCCAGGAAGCCCAAAACGCAACAAATAAGATGAATCCAAAGAGACCCATGTTGAGACACTTTATCAAACTATCAAAAATTAAACACAAAAAAATTTTGAAAGCAGCAACAGAAAAGTAATTTTGTACAAGGGAGTATCATTAGACTAGCATAAAATATTTCAGTAGAGAACTTGAAGGTTAGATGGGAATCAGATGAAGTATCCAAAGTGTTGAAAGCACTTTAAGCAAGTATTTACCCCATGATGCAGTTAGTTTAACATACACTAATTAATCAATATGATACAACACATTAATAAAATAAAAATGAAAACCATATTATAATCTCAATGATATGGGAAAAATGTTTGATAAAATTCAACATCCATTTATGATAAAAATTCTCAACTAAATAGTTATAGAAAGAACATATCTCAAAACAAACACAAAAAAAGGCCACTTAGTGAAAAGTCCGTATCCACATCATAATCAATGAAGTAAAACTAAAATCTTTCTTTCTAAGATTCAGTGGAAGGCAAGGATGCCCACTCTTGTGACTTTCACCCAATATACTACTAGAATTCCCAGCCAGAAAAATTAAATAAAAACTAATAATAATAGACACCCAAGTATAGAAATCATGATTATATATGTAGAAAACTCTAAAGACTCCATTTTAAAAACTATTGAAATAAATAAATTCAGTAAAGTTGCAGGATATAAAATCAACATACAAAAATTAGGTTTTTTTTTACATCAACAGTGAACTATTTAAAAGGAATCAAGAAAACAATTACATTTACAATAACATCAAAAGTAACAAAATATTTAAGGAATACATTTAACCAAGGAGGTGAAATACTTGTATACTGAAAACCATAAAATATTAATGAAAGAAAATGGAAAAGAAACAAATAAATTGAAAGACATGCAGTATTTATGGATTAGAATTAATCTTGTTAAATGTCCACACTTACAAAAGTGATCTACAGCTCCAATGCAATCTCTACCAAAGTTCTAATGGTATTTTTCAAAGAAATGGGAAAAAAAAATCTGTTCTGGGAAAACTTTCAAACTATGTTTTTTCTCTGCTCTCCTACCAACATAAAAACGATCAATACAGAAAATTCCTGTGACCCCAAAATACATAAGGATTTCTCCTCACCAGCAAGCAAGCAAGCAGTTCTTCAGTGGATACCAGCTGAGTATTCTCCAATTCAATTCCAACACTAAGTGCCTAGAGATAGTGTTAGACCCCACAACTTGAGGGCTAAGTTCCCAGGACTCCCCATACTTCCTGCACTGCCCCATCCTGACACCAGTTGCCAAGTCTGGGCCTCTGGAACTTCTAACAGACTGGCTTCACATTGAAGTTCTCACAACTCCCTTTTTAGGTTCAATTAATTTGCTGGAGTGGCTCCTAGAGCTCAGGGAAACACTTATGTTAACTGATTTCTTACAAAGGCTACAGATGAAGACATGGGTAGGGCGAGGTATGGAGGAGGAGACACGAAGCTTCCATGCCCTCCCTTAGCATGCTATTTTCCAGAAATATTCACGTGTTCAGCTGTCCAGAACTCTCTGATCCATGTCCTTTGGGTCTCTTTTGAGAGTTCATTGGTTGACCATGATTGAAGCATGAACAACCATGTCAAAATGTGATTGGACAAAAAGGTTACAATCTAAACTCAGCAAGGCCTGCCTGTACCAGTTCCTCTTCCAGAGTATGAGCAGGACACTTTCTGGAATAAGAGTCTTATGATCCACGATCAGATTAGAGTCTTATGGAAAGGTGAAAGAAGGGAAGGATAAGGTCAGAGAGAGAAAGAGAGAGATTCTATTTCCTGAGGCCTGCTCCTAAGGTCTAAAGCACCCAAATACTATAACAAAATATTGTAACAAAGGCAATGGTAGTAATGAGACAGGAAACACGGACAAAAAACTGTGTGTGTGTGTGCGTGTGTGTAGACACACACGCACACACACACACATATATACACACACACATATATAAAACATATATATGTATGTACAAAGTCACCTAATATTGGACAGTATAACATCAATATGGGACCACAAAAGACCACAAGTAGCCAAAGTAATCTTGAGCGAGATTAACAAAGCTGAAGGCATTATACTTTTTTTATTTGAAACTATATTACAAAGTTATGGTGCTCAAAATAATATGTGTCAGTATACAAACTATATTACAATGTTATGGTGATCAAAATAATATGTGTCAGCATACAAACAGACACACAGACCATCAGAACAGAGAGCCCAGAAATGAATCTAGGCATATTCACAAGGGCACCAAGAATGCACAATAAGGAAAAGATAACCTTTTCAATAAACGGTGTTGAGAAAACTGGACCTCCACATGCAGAAGAATGATATTGGATTTTTGCATCATACTATACATAAAAAGCTATTCAAAATAGATCAAAGACTTAAATGTAAGACCTGAAACCATAAAACTCTTTAGAAGCTAACATAAGAGAAAACATAAAAAAACTTAAGAGAAAGATACTTTCACCTATATCTTGGCAATGATTTTTTTTAATATGACACCAAAAACAGGCAACAAAGCAAACATAAACAATTTAGACTATATCAAACTACAAATGTATACATAGCAAAGGAAATAATTAACAAAATGAAAAGGCAAGCTACAAATTGGGAGAAAATATTTGTAAAACATATATTTAATAAGGAGTTAATATCCAAAATATTTAAGGAATTATTCATACAACTCAAAAACATATAACCCTATTTAAAAATAAGCAAAGTACCTGAATAGATGTTTCTCAAAAGAAGACATACATATGACCACAAGGTATAAGGAAAAGTGCTCAACATCAGTAATAAACAGGCTATGTAAATCAAAATGACAATGAGATAATATCTCTTGTTAGAACGGCTATTATCAAAATGTCAAAATATAAGTGCTGGTGAGGATGTAGAGAAAAAGGGATCCTATTACACTGTTGGTGGGAATATAAATTGGTACAGCCATTACAGGGCTTTTTAAAAAAATTAAAAATAAAACAAGCATATGATTCAGCAATGCCACTACTGAGTATATGTCCAAAGGATATGAAATCATTTTCTCAAGCACAGCGTCTGCAATCCTATGTTTATTGCAGCATTATTCACAATAGCCAAGATAGGGAATCAACTTAAGTGTCTATTGACAGATGAATGAATAAATTGAGATCTACGTATATGTTCACAGCCACTTCAGTCTTGAAAAATAAGGAAATCTCATGATTTGCTACAACCTAGAGAACATTATATTGAGTGAAATAAGCCAAACATACAAAGATAAATACTGTATGATCTCACTTATATGTAAGAGAAGTATACACTTCAGCATTAAACTACAAGGAAATATATGTTATAAACAATAATACTATGAACATCATTTTAAACATGTCTTTGGTGACTTTAAGACAAAACATCCTTTGGATTACTTACTAGAAGTGCCATTGACCAAAAGTAGGTGCTTCCAACTTCGATATATAATGAGTGCTAGTTACTTCTCCACAAAAACGGAAACTGAAAGAAAATTAATTCCAAGCATATCATGCATTGGTGGAGTCTCACCTCTAAATTATACTCCATGTAAGAATGAGAAATCACTCTGTTATCTATTGGAAACAGGCTAGTCTCGGTTTAAGACCCAAAGAGATTACAGTCAGACCAGGAAATAAGCTGTGATTTGAATTCCTTTTTAAATCATTTTAACCAAGAACAAAGGAAAAGTATGCAATTTAAAATCATCATTCACTGACATAAAACTTATATTTAACCTTTAATATATCCCAGGCCCTCTGTACAAAATAATGTTCTTAAATTCAAGGAGATTATCCAAGATGTTAATGGACTCAATAGATTGGTTGCAACTATGGCTACAACTATTCACCATATCTGTATAATGGACCCTTTGCAATGTGACTATGTGGCTGCTCCCACCAAGAGGCAGACTTTATTTCCCACCACCTTGAATCTTTGCTTTCCATGTGACTTATTTTGACAAGTAGAATGCAACACAGGTGACACTGTGTCCGTTCAGAGTCAGTGCATCAACTCACTCTTAGAAACTTGTCTAGTCACTACAAATAGGCCTACCCTACCGGATAACAAGAGTCATATGGCCCAGTTTTCCCTATCACTGCATTCAAGGGCCAAGCAAGTTTCTAAAGCAGAGCCACAGATGCATGAATAAACCCAGCCAAGACCAAAAGACCATCCAGCTGAGCCCAGCTCAAACAGCCAAACTACAGAAACGAAACCTAATATATGGTTGCCATTTTAAGCAATGAACTTTTGGGATGGATTTTTATACAAATAAAGTTAACTGATACATTGAGTATCTTTCTCATAAAATGTATTTAAGAGTAAAGAGAAGAGCTCCCAGAACTGGGAGAATAGGGCAATATTTTTTTTTTATGAGATATGGCTTTTGGTCTGATCCTTGTAAGAACTAAAATTCAACACAGTATTTACAAAGGAATATTCCAAGCGAGTAGAACCATCCCATAGTTATCAACTCTGGGGAGTATTAGAATAATGTTTTATGGATACTGTTTAAAACATGGAAAATATTACACCCTAGGGTTAAAGCACGTTTAACATAGTATTGTAAAAATAAAAAAAAATCAAAATATGTAAAGCGCCCAGAAGAGTGCCTAGCATGTAGTAACTGTTAGCTATATCTTATGCCTAATTAAGAGTTTGATATTTGTTTACCTATCAGACTCTTTTGTGCATATTTGCCCATGCACATATGAATATGTATAGGAAGTGGCCAAGCACAGAAAGTAGGAAAGGAAATTTCTGGGAAAGGTAGAAGCCATGAACATAGAAGTGGCATTTTTGTGTAGTTTTACCAAGAATTTTCACACCACTTTTGCTCACTGTCTACAGCAAACTGAATAATACAGCACATGTGTATTAGTTCTTCCACATTTCAGGCATTGTGTTAGATAACACTAGAATAACGTAAAATCAACTATAGGTAATATTAAATTTATGGACCCTGGAAGTCTTGCATCTCAGCAAGAGTTCCTCTTTAAGTTTCCTAAGAGTAAACTTAAGTAAAATATTCAGCCCAACTCTATACTCTTTACCTTTGTGTATTAACATTGTCCCAATTTAAAATTATTGTCCTACTATTATCATTTTTAATACACTGAATTAGTGTCTTTATTTCAGATTCCCAACTTTTTTTAAATAGGGTAAAACGTTAACACTAGCAAAATAAATTCTTTGCCAAAATAGTCACTCCTAGGTTTTTCTGCTTTGGAAAGTGAGGTATAAGGCTACATTTTAAAACAACTTTTCATAAACACAAATCTGTAGACTAAATAGGAGAATAATGTAGATTTGTTTGCATTAATAAAGTTTGCCTCCCCACATTTCTTACATCAGAGTTATCCTTACTGCATCGATATATTGATGTTTTCAAATCCTTTTTGATTTTTATTATATATTTAAGAAAGGGTGTGTCAAGGATGGCACTATTGACATCTTAGCTTGAATGGGGGAAGAGGCTTTTCTACAGGATGTTTAGCATCATCTCTGAAATCTGGTATAGGAAGTTTGTTTCATCCATTTATTTGTTTATTTAGAATATTGTTGAAATAGCATGGAAGAATCCAAGAATCTAAGTGACCTCTAACAATCACAGCTGGCAATGAGAAAATTCATGAAATTACAAAGTATGGCAATGACATTCAAACTATAAAATATAGAACCAAACTGTCTTCAGAATGATCAATTTGTAACAAAACACAGGAATTTTATTTCCCTTCTAAAGAAATAAATATATTTTATGAATTATTGTGTTAAGAGAAAAAAGTCCTATTTGTTTAGCAAATAATAGACAAAACTACATGTTTTTATCAAGGATTTTCTTCTCCTTGCAAAATACTGATTCAACTCTGCTGCGTTTTTAATGTGCAGCATTTCATGTGCAATAAGACCATTATGTTAATATAACAGATGTCTTTCAAACTGTCAAACATTAATTACAATTAACTGGAATGTTTTTAAAATAAGATTAAATTGTGACTTATTTTGAATTATGGTTCAACAAGCTAATGTTCTTTTCCAAAAACTACATATTGACTGATCATGGTAAATAGTGATTGCAAGATAGTTTTTTTAAAGACTAAACACAGAAAATAATGTAATATTTTACGCACTATCTTTGAAAGAGTTCTCAATCTTTTGCATAGAGTGTAATGGATGTTTACTATATTTAGTGCAAAAACATCTCTGTATTAAGCAGAGGCTGAAACAAATGCCAATTTAAAATTTTTAGCAAGAAACAGGGTTCTAAAACCACTTGGAAATCTTTAATATGTTTGTAACCATTTATTTTTAGTAATATTTAGTGTCTGCAGAAAAGGAGATTGCAGTCTTTAATTTTTAGATTCTTCTAGCAAAGCCTCAAAATAATAAGTAGACATTGATCTGGGTAGATCAATGTTTGTCTTGCAAATGTAAAAATCCCTAAAATATACTTGCATAATACATGTCAATTTGACTTGTAAACTTTTGACTCATATTACTAATTTCTATTTAAACTGATATTGAACTTGAATATGTTAAATCTACACAATAAAACAGGTATTCCTGAACTTAGATATTATTTAATCTCTGCTGACCATATATAATCCATTACTATAAAATGGTAGGAGTTAAAATTATATGATACCCTTAAAACATCACTAAATTTAAAAACAAGTTTACTCTCAAATTCCTGTCATAACCCTTACTATACACGTGAACATGAACAACTCATTTGACATCTACGTTCTAACTTTCTCTGCTATAAAACGAGACAACTAAAATAAATTCCACTTGCCACTTCGTTGTTTTATTTTATTATGTATTTTTCATAGCACCATTCTGGCACTTGGCAAATGTTGGATGAATACCACCTCCATTAATTTTCCATATGAGGAGTTCCAAAATTTGACATATGACATGTTATAAAAATTCTTAATGGATTTCTGGTAACTGTAGCTGAGGGACCCATTCATTCTAATGAAAATAACATATAAGAAATTCTGTGATAAACAGAGTAACAGGTTCCCAATGATGTTCAAATCCTAATCCAACAAATCTGGGAACATGTTGCCTTACATGACAAAATAAATTTTGCAGATGTGTTCATAGTTAAGGGCCTTTTATTTAGGACCTATTTTTCAAACTATACAAATAATAAAATGAAAGTTATAACTCTGACATTAACTTCCAAAATGGATGTATCAGCCCTGTACCACTTCTCTGTTATAATCTAATTTGTAATCCCTTTAGACTTCCTTTCTGCTAAAATTGTTTTGGTGGAGCATATCAGATTTTTTTTTTTTTTGGTTCCCCTAAAAGTAGGAAACTAAAACTATCCATCTCAATGTCTTTCAAATACATCAATTATACCTAAAAAAAAAAATTCAGAATACAATCACAGCAAATCTAATAAGTCTCATTATAACTCTGGTTTCCTTTTAATAGTTATAGTATTAAGTATAGTATTGTATTGAATCTTCTACAAAGTACTTACTGTTCATCCTGTAGTATTTACACGTTATCTGATAGATTTTAAACTCCTCAACTGTTATATAAAATTTGTTAAAAAAAGAAAAACATATACATAGGTAAAAATAGCATTTATGTATTTTAGAAAACATTTATTTAATTCCACTACATACAGGCACTGTTCCTTTTTTTATATACTTTAAGTTCTGGGCATATGCTCAAAGGATTATAACATTCTATTATAAAGACACATGCACGCATATGTTCATTGCCGCACTGCTTACAATAGCAAAGACTTGGAACCAACCCAAATGCCCATCAATGATAGACTGGATAAAGAAAATGAGGCACATATACACCATAGAATACCATGCAGCCATAAAAAAGGATGAGTTCACGTCCTTTGCAGGGACATGGATGAAGCTGGAAACCACCATTCTCAACAAACTGGTACTACTCTTTTCAAAAAAGAGTAGAAATACCTAAAAATCAGATGATCCTTGTAAAGAAAAATCTGTTTGTTTAAAAAGATTATAATCTGCTTAAAAGTTTTAGCAAAGTTACACACTGTACCAAATGTATGAATCAGACCATCAGCAGCAAAGAAGATACAACCCAAAAAACCATATGTAAAGGAACTACATACATGTGTGTGAACAAGGGATACTAAAGCACTGAAAGACTAGCAACAGTAGTAATGCATTATCACCCCTAAGACAAAAAGAGCAAGAAGACATTTATGCAGCCAACAAGCATCAAAAAAGCTAAACATCACTGACCATTAGAGAATTTACAAATCAAAACCACAATGACATACCATCTCACACAAAGCTGAATGGCAATTATTAAAAAGTCAAGAAACAACAGATGCTGGCAAGGTTGGGGAGAAATAGGAATGCTTTTATACTGTTGGAGGAAATGTAAATTAGTATGACCACTGTGGAAGATAGTATGTCAATTCCTCAAAGACCTAGAACCAGAAATACCATTTGACCCAGCAATCCCGTTACTGCTCGTATATCCAAAGAAATATAAATCATTCTACTAAAAAGACACATGCATGTGTATGCTCCTTGCAGCACTATTCACAATAGCAAAGACATGAAATCAACCCAAATGCCCATCAGTGAATGACAGACTGGATAAAGAAAATGTGCTATTATATACTGTGGAATACTATGCAGCCATAAAAAAGATTTGAGATCATGTCCTTTTCAGGGACATGGATAATGCTGGAAGTCATTATCTTTAGCAAACTAATACAGGAACAGAAAACCAAACACTGCATGTTCTCACTTATAAGTGGGAGCTGAACAATGAGAATCCATAGACACAGGGAAGGGAACAACACACACTGCTATGCTGGGTAGTTGGGGGAAGGAAGAGCATCAGCATAAATAGTTAATGCATGTGGGGCTTAATATCTGGGTGATGGGTTGATACGTGCAGCCAACAAAAATAGCACACATTTATCTATGTAATGAACCTGCACATTCTGTACATGTATCCCAGAACTTAAAATAAAATTTAATAAAAAATAAAAACAAAAAAGACATTACAAAAAGAACAAGAAGAAATAGAGAGTTACTAGAGCACAATGTGAACCAATGGAGCCATAGAGGAAAGGTTGTGTAACAGGAAAGGGGTCATGGAAGGATACATCCATGCCAGGAAAAAAGCTTAAAATAGGTAAAGCACATGAAGGAATGGCCTCCTCTTCCACTGACTCCTCCATCCCACAACTTGTAATTTTTTCTGGGTGCCATAGACTTAGCCCAAACAAATGCCATAAAGCAAGAGAAGGGAAATAAGGAAAGCACTTGAAATCTGACATCTGAGCATTGGGGCAGGAAAGAAAAGTCTGTACCATAAATCTGAGTATAGAGAGGGAGGGTTGAGCCAAGGCAGAATAAGAAGCACACATGCTCAGTGTGGAGAAGCATGTATGCCGGGTATATTTGAATAGAAGGGAAGGGAGATCTACAGGGAGAAGTTTAATTGGAAAGACAGAAAAGGCATTTGAAGTAGAGACAATCGCACAAACATGTGAGAACACCTTGGAATAATAAGGTCAGTGTGCCTCTAAAGAATAGGTATTGGCTGGAAGAGTCTGAGAAAATATCTGTAATCCATATCATGTTACCTTTAGTGCCTGAGCCACAAATGTGGGCAGATATTCACTGACTAGTGTTGGGTGAATGAACGACCAAATGAATTAACTGAAGTGTCCTTTATGTTGATTTTTACACAGATCAAGAATGGCAGATGCAGTATTTCTGACCATCATACCATAGTTCTGGTAGATGCTCTCTTGTGAAATATGTCCTGATAATTATATACATATATATATATATATATATATATATATGTTTTTTCTAATATTTTAAATTTCAAAGGAAATTGGAAATTAGTAATTACTACATTTATTTAATTAAAATGAAGTTCAGAGATATAGTGCCAGATAACAATAGAACATAAAATATGTTAATGATTGTTAAAAGTAAAATAAAAATTGAAAAAATGAACATACAACAATCTCACAATATTTTTTCATTTCAATACCTCTAAAGTCTGTTGGTAATAATTAATAATCTAATATCTTTAAAGTTCATGAAAAAATAAGATCTATAGGCTACATGAATTAAACCACCTTAGGAGAAACTGATATTTATCAATACTCAATATAAACCTTACATTTATCAGCTCAGGCAGATGTCATTGTATTACATCATCATCACAACTTTCCTTGAGTTTTTCTAATGTTTCTTATCTCTATGACAAAGACACTGTATAAACTACTTCGTCTAGATGTCATAATAATCCAGTGAAGTAGAGACGTTTATCCCCACTTTACAGATAAGAAAACTGCTTCAAAAAGTTGAAGTAGTTTTCATAAAAACACATTAAACCACAATGTCAGAGGTGTTAGAACCAGACTGACTCTCATTTTGAGTGGGAGCTGTGTAAAATGAGTCTGAGACCTACTGGGCTGCATTCCCAGCACATCAGGCATTCTTAGTCACAGGATAAGATATAGATCCGCTCTGATAAAACAGGATGCAGTAAAAAAGGCTGCAGAAACCCCCCAAAACCAAGATGGTGACCAAAGTGACCTCTGGTCATCCTCGCTACACACTAATTATAGTGTCTTATATCTAATTATAAGGCATTAGCATGACAAATGACTTCTACCCATGCCATAGCAATATACAAATGCAATGGCTATGTTCAGAAGTTACCTGCATATGGTCTAAAAGTAAGGCAAATCCTTAGTACTGGAAAATCCTCATCCCTTTCATGGAAAACTCATGATAATCCACCTCATGTTAGTATATGATTAAATAACTAAAAATAGCCAACCAGCAGCCTTCAGGGCTGCTCTGCTTATGGAGTTGCTATTCTTTTGTTTCTTTACTTTCTAATGAACTTTATTTCACTTTACTCTGTGGATACCCCCCAAAATTTTGTCTTGTATAAAATCCCAGAACACTCTCCTGAGGTCTGGAGCAGGACCCTTTTCCAGTAACAATAGGGATGGTATTCAGACTGAGATCTGACTTCACAGTTCACAGCCTGAATCATTATGCTTTACTGACTACATGGCATACTTTTTTAAAATAGGTGTTCTCCACCTATTTTTTTAATGCCCATAATCCAACTAATCTTAAGAATTTGGGTCAAGTGCCCTATTCCCTGAAATCACTGCCTCAGTCAGAAGTGATTGTTTCCCATATTTTGAGGCAGGAGGTAGTTCAGACTGGATTGGAGACTAGAATGGAGATTGGCAGAAACTGGAGAGAGGAACCGAAAGTATCTTTTCGTAAGACATGCTCACCAGCACCATGATAATTTGCTATTGCCATGGCAATAGCTGAAGTTACCACCTACTTTCTAGCTTTTTCTGAATAACCAGCCCCTTAATTAACATGTTCATAAAAGGGGGTATAAATATGAGTGCCTATCAAGTAACCTTGCTCTGCAGGAGCTCACAGAGCTGTTAACACTGCTGCCCACCTCAGTAAAGCTGCTTTCTTCTACCACCAGCTTGTTCTTGAATTTCTTTCTGGGTGAAGCCAAGAATCTTCCCTGCTTCCCTTTGAGTTTCTAAGAATAGTGATTTGAGCATAATAAATATTTGTTTTGAACGTACCATGATGGAGGTACAGCTTTTCAAAACTTTTTTTTAATTTAAAAAATAATATATAAGTAAAAATAAATAAGCATACAGCTTGTTGAGTTTTCACAAAGAAAAAAAATACCACTGTAACTAGCACCCAGAACAAGAATCAGAATATTTCCAAAATCTCAGAAATCTCCTCTTGCTCCTTTTATTAAAAAATAGTTATTATTCCTTCTTTCATCCCCAAAGATAACTGTTATTCTGATTTCCAAGAACATAGACTAGTTTGGGACAGATATTATTTTAAGCACTTTACATGTAACTTATTCAATACTGTTGAGCCCTAGGCACAGAGATAATCTAAATAATTCACTCAGGTAATACAGCTGGTGAATTGTAGAACTGTATTCTAGCCATTTACTACAGAGAACAGTCACTTAATCTATAATTCTGTATGGTTCATCTGTCAAATAATACTTTACACCTTGTTTCCTCAGTTGTGGCTATACCTATTTATTCCAGATAGATGGTAAATTCCTAAAAGATAGGGTTTATATCTAATTCATTATCTCTGGTTTAACATTCAACTTAGTGTGTGGCATATCTAAGTAATAAGTATTTGCTGACTGATTAAATGGAGGAATAAATAAAATGAAACAAATAAATGTTTATTTAAAATGCTGTGCAATGACACTCTAGAACCTGGCAATATTAAAGTGATTTCCCCTTACAGTTGAAAGCACTGCTTTTTATTTCTTATTGCCACCAAAGAACACATTTCTGTAAGCCCCGTGTCACTCAGCATTTTTCAGTAATTGTGTACTTTCCATTAAATATAGTCATGTAAGCAGTAAAAATCTGTGCAGAACATGTAATGTTGTCTGATGGGATTTGGAAGAGAAGAATTTTTCTTTAATATGAATAGTCACTACTCAGGCAGCATCTTGCAGCCTCAGATTACAAAATACTTAACTGTTTTATTCACTTTTTTCCTCTGCTGACATTTCTTATCGTTATAAGCAAGATGACTTTGATAAATCCCTCTCTACCACTTTCTCAAAAGTAGCAATTCTGTTAGGTGTTAAAATATATTTCTCCCCAGTACTTACAAACTAATATTTTCATTAGTATAAAATATTAAGCAAGAGAGGCCATTCAGTAAATGTCAAGGGTAATCCTTCAGAGTTACTACTGGTTATGATTTTGGAGGTTGATGAGCTGAGCTCGCCTCTTCACCCAGAGAGGTGAAGTGAGTTGACCAGTGCTCAGCTTGCTAAAACAACTGCATATCTGGGAGCTTTATCTTCCAAACTCTCAGAACCATGTGCATTCCACTACTCCACTAGAAGGGGCTATCTTCTCCTTCCTAGTTGAAGGCCAGCTGATGAATTACCTCTCTTGATCTTACTCTGAGTTCCTTATTCATTTTTTCTTAACCAGAACAAGAAGGGTCCCTCTGCTCCAAGTATTGCCCTCCTTTTCTTTGCTCTCCCTCTCACCAAAGGGCATAAATAGCCCACACATTATGGACTATGCAGTACTAAAACAGAAGTCAGAAATGCATTGCAATTAAGATGAATGTTTAATTATCTTACCCTAGCAGAGTCATGGAGCCTATGCTACCAAATGAAAGGTCTTATCTTTTGCTCAGATTCCACTTGGAAGTTATCCATTACACAAACCAAACAATACATTTTTGACCATTCGTGATAGGAAATATTGAAGACTTTTTGCAAATAATAATAAAGACATGGATTTGAATTTTGGTAAGCTCCATGTGATAGCCTGAATAGTGCCCCATCCAGAAAGACGTTTTCATCCTAGTCTCAGAACCAATGAATATGTTACCACACAGGATAAAAGGTACTTTGCAGATGTTATTGATTTAAGGAACTTGGGATGGGGAGATTAACCTGGATTATATTCATGGACCCATTGTAATCACAGAGAGAGAGGAGGGTTAGAGTCAGAAAATAGTGATTTTTTTGGGCAAAGAAAGACAAATGTTGGAAGATGCTATGCTGCTGGAAGAAAGCTGGGGCCATAAACCAACAAATGCAGGAAGCCCCTGGAAGGTAGAAAAGACAAAAGAATGAATTCTATCTTGAGAACACAGAAAGAGCACAGCCCTGCTAACCCATTTAGATTTCCTCTAGAACTGCAAGAGAGTAAATTTGAGTTGTTTAAAGCCACTACATTTGTGATGATTTTTTACAGAAGCAATACAACATAATGTATACACTTCATGTTAAAAATTATGGAACAAAAGACTTGGATGTACAGACTATGGATCAAAAGAGATGAAGAGAAACCTGGAATAAAGAAGAAAAACAATTTAATAGCTAAAATAGGTTAAGAATGTACATCAACTGTTTAGAAAGAATTGGAAAAATACTGGAATTTACTTCTTTATCCTTTATATTATTTGAACATAATAATGTTCAGTTGTATGGAATAGTAAAATTCTATGTCATTTCTTCTGTACAGATTAGTTGGTTCATTTCAATCTAAACAAACATTTTCATCTTCATATAAAATCATGTATTGAAGAACTCCTGCCAGATTTACTATAGATTAATGCATGTCCTCAACTGATTTTTGTAAAATTTTAATTACAAGTGGAAGATTTAACATTATGCTAACAGGCAGATGTGTGTGAATTTGTATGTGTGCATGTTGAATCACCATCTGGTTCTATATTTTAAAAGTTACTATTAACAAGAGTAAATAAAGCCCTTTGAACAACATTTAAATTTCAATGTCACATATTTTCCTACATAAAATTATTTTAGTCAGCTAAATTTTAAGGTTTCCAGAATGTCACACTGAGGCCGGTTACAGAGATAATTTTGTGTAGAGTTCGAAAAGGCAAAATCAGAAAGAGAGCAAGCATGTGGTAAGTTGAATAATGACCCCCAAAATGTATCCACAACCTACTGCCTGGAACTGTGAATGTTACCCTGCATGGCAGAAAAGGCTGTTTCAGATTTGATCACATTAAGACTCTTAGAATAGGGGAATTATCTTGGGTAATCCAAATGTGCCTTCAGTGTAATCCACATGGGTCTTTATGAGAAGGTGGCTTTACACAGAAGGAGAAGGAAATGTAGCTAGAGAGAAAGGGATTAGA
The DNA here is from genome assembly GCF_048565385.1 of Saimiri boliviensis. NCBI lineage: Eukaryota > Metazoa > Chordata > Mammalia > Primates > Cebidae > Saimiri > Saimiri boliviensis. Next base: position 111,981,992 of record NC_133449.1, read on the forward strand.
CATATGGGACCACAAGCCAAGAAAGGCTGGCAGCCACCAGAAGCTGGTAGAGGCAAGAAGCAGATCATTACTTACAGCTTCCAGAGGGAGTGCAACCATACTGACACCCTGCTTTTGGCTTAGTGATACCAGTTTCAGATTTTGGGTCTCTAGAACTGTGAGAGAATAATTGGTTTAAGCCTCCACATTGGTGATAATTTGTTACAGGAGCCATGAGAAACATACAGATTTTTGTACCTAAAAGCTAAATATCTAAAACCTGTAACAAATATCTAAAATCCTAAAAACTTTAACAAATGTCTTTAAAAATCTTGTAATGAATACCTAAGAATGTGAACATGGCCTTGGAATTGGAAAATAGGTGGAGGCTCAAAGAATTTTGAGGTACTAGAGGAAAAGCCTATGTTACTTAAGCAGACTATTGGTTGAAAAAAATGAGTATTATAGGCTCTGTGGATGAGGGCTCAGGAGTAAGTTATGAGAATAGGAGACAAAGTCTCTATGATCTTAGAGTATACATATATTATCAACAGAATGTTGGTAGAAATATGCACATTAAAGGCTTTGCTGCTGAAGGCTCAGAAAAAAACAAGGAACATGATTTTGGGAAATGGAGGAGAGAGACCCTTGTAATATAATGACAGAAAGCCCAGCTGAATTCTGTCCCACAATTATTAGGAAAGCAGAATTTGAAAGCAAATAACTTGGACATTTTTCTGAACATTTTAGGCAACAGATTGAAAAATTTCTTTTTGCTGCTTATAATAAAACATAAGAGGAAGGAGATAAATTGAGGAAGACCATTAAACAAAAGCCAGGATTGCAAGATTTGGGAAATTCTCTGCCTATTCATGTTTCAAAAGAAACTAAAACTAGAAGATTCATTCTTAGGAAAGTGTACTCTGAAGAGAAAGTCAAGGGTGTGATTAAACAACTATTACCCTGTGTCTTAAAAAGACCAAAAAATGAGTGTATGCTCTCACCCTGAGGGTTCTTTGAAGAGATTGAGCATGTGACTCACAGATCCATTGAGCATCTCAGCAGAAGCCAGGAATAAAGATGGGAATACGTAGGAAGGATCTTAAAAACCAGCACTTCGGGAGGCCGAGGCGGGTGGATCACGAGGTCAAGAGATCGAGACCATCCTGGTCAACGTGGTGAAACCCTGTCTCTACTAAAAATATAAAAAATTAGCTGGGCATGGTGGTGTGTGCCTATAATCCCAGCTACTCAGGAGGCTGAGGCAGGAGAATTGCCTGAACCCAGGAGGCAGAGGTTGCAGTGAGCCGAGATCGCGCCATTGCACTCCAGCCTAGGTAACAAGAGCGAAACTCCATCTCAAAAAAAAAAAAAAAAAAAAAAAAAAAAAAAAAAAAAAACCAAGCAGACAATACTTACTGGGTTCCTCTTAAGTTTTCTTCTCCAAGCCAGTACTTTTAAGATACCTTATTTTATATATTAAAGAAAACCGAGACCACCTTTATGAGTGAAGTATAATTATTTCCATTTTACATGTGCAATATATCAGTTACAGTTTCACAAGTCCAATATATCAGATTTGGTTTTGGTTGCAAGCAACAGAGACCACTGCAATTAATGTAAAAATGGGTGTCAGTGGAAGGTAAATAGGCAGCTCATAGAACTGAAGGAGAACATAAAGGATCAAATATTGGAAACAGAAACAAACATTGCAAAATTCAGACATTGAAATTTTGGAAGTATGGTAAACAAGACAAATGGATAGTGTTTTGGGGATGATTATACCAGCATAAATCAATTCTAAATCTTTTCCATGTTTGTGGTACTTTGCTCAGGACTTCGTTTCTCTATAGAGAGAGACTGGTGGACTTAGCTTGTGGTGATAATTAATATTGTGTGCCAGAGAAGGGCAGGATATCTGAATTGAAATTTCCATCAAGAGCACAGACAAGTCAAGATTTTGGTAGTTCCCAAAGAATAAAGTGATGTGCTGAAGGAAGGTGGAATGGATGCTGAACAGACTCAAAAAACAACATAGAGAAAATGAATGTTCTCTACAATGATGCCCAGGATTGCCTAATGACTTGCCCAAAATCCCTATCAAGAGAGTGGCTTATCCTTTACACAGACCACTCAATTTAAATTAAAAAGTTCATATGTGTATACACTGGGGAGCTATGAGAAGAATAGCAGGGTAATGGGGGTATTAGGGAGCGATATAACATTAGGAGAAATACCTAACGTAGTTGACAGGGCAATGGCTGCAGCAAACCACCACCATGGCATGTGAGTATGTATGTAACAATCCTGCATAATCTGCACATGTACCCCAGAACTTAAAGTATAATAACAAAAAAATTTATAATTTAAAAATGTTCATGTGTGTATAATATACCTGCTAACCTTCTCTTATGGGATTTCAGTCCTTCCATACACATAATGAGGGAATTGGGCATATATGACCTTTAAGGTTTCTTCTAACTTTTGGCATTCTCCTTGTATGAACCAGCCTGTTACTTTGAGCCACTGGATAGCTGTCTATCACTGACAACAGATATTCTCATTTCATTCTTATTTACATAGACAGAAGCTGTGTAGTGACAAGGTCTCTTCAAGGCTGGAATATTTCGTTAATAATATGAACAAAATAGCATCTGGTATCAATCTTGTCCCACTGACTTGACTGTAGTGATTTAAAGCTTTCATTCTTTGAATTCAAAATCTAATTTTTACTGCACTTTCTGTCAGCTCTCTTCATGGATTCTAAATGAGTTTCTGTCATCCTGACAGAGTCCCAGATAAATTGAAACTTAACTAGGAAAAAAAAAGTGTTAAAAAAATGATTTGTTCTGAATAGAATAAACGTGATATATATTTTGGTTATTTTCTCCCTAAATTGTCATTGGCTTCTCTGTATTAGTGAGCTGATGAGCATGTGTGATGATCAACTACTTCTGTAATTTACTGCCTGACAATAGTTTGTAGGTGCCAGGCCAACTTTAACTGAACACATCAAGCATTATTTTCTTTCTAGTAAACTGACCTAATGAAAAGACTCAAATAATTATTTTTTCCGCATAACTTAAAATTACTGAGTATTTCAGCTATTCTTTCCTCCAAATGTTTGCTTTAATTGGATGTGTAATCATATTTCGTGAAGAAACATCATATGATGGCCAAAGGTGAGTGAGAAGGCAGTATTGTGGTTCTCTTTCACTGGTATAGAACCAGGAGACAGGAATGTTAAGCAAGGAGAGAGAGGGGTGAGGAAAGACAAAGAGGGGAGACAGAGAGGGAGAAAGATTAGGCATGTGGCATTCTATGAGGTTCAACCAGCATGCAAAAGTCTAACTACCCAAGGCATTCCAACCTAATGCCCCAAAGTGCCTGGTTCTCCCAAACTACATATAACCATCCACATTTGAAAAGCAATGTACAATTTAAATGTAATGTCACTTCCCACCTCAGAGTCTCAAAATACATTTTAAGTACAAAGGGCTTTAATTATAAATTAGAAACCTGAGGTTTCCTGAGGACAAGTGATTTAATACATGTCACGCAGCTGGCTGATGGCAGACACTACATTAGGAGCAGGTTTCTGCCTCCTCGACCCAGTGTAATTTCCGTATCACCTCATTGCCTTTACATCAGAGATCCTTAATTAACTTTCACCAGATGTTAATTACATTTTTATTTCCATAAAACTTTCCTGAGAAACAAAGTTTTCTGTTGTTGCTTTTGAGAATGTTCTGTACCATGTAACAGTATAGTTTCTGAAGACAGCCTTAAATTAAGACCCTGATGTTGAATTGAGGCCACCCTACCTTGCTGGTTGAGAATATGGAACCCTGGTACAATCTTAACTGAAGAAAATTCCTCAGTCTCTAGAGAAGTGTTGTGTGTGTACCCTCAGCTTAAGTAATATGACTTCTAATATTTCATTTGTTACTTGTTTTTGGGTAACACACTTTTAAGTATTTCGACTTCATGTCATTAACTCTATTCTCTTATAAGAATTGACTGAGCTAATTCATGGGAAAGCATGTAAGACATTGATGTTAATAAGATGACATTTCTCCAAAGGCAGGACCAATATGTACTTCAAATACTCTTTGTGATGACTGAGCATTGTGCAGAAATGGAAAGTGTCTGCTTCAGAATATCTGTACCAGATGCTGTTAACACCTCACCCATGTCTCCTCAGGACGCATCAATCCCATACTAGCTGTAGCTTCCAAAACCAAGCACTTGAGGTCTTTCTCTGGCATGCTGGGCTGGTGATAAACACATAAGGATTGCGGTGTTTGATATTCCCAATAAATAGCTCTCTGCCAATAATAGGTAAGAGTTGAAGGACAAATAGCTGTTTCTCACTCCAGGTCAAACTGTTGCAAGGAATCCTTTTAAAATTATAATGCTTGTTGTACTACAATGTTAATAATCTTAAAGAACTAAGCTGCATAGCAGCTGAATAAATCCAGTGGGATATCTTCATGCTTACTTCCTCTATGACCCTAAGGTCATAGAAGCAGAGAAGATATATCCTAAAATATGCTTGTATTTTGAGATCTAATGACTGTCTAGCATCATTGCCTTCATGCAGACTATGTAGATATGCTGGGTAACTAATCATACCATTTTATGACCCTATGAGAAGACATAATGCCAAAGATATATACATATTAGAAATTATTTTCATTTATAATGCCAAACTTATTGGTAGAGGTATAAATCTTGAAAAATGAAAGAAAACTGAAGTTTATATCTATATATATGCACATACATATATGTGTATATATGTATATTATGTAATGTATACTGTTAACACCTCACCCCTGTGAGGTGTTATTATACATATAATACAATATATGTCTATAATATATATATTATGTACATTACACACATGTATATACACATACACATGTACATATATACATATATGCATAATACAATGAGTTAATAATTTACATATATACACATATATGTATGTGGGTTAATGTACATATATATATTATGTACATATGTGGGTTAATAGTACAGAACTGTGGGTTAATGTACATATATACTGTATATATAGACATAATACACACATACACACATATATTTCAATTTCAGAGACTATATAGTCTGTTTTATTTTGTCTTTGCTTCAAGCTTGAATTAGTTCATTTCCTGACTCATGGGACATATTAAATGTCTTATGATCAATAAAATACTATTAAAAATATTCTGGTCCAGTGATTTATTTCAAATGTCTATTTTAAGTCACTACAGAACACTAAGGTCACAGAACCAGAAGGGATGTATCCTAGCAGCTACAACTGTATTTTTACATCTAACTTTATCTGTGTCTCTCATCCACATTGTTATATATTTATTATTCATAAAATAACCCAACTATATGTTTGTGTATAAAATATGCAGAGATGCACACATTTTTAAAGACCAAACTGCTTGTGTTTGAATCCCAGTTCTGCCATTTGTGATCTGTGTGATCATGAGCAAGTTACTTAATCTCTCCATGTGTCTGTTTCATTTTTGTAAAATAGGGATGACAACAGAATATACCTCTTAGAGTTATTGTGAAAATTAAATAATATATATAAACTCTGTGATATGGTTTGGCTCTGTGTCCCCACCCAAATCTCATCTTCAATTGTAATACCCATGTGTAGAGGGATGGAGGTGATAGAATCAAGGGGGCAGTTTCCTTCATGCTGTTCTCATGAAAGTGAGTGAGTTATCATGAGACCTGATGGTTTTATATGTGTTTGACAGTTTCTCCTTCTCATGCTTCTCTCTTCTGCTGCCTTGTGAAGAAGTTGCCTGCTTTCCCTTTGCCTTCCACCACTATTATAAGTTTTCTGAGGTCTCCCCAGCCATACAGAACTGTGGGTTAATTAAGCCTCTTTCCTTTATAAATTACCCAGTCTCAGGAAAGTTCTTTATAGCAGTGTGAAAATGGACTAATAATACAATATATATATATATGCATATATAGATTAAATTTGTCCATATATATTTCTGAATACTACACAGGTATATCATAATTATCATATACATATAACATAATGAGTATCCAATGTGACTTTGGTGATGTTGCTGGGTAATCCCATTAAAAGGCAATCTCCCTCCTGTGGGGAGTTAAACAGGGTCTCTCTGGGTGCTTCATGATAGATCCAACCCTGAATAATTAAAAACCTTCATAGCACCACTTGAAATACATCTTCCAGAACCATTATTCAGTTCTCCCCTTACTGGTTAAATTTATTTGCTTCCAGTTTCAAATGAACCAATCAATCCCTTTAAAAGAAATAAATAACATAAATAATCATAAGCTGTCACATTAACTGGAGTCATTTTCCTCCTGGGTGTCTCTAGATAGTGTATTCCTTCCCTGATCAGCCTGCTGATCTGAGATTAATATTCAGTGCACCCTGCAGCTGCTCTTCCCACAGAGTTGTGAGGTGAAGGATCTAATAGGGGGACAATGAGAAAACTCAACTCTTCAGCATTATGGTCACTGAGGAGACTCCCTGCCATGTTACTTACAAAAAAGAATTACCATTGCACAGAATTGAAATTATTATCTATTGAGATAAAGGTAGAAAAAGAAAAGATAATAGAAAAATATGAATCTTAATTTAAATCATCCTCATAGCTACCTCTCTGGGCTTACCTCTTCACCCCTCCTTTCCGGAGACTGTTCAGCCATTAAACTCCAGACCATAAAACTAAGGTCACCCAACCAGGTTTTGTCACATCTTTCTTACCTTTGCCTGGCATCCTTATGAATTCCTTGTCTATTTTAGTGAATTAAAATATTGTCTCCTTATTAGAAGATTTTTATTCTGGATAGGTTTATGTAAAGATAACTGCAGGCTTGATTTGGATGGAGAAAGGCCAAAGGAAATTAGTATTTATTTAGGGCTAACTATGTTTTCACACATTTTATTTTGCATGCATGATTGTATTTCATCCTCATCTTAATTCTTTGAGATATTGTTATCTCCAGGGTATAACTGAATAATCAGAGGCTTAGATATGTTGAATAATTTGTACAATGGCACATACTGATGAACTGCACAGCCAAGATTTGAACCCAGGCTTATCTTACTCCCAAGTCCAAGCTCTTCTATTTTTGTTGCACTGCAGAAATAGCAGCTATCAATAGAAGAAAAAAAATCTGATTTGTTATCAAAAATACAAGAGCTTGTCCATGATTATTTCACAAAGTTTTTGTACCTTAAAAGTAGCCACATGTAGAACACAAGTATAGAATTTCACAACATCGCTCCAAAAATCTCTGATACTCTTCCCATTTTCCACAAAAGGTAGGATCTACACGCCCTGTCCTAGAATCTAGAAGAGTTGTCAGTGCGTCTGCTCATAGAGTGGAGCAGAAGTGATGCTCAGTGGTTTCTAAGAAGGGCTACAAAGGACACTGGGACTTTCTTTACGTTTGCTGAACACTTCCCCTTAGAGACTAGAACCACAATAAGAAGTCTGACTTCCCTGAAGCCACCATACTGTGGAAAGGTCAAGTCATGTGGAGATGCTTTGGCTGGCAGTCTGTCTTTGAGTCACACCAGCCCAAATCCACATATGATTGAATGAGACCCACAGCTCTTTAGCCCTCCCAGATGAAGACCCAATCATCGTGAAACACAGATGTGCTCCCCCTGTGCCCTGCCTGGATTACTGACCTCAAATTCTGTGAGCATAATAAGTGTGTTGATTTAAGCTACTAAATCTTGGCATATGTGTTGCACAGCAAAAATAATAGAGACAAAAAAAATGACATCTAACAGAACATAAAGCACAATTCTATATATTGTGAAGAAAACAAAGCTGAAATACATGTGGTCCCTGAATATGAATCTACAAAGAAAAAAGACACGTATGCTATTATTTCTGATTCTGAGAGAAATAAAAAAATCAAAAAAGGAAGTCTCTAACAAGTTAGGTCTAAAAATAAAAAAATAGATAATATTTATAGAGACTCAAGAGTAAACAAATAATGTTTCAAAAAAGGAAAATCATATGAACAAGCTGCATAGCCTCTTTTGGAAAGAACACTTGGAACAGAATAATCAGAGTATTTAATGTGTGGAAGACTGTGAGAAATCAGATAGGGCCAGACCACTAAGAATTTCTGCTTGGAAGTTTTGGATTTGTTCCATAGGTAGTGCAGGATGCTTGAAGATATCGAGCTTTACCAGCATATGTTCTCACAATATCCCAAGGCTAGACTAGAAGTCAAGAAAAGAATGGAAGAAAAAATAATGAAGAGCCCTCAGTATTCTAGATTATGGATGACGAACTCCCAAATAAAGTTGGTAATCACAGGAATAGAGAAAATAAAAATGTACAATGTACTTCTTTAGGGTAAATTGAAATGATTCAACCAAAGATAAAAAGAACAGCATGAAGCACCTGACAAGCTGACAAGTCATAGTAGAGGAAGTGCATGGTAATAAGAAAAACAATTTCTAGATATTCAGTACATTTTAATACAAACGAAGCATGTTTTTCTATTTTTGTATGTGTAGAGAAATCCAGTCACTGCTGATGTGAGGCATAAAGTACATTAGAGATTACTTTTATTTAACTTGTCTTGAGCCAATATGGTACGTGTGCACTGGGTTTTTGTGTCCCTTTGTATTTGTTTCTAGAATAACTAGTGGAAATTCATTTACTTTTATTTCCCATCTACTCACATTCTTTCAATTGTATTAATGCTTAAAATCACTGTCTTCAAATTACTTTGTTAATGTGAATTTTTTGCTTTTTCACATCTGGTTTCCAATACATTTGAAATTATAAACCTAAGAGAGAGAGAGAGAGAGAGAGAGAGAGAGAGAGAGAGAGAGAGAGAGAGAGAAGCAACTAAAGCAGGTTCTTGCTTGTTTTGTAGAGACCACATGTGATTTCCTCACCATTGAAATACATCAGCCATATTCTATCATCCTTGCATATTTTCTTTCAGGCCTCATACAGTTTGTATCTGTATGATTGTTGTTTAGTAAACATCTGATTATTGGCTAGTAAAACACCTAGAGTTTGATTTGCTTACTCGCATTAATAGGGCTTTAGAGATAAAAAATAAATCTAAAAAATATAAAAATAGGAAAATGAAACAAATATGTAAGAATAAAGGCAAGATAAAATAATTCTTAATTAACTCAACAAATACCTACTTAGTACTATTTGCCAAATTCTGTTGTAAGAGCTCAGAATGCAATAGTCAATAAAACAGACAATTTTACCTTCAGAAAATTTACAGACTGACGGTGGGAAAGTTTAATGAGAAAATAGGTAAGTAGAACTCAGGTACGTTAGATGGTTATATGTACATTGGCAAACAGTAAGCAGATGAAAGAGGAGAGGGACTTTTGGAGACAGACACATGGGAGGTGGGGACAATGTGACATTTAATCAGGTACTCAAATAAGCAGGAGGCGGTAAGAAAGAGCAAATCACACAGATGTTTTTGTGAGGAGGCATTTCAGGAAGAACAACAAATGCAGAGTCCCTAAGGCACAAGTGAGCATACTCGCCATGTTTGGGGAAGAGTAAAGAGGCCTTGGTGGCAGGAGAGGAGTGACCTAGCAATGAAATGAAGGTGCTTACATTAGAGAATGGGCAGTGAGAGGCTGTCAGATCATAAATGGTCTTCTAAGTCAAAGTAGCTCCAAGTGAAATAAAAGTAGCTTTCACTGTGATTTGAGTCCTGTCTCTGCCACTGCCTACCTCTAGGATTTTAGTAAGGTACTCAACATATGAGCCTTAGTTTTCTCTTCTTTTAGAGGTAAAATTGGATTTCACTCATAAGTTTCCTGTGAGGGTCAAGTCAAATAATGTAAAGCAATCCTTAAAAAGGTGCTTATCAGAGTGACGGAAAAACAGAAAAACCCCCAGCTAACAGTATTACTGTTATTTTAGAAGATAATATGTAATGAGAACCTTAGATGTATGAATTTGGGGAATGGAGTGGTAATGGGAGTATCCTCAGCTTTTAAACTAGAAAATAATAAAAAATTCTAAAAGGTTCCTTATATGCTTCTGTGTGATGTCACATGAACTGATCAAGAAATGTGATGATGAATGGCAAGAATTAGCAAAAACGCACTTTACCTTCATTTTCTGCCTAGAACAATCTTCATTATCATACATGCCCAAGGCCTCTTCATGATTCAATGAGCCAGACAGAAAGCATGACCTCCTGTAATAAATAAAACTATTTTCATCCCTATCAATTCTGCTTAATGCTTTGTTAGAGCTTGAGAAACAACCAATATTTATCTTGGATATTTAAAAGAAGTGATCATTTAACTCATTTTGAATTATATATCATTTTTCCAACTTTTGAACTTAAGTTGAAGTCCCAAACTTTGGAGTTCTTTTCTATTCAAAGTAGTATGAATCCATCAGGGCCTGTTGGGGCGTGAAGGATAGGGGAGGGATAGCATTAAGAGAAATACCTAATGTAGATATGGAGTGATGGATGCAGCAAATCACCATGTGTAACAAACCTGTATGTTCTGCACATGTACCCTAGAATTCAAAATATAATAAAAAATAATAATTTTAAAAAGACCCCAGGAGAAAAAGAGAAAGATTATAAATGTTCAAGGTACACAGTAATAATTTTATATATATATATATATATATATATATATATAAAATGTAATGATTATTAAAATCAAAGTAATAAACACATCCATCACCAAAAAAAGTAGTATTACTCTTGAAACTTATTTGACATTTGGAAATTTTCATAATTTTTAGGAGTGATCATCAATGAATTTTTGTCTCCCTCTTTGCAGTGGAAGCTCCTAGCCATTTCTTTCTGGCCTGCATTCCATGTATGGGTGGTGATGAGTGGGATGGGCTTGACAAGAAGAAAAGAGATATCTGACCTGAATATTAACCCAAATTGAAATAATGAACAGAGGTTTCGAAGTACCTGGCAAGAGTCAAGTATACCAACACTAGCTCTACTATTCCTCTTTGCAGGCAGAGATTCTTACTAACTACATAAGCCTCTTGAAATATTTTGGGAATTCCCATATTTTTAGGAGCTTATTTACTTCTGATGCATTTTTCTCTGTACCCTTCTTTAAATTTAGATATAACTCTTTCTTTTCTGTTTATTACCTTTATGGTTGAGATTGGAATAATATCATATTTTTGTCAAAGACTTTTTGGGGCTCTGTACTGTCTACAAGAATATTTTCTCTTTGTGTGAGATAGCATTGGGTTTTACATCTAAAGAGTTCCATTAATCAAATAGATATAGGAAATACTGGATTAAATCAAGGTAATTTGGTTTCTAAGTGAAAGGCTTCTCATATCTGATTAGAGGCTAATATACATTTTAACTTCTCAAGGGGAAGATACCAAGTCAGAATCTTCTAATCAGATACATCCATGGATCACATTTTTGAGGAACAGATGGCTGCTAGCATCCTGGGAAACTCATTCTGGGAATTTCTAGGTTGGATTTCGAGATTTTTTTTCACTTTTTAGTACAATCTATTCCATACTTTTTCTCCCACCTCCTAGCACTTTTCATGCTTCCACCACACAGAACTAACCCCAATTCTTGAATATAAGATATTTCTTAATGCTGTACACCTCCAGTGCAGAGAAGACACTAATGAGTAAACAAACCTTTTTAATGCAAAGATTATCTTTATGTCTTTCTTGTATTAATTTGAGAGCCTAGCAAAGCCATTAGCACTTGATTTCTGGAATCAATAAATAATTGAACCAATTATACAGCTACAGATATAGTCAAGTTAGAGATTATTCTTATTTCTCATATTTCTTCTTGTTTATTACTTAGGTATCTAATTTTCTTAATACCATAATCCAGATATTTCATTTTGATAAAAAAACCTACATACAGAATTATTTTTCGTGAATACAAGAATTAGCACTCTTTTGTCTGATAATGTACAATGTAAACTTTTCTGCAAGATTTGATTACTTTTTTTGTAATTACAGATTCTCAGTGTAATTGTATTAAATTTTCATATTTTGAATTTCACTAACCTATTGAAAGAAAGTCTACTATGTAATAAAGAGACAAATAGAGAAGGAAGGAAGGAATAAAGGGAGGGAGGGAGGGAAGGTAGGAAGAAAGGAAGGGAGGGAGGAAGGAAAAGGAATTTGTAAATATCAGGAAATAGATAAAGCAGGTAAAATAACCTCCTGGTAATTTAGTGATGTATTCACAAATGGAAATTGGAAATAAAATTCGATCCCCCAAATTTTAGTCCTAGAAATGTAGTTCGAGTAAATAACCACAAGTGTGGGTGTATGTATATGTAACACATACACACAAACACACATACATATGTGTGTATATGTTTATATATGTATGAGAAATAATTACAGTGTAAACTGTGGCAACAGGAAAAAGAAACAAAAATGGAAACCACAGCATTTTCCAACAATAGGGGATTCATTAAAGAAACAAGATTAAATCGTATGGATATTTTAGATACCTACAGAAATAGTATCATCGAACTATCCTTCAAGCTAGGTGTGAAGGAGTCATCAGGGGATAACTGATTTAATCTTAATCTAAGGCCTTAGTTTCATAGATGTGTGTAGCCCATTTTCTAAAATGACGCAACTTTGAAAGCCTTCCAGGCATTCTGTGAATATGGAATTATTGTTTTGCATACTTTTAGTGTCAAGATATGCACAAGACAGTTGTTAGCTTTCTCTCATTCACATTCTTTCTTACCTCGGGACTCCATGACCTGAGGTGCCAAGATTCTCTGGAACTGACTTGAAAGTAGAAAAAGGCTCTTGTCAAGTGAGCTGTGTCTGCTGTGCTTTGTGGTCCTGTTTGCAGACCTGAACAGATGTGCAGGAAGATTCAATTTACCTTAATTCATCCCAGTTTCATTAGCAGCTGGGTTACTCTTGGCTCCAGAAAAGCAAGAAAGTGACAGTTTGTGTAGCATAGCGTCTGTCCTCTGGAAACAACTTTCCCCTCTGGAATGCTACTTGATCAATAGAGAAATCTTACCATGTTGACAACAGAAGGGACATACACCTAACATCAGTTAATTCTAAACAAAAGAGCCATTCTCAGCTTAAAGTAAAACTTGTATTTTACTTTATCATCGGCTGTACTATTGCAGGGAAAATGGCAGATGAATTAAAACATAATTCTCCACCCAACCTGGAGAGTTCAGTTCACATTTGCAAGTTCTCCATCATTGAGGACAATTTTCAGGAGCATAAGCTCTTATGAAATAAAGTTAAGGTCGAGTAAACAAGTTTAGGAATAAGTCTATTATATCATGACATTAACTAACTAGAGAAATCCAGATAACTCCTACTAAAGACTAATCAAATTCTTCAAGCCTTAAAAATATCACTATTTCTTTTTTATATATTAAGCCATTGAAGATGAATTTCCTGGAGGTTCTCAATGAAGCATAAAGTGTATTCAGTTGTATTGAGAATAATATGACTGCTAAGAGTATCTTTTGTTTTTTCTTTGTTTTCCGTTTCATCTTCCTGATTATGTGATACATTTAGAGGTTAACTCCTGTCTCCGGAGTTTAAATCCTGTCTCCCATCTCTGTTCTACCCAGTTTCTTTTTCTATATGCATATCTTGGACCATCCTTTCTCACATACATTATAAGACTACAAGCACAAGCTTACCTTTCTCATTTTCTAAGCAGGTCCACAAATTGATTGACTTATATGAACACTCATATCCTTCCGATTGTCAAGAAGGTATACAGAAATACAACATATATCACATTTCTCATAAAGAAAAATATCTGATAGGAAAGCAGTAAAATGTCAGGGTGTATGAAAGCATTAAATACTTTGAAATTAGACTAGCCAAATATAGATAATGGTACTTAATATTTGTGGACATTTTTAACCCTGAATTTATGTTCTTAAACCGTGTTTATTAAAAAGATATAAAGGCAGATCACCTCATAATATGGGTATAATCAGAATACATGGTTGTTTAAATAAATGAGTCATAGCCAAGAAGTAACTGGACAACTAAAATCAGAAGTCACTAGGAGAGGGAGAAAATACTACAAGATCATCGGCCAAGTAGAGAATCCTCAGTGATAATGCTAAAAATGGACATTGGGCACATGTATTTTTTATTTATTTTGTGCCAAGTACCATATCAAATACTACTTACACACACACACACATAACCTACTATCTTCACAAAAACTGTTAAGTAATTATCATTATCTTTATCCATAAATTTTTGTTTTAAAAAGAACAGACAGAAAGATTAAGTTGATATGGTCATCCTAAAGAATGGTAAATTACAAATCAGTTTGATGCATTTTACATACTATAAACTCCGCACAATAGAGAATAACACAAGGAGATGATACTAAAGCGTGAAATCAGTATTACTACATGTCAGAGGTAGAACACTGTATGCAAGGGGAAGAGTTGAGCAGGCTGGATGCTGTTCATTTATAATGTTGCCTGCTTTGGGATATGTTTCACAGATAGGTGTTATGATTCAAGCGAGAACTAGTGGAAGCCACTTTTTGCAATATCAACAGCATTGTGCAATCTTTGTGATGTTACTAAGACTGTGAAAGTCCTGGCTCTCTGAGCAGCTAGTAACAGGAAGTAGATGGATTTCATTTTTTTAAAGGCAACTAAATTATTATCTATAACAGGGTCAGTTTTCAAAGCAGCTGGTGAAAAAACACTGGGTTGTGAAAGCTCTGGAAAGTACAATTTGTGTGGGAATTTTGTGAGAACTGTGAAAAATAAAAACAATTACTAGTCATAATGTAGTATGATGGTTAAAAAACATGCTCTGAGGTCTAATAGCCTTGGTCTCACCATTAACTAATTTGTTACTTTGGATAATTTAAGCCCTCTTAACTGACTGGATGGACTTAAAGCTCTCTATCTCCTCATATTTCTGGGAATATACAGTGAGGTGGGGCTATAGTCAATAAGCTTTGATGGTTTGTGATTTCCTAACACGTTTAATATCTTACTAACTAGAATATCTAGCATACATCAAATTGCCGAGGAATTTGAAAAACAAAATGTACTACATGCTGTACCTCACCGATTGCTCCTACCCAGATCCTGGTCTCGTTTGGGTATCAGGCCAGTTCATTTGCACTTAGCTTTCCCCAGTTCATGCTTTGCTGACATTGTTTCTCCCATAAACATAGGGCCTTGTAGAATAGAAACATGTGAAATCCTCCCATATTGCTGCCTCCAGCATTCATTCAGATGCTGAAGATTGCTTCATACTCTTGGTGGGCATCTCATGTACATTGTGTTCTGTTTACTAAAATGCTGATGTCTCACTTGTTCTGTTGACATTGTTGAACTCTCTATTGTCACCTTGCTTTCTCAGGCTATTCTATCATAAGCCCCTCCCCCTCCCCACCACCCATCTCCGACTCTAACGAGAAATGAATGTAATGCTTGTGTAATGTGCATGTAAAGCAAGGTCATATAATGTGATACCAAAGAAATATGTAGAGAAAGATCACAGCTAGAGAATACCAAATATTTGCCTCAATATCATTAAGTTCCTGTTTTCAATAGGCATCAATAATTACTTCCCACTGCTTAACTTCCATAATACTATAGTTTTCATAAATGGACCAAGTCACATTCTTAGAATATTACATTTTGTTTGACTTATTTACATACCCAGTACTATGGTAACCATATTTGACAGGCAATGGCCTTTAAGTCAAATGGATTTTCTTTTAATAATTATTATAGAGTTTTAATTATTCTTCATTCATCAATTATTTATTAGACACTTCCTATGAGCCAAATAATGTGCCTGGGATAAATTCAGCACAAGTATGCTCTTAAAGAATTTCGATGGAAAGAGTCAATTACATTGATAATTGCTGTAATTTTTCATTAGTTCTATAAATACATAAGTGGAGAATGCTATGGAATTACATACATAAAAAGGGTACCCCTTAAGCCAATATCAGGGGATGATTTTTCAGGACAAAGAAAAATCTAAGCTGGACCATACAGGGTATTTTAAAGTTGGTTATTCATTCATTCATTCTATTATATAATAATGAGACAGGAGTTTGGCAGGACTTATTTTCTGGTCACAATCCTAGTAACCAAAACAGGCTCCGGTTCAGACAGTACAAAGTGAATAAATCAGCTGAAACCAGAGGATAGTGACAAAAAGGATCCCACTGCCCAAATTGCTCATAGGCATAACACTCCCACAAGTGCCAGGACAGTTTACAAATGCCATGGCAACCACCTGGAAGTTATCAGCCCTTTCTATTGCAATGACTCAGAGGTTACCATCCCTTTTCAAAGAAGTTCTAAAAACCCACCCCTCAATTTGCATTAATCTTCCCATTTATTTGCAAATAATTGAAAGTGGATATAAGTAAGTATAAATACAATTGCCACCATTGCCCACTCTGGGCACACGGCCTATGAGTTAGCCCTGCTCCCCAAGGAGTAGTACTATTCAATAAAAGATTTCTGTCCAACACCACTGGCTTACCCCTTAATTCCTTTTTTGGGTTAAACCAATAACCCTCCCAGGCTCAGCTTCAATTTTGGGCCTCACCTGTCCTGCATCAATAATACATTGAGAACTTTGGCAAACACACAGTATAGTATCCTACATGTACTAAGAATAGAAGAAGAGAGTGCAAAAAGTGAGAATGGGCTTGACTTTTAGAAACTTGTGTGTCATCTATATAGACACTTGTTTCTGAATTCAGAGCAAAAGATAGAAAAAGTTAATAAAAGTGAAGATTACAAATAAGATCAAAAGTCTCTCTTTTGAGCAACTCAATTTAATTCACAATTAGAATAGTTTCTCATTCTGTCCTTTCTAATATCTTAAATCTGATGAATTATTGAACTTATTCATTCATACCATATTTTTTGACAGTTGCTATGTTCATGCATACAAAATGTAGAAACAGATAAAAATGAGTTTCTGCCATTAACAAGTTCAAGAAAATGAGCTACATATGTTTTTCTCAAACATTATTCCTTTGACAGTCACCAAGGATTGCCTCACACTCTTTATTTTTCTGAAATATTAATAGGAATTTTTGAAGGGAAGGGCCTCATGATCAAATGTATTTAGGAAACAGCTTATATTTGGTCTACTTCTTGGTGATTTGCACTGTGATTAGCATAATGGTGCTAAGAAAACCTGTATCAAAAAACTCACTTGAGTTTATTTGGCCATGAAACTTATTGTTGTTATAGTTTGTTTGTGTACTTGCTACTTATTAATATCATATTAACAACATTCCTCTTTATTTTTCTCTTATGTTGATATCTACTAATACAAACTCTAAGGACTGTACATATTTAGTTTCTTCCAGCCTAGGTACAACTCGACTTTCAATTACACATGTTTTCCCAGAGAGCTGCATGACGAACATGCTCAGCACATCCTCAACTGGAAGTTTGAAGCCAGCTTTCCCTGAACATCTTTGATTTTACCAATATTTTTTCAAAATTTTATTTTTTTCAGCAAGTTTTCCCAAGCCCATACTATATTGGAAAATTATATACCTTTTATGTTTATAAATAAACATATATTTAATATTTTATCTAAATTGACTTTAAGTCTAATAATTTTTTGTAGTTAAGTAAAATATTTGTGACATAATGTGATTGAGGTCCTATTTGCATTTGATAATACATATTTTAAGGGAAGTTCATGCACTACCTAAAATTATCTCACATTTTATAAGTGTATGGGTAGAACACTTTGAGAAAGAATGAATTAAATAATAAAATCTATTTTCTGTGATCACATTTATAGATGCAAAATACCAAGACTTCCTAGAACGACTGTTGGAATTCTCAGTTAAACAAAAATATAAATTATAAGTCAGTTTCCTCCCAGGTAATTCATGTAAAATTATAGTGGTTATTAGCAATTAACAAGATATTTAAGAAGGTTCAATAAAAACAAATCAATCACCTTGTCTTGAAGGTAACCTTAACTGAAAAATAAATACCCTAAAATAAAGACCATAATGAAAGTATAAAAACAATCAAACAGAACGTAAAATATTTAAAATACTCAGACACTGTAATTGTGGTTGACAAGAAAACTCTACTTTCAATGATATTTGAAAATAACTAAACAAGACAGACATCTCCTCTTGATTTCTGATTTCAGTCAGAGATGACCAATTCAAGGATTGATGTGTGGTCCTTGTTTCTAGAACTAATAGTGTAGGTAATGCCATCTTCAGTTGAATTTGACATTTGCTTCCTCGTGGCAACAAGTTACAATAAAAACACTCATTATTTATAAGGTCTATAGCTTAATGTTATAGCTTTATGTTATCATCAGTTTGGGTATACCATTAGAGAATTTATTTATTTATTTATTTTAGATGGGGTCTTGCTCTGTTGCCCAGGCTGGAATGCAATAGTTCAGTCTTAACTCACTGTAACTTCCACCTTCTGGTTCAAGCAATTCTCCTGCCTTTGCTTCCTGAGTAGCTGGTATTACAGGCACCCACCACCACACCTGGCTAATTTTTGTATTTTTAGTAGAGATGGGGCTTCACCATGTTGGCCAGGCTAGTCTTGAACTCCTGACTTTGTGATCTGTCCACCTTGGCCTCCTAAAATGCTGGGATTACAGGCATGAGCCACTACACCCGGCCAGCATTTTTATTATTTAAGACTCTCTGCCTAAATCAGTTCATTATGGTTTCCTTGAAAATTTTTGAAATTTTAAATGGTAAATCCATGAATGTACATGGCTGACACATTAGAATGAGAGAAACGTATAGTCCTATTGATAAAACAGTCCAGCTCCGCTACAGATTAAATGGGTTTTGTGAGTCTTCCTGAATATCTAAGTATACCACCACCTTACAAAAATTTCAAAATGAAATACACATCAATATGCATGTAATATTAAAAATTTTAGAAACATTTAGAGTACACAGATTCTTCATAAGCTGAAAAGTTTTTGCCTGCTACCTCTACCACCACTGCCACTGTCACTACAATAAATACAGATAACTAACTTTTCTTTAAAGCATACAACAGCAAGATATATTACTAAGATCTTTATATAATTTCATGACTCTTCAAAGTAATCTTAAAATTAAGTAATGTTATTATCTTAATTTTCAGATGAGAAGACTAAAACTTACAGAGGTTGAAAGACTGAATGCACTGTATCATATTTATAACATAATCTACATAACACATGAGCAAAGACAAAGTTACATTCCTTTTTGAAGCAACTTTAATGACATTTGTGAATAACTGTAAAATTCCAAGTGCAGTCCTTGGTATATGTTAAGGGCTCAATACATTTTAGTTCTCTAATCCTCTATCAAACTTAGCAGTAAAACAAATGGTGGCTATTCTTTTGTGTATTTTTCTTATCAGATTTATTGAATCATTCATCATTATTTGAAGTAGATGATACTAATAACTAATAATGGAAGTTAAAGTGATTTTCTCAAGTCCTACAGCTGTTAAATGATGGGGCCAGAATGAAAACCAGGCCTATGAATTACAGATATGATGTTCTATCTGTCTTCAACATAAAGGGGGATCTCTTTTGCACCCATTAGAAGCTGGGGTGAATTTTATGATTCTCTAAGAAATGTAGGTAAGTTATAGGACATACTGAGGACCATGTAGAATGAGAACAGATAAATAAATGACAGCTAAAATGAATGAAGAAAATGATGATACAATTTTAGGCATGTCAATCTCCTTGGAAAGTGCAGTTTCAGAAAGAGTGAATGGTGAATTTACTCTACAGCAGCAGCTTTGGAAATGAAAAAATGGACTGTAAAAGTGTCTTACATTTCAACGAAGTGTTCAACATATATAAAATGGGATGCTTGCAGGAGTTTAACAGGATTAAACCAAGGATCATACCAAAATGACAGCTCCACTTAAAGGATGAATTGTAAAGTCACAAAAGTTACAGAGGGAGGTCAAGCCACAGCAGGAGTTTATTGCTAACAGATTGATGAAGTGACATTTTCTAATAAAGGAAGAAAAGAATCATTTTGAAAAATAAAATCAGAATTATATTCTGGGCTTCTGGGAAAGAGTATAGATGCATTATCAGGAATCCTTTAAAAAGCACAAAATATTTTATTTAGTGTATAATCAAACTGCTCAAAATATCCCTATTCAAGTTCAGAAATAAAACAGTGTATTAGAAAAACATCATCTTGATGTTAGCCTGTTAACGGGGTTAGTACTTAATTAGTTTTATGTGCCAAAAGTGAACAATATCTGAAAAAAACTGTCTAATTAGTATGCACACAAGCTAAGCAAAGGATTTTGTCTTGAGAGCTAAAAACAGAATATGGATGGAACTGAAAAGGATGCAACTTAGTATTTCTTGATGTATTTTATTGCATTTGTGTATAAAGATTCAAATGTCACTTGAGATTTTCATTACTTTTGACATCTTGGGGATATTTGGAAATTTTTTTTTATTGACAATTTTTATTTAGGGCTTTTCAGTATGAAAAGTTTAAAGTGCTAAGATGCATACCTAACTTCCATTATCAATGCTGAAATAGTGAAGGTGTGATGGGACATATGAACATGCCATGGAGTACACAGGAGGTAACAAAGCCAGATAAATTTATGGAAGAAAGTAAAATGACATAGTTAAGGTCTCATTACTCTTTAGGAGCACAACTACCACTAGTTGAGTCTTCACCATTTGAAAAAATGAAATAAAACTCTACATCTAAAAGATTCCCAGTGCTGACTTGTCTTGCCTTTTTCAAACACTACTTTGCAAATATTTTCTGAATGCATAGACTTTCCTTGGATTTTAAACTACATGATACTAAAACTGTAACAATTTTCTATATCCTCTACTTTTAAACCTCACATTGGTATACATCTTGTTAAAATGTGATTGCTTGTGTGTCTCTATTTGGTGGGAGAAAGGGGAAGAGTGGGGAGAGTCTATGAAGAAGAAGAATGTACTTTATGCACCTATCTCAGGAAAGACATATATCCTCGGGAATATTTTATCATATTGGCACTCTAGGAAGAATTTCAAAATAAGAAGTAGAAAGTCAAAGGAAGCAAGTTTTTTAGGACCTCATTGACTGGTTTTAAACCCAAGGTGTAGATACCACATGATATGCCAGGTTACTTTTTAAATTTATTTATTTATTTATTTTTAGAGACAGATTTTTTTTTCGGGGGGGGGGGGGGGTTGGTCACCTAAGCTTGTATGTCGTGAAACAATCATGGCTCACTGTAGCCTTGAACTCCAGGGATTAAAGTAATTCTCCTGCCTCATCCTCCTGAGTAGTTGGAAGTGCAGGCACATCACCATGCCTAAAAATTATTTTTTTAATTTCTTTTAATTTTTTTTGGTGGGGGTAAAGACAGGGTCTCACTTTGTTACCCTGGCTGGTCTTGAACTTCTGGACTCCAGAATTTCTCCCTCCTCAGCCTCCCAAAATATGCCAGATTTTTAAGGCCAAGTTGGCACTTCTCAAGAATGATAGGTAGTAATTTATCTTAGAGATACTAGTGAGCTAAGCAGAAGATAGCAGTGAAGGGATTTTGATAAGGATGAGTAATAGCAATTTCAGAGAAAAATACATGAAGCCATGGAGGTGAATATGACTACTTAATGCAATTAAAGCCAGAGATTTCTTATTAACTGACATGAGAAGGGACCAAACTATCTCACTGCCAAGACAAAGATTCATGGAACCAAACATAAAGAAAATTAAATGGATGATAAGTAGATACCATAAAAAAGGACTGGTGGTGATCAATAAGCATAGATTTTAGTGAGTAAATAAAGATACAGAGTAGGGTGCAGGAAATTCTACGGGACAGATGTCTTAGTCCTGAAATTTTCCTCTCTTTACATGAGTTCACATCTTAAGTGTTCCAACTATTTCCCTTATCAAATCGACACATACTTGAGTGAAAATACATGGCAATACAAGAATGTATGTATAAAATAGAAATTACTTTTTGGCTTCTCTCTCCTCCCTTCAACTTCCATGATTTTTAAACAAAGTTTCTATCAAAAGTCTAAAATACACTTCCTAAAGGGGACTTTCAAAGACATTTTTCTTGGGTAACAACCATAAAGAGTTACATGAAAATGGTCACAAACATTTTAGATTTTGATTAATAGTATTTTCTATATTTTAATCTTGCAATGGTCCCACCACCTAGAGCCTAGAGTGTGGTGTTTATGTGTATGCTGATTTGGCTAATGGTTGCTTCTGATTACCATTAAGACCTATTGATACATGATCAGCAGAAGAAACTACAACATGACAATAAGCTCCACAAGGGCTACAGAACTCATATATGGTGTATTAGTCCAATTTCACACTGCTATAAAGAAATACCTGAGACTGCATAATATATGAAAGAAAGAAGTTTAATTGGCTCACAGTTTTGCATGGCTGAGGAAAACTCAGGACACTTACAACTACAGCAGAAAGCAAAGGAGAAGAGGCACCTTCTTCACAAAGTGACAGAAGAGAGAATGCCAGCAAAGAACATCTTATAAACCCATCAGATCTTGTGGGAACTCACTCATCATCATGAGAACAGCATGTGGGAAACTATCCCCATGATCCAATCACCTCCTTCTCCAACAGGTGGAGATCACAGGCCCCTCCCTCAACACATGGGGATTATAATTTGAGATGATATTTTGGTGAGGACAAAGCCAAACTATACCATATGTTATTACATAGATATGTTAAAGTTGAAATCAGTCATCTGAAACCCAAACACTTAAACCATCTAAGTCATTATCCAGTAATGTTTCATTCTTTAAAAATATAACATAAGACATGGAATCAACCTAAATGCCAATCAACAATATACTAGATTTTAAAAAGTTGTACATATGTGCCGTGGAATACTATGCAGCCATAAAAAGGAATGAGATCATATCCTTTGCAGTGACATGGACAGAGCTGGAAGACATTACCATCAGCAAACTAATACAGGAACAGAAAACCAAACACCATGTACTCTCATTTATAAGTGGGAGCTGAACAATGAGAGTACATGGACACAGGGAGGGAAATAACACATACTGGGGCTGTCAGCAGAGAGAAGGAGAACATCAGGATAAATAGCTAATGCATGCTGGGCTTAATACATAGGTGATGGGTTGATAGGTGCAGCAAATCACCATGGTACATGTTTACCTATGTAACAAATCTACACATCCTGCACATGTATCCCAAATTTAAAATAAAATAAAATATACATAACATATACATAGAGACAAAATTCAGGTTGGCAGTTGCCATGAGCTGTGAGAAGAGAATAGAACAAAGGGATTTATTTTGGAGGGATGAAGATGTGCTAGTGTAGTTGCACAACATATAAATATATGAAATGTCATTACACTGTTCACTTTAAAATGATTAATGTTATATTATGCAAATATCACCTCAGGAAATTTCTGATTGTGTTTATTTGGATCATCTCTCTTTTTTTCCTTGTTGATCTCTCTAGTAGTCTATCCTGTTTCTTTTTTTTCTTTTTTTCCCAATCTCATGACTTTCATTCAGCATCGTACTGGAGGTTCTAGCCAGTGCAATAAAGCAAGAAAAAGAAATAAAAAATAGACAAATTGGAAAAAAAAGAAGTAAAACCTTGTCTTCAGACAACATAATTGTGTATAAAAAAATCTAAGGAATCTATGAGAGAACTAGTAGAATAAGCAAATTAAGCAAGGTTATGAGATACAAAGATGATATACAAAACTAGTTATATATATATATATTAGCAGTGAAAAACTAGAAAAAGAAAATTTGAAACACATCATTATTATTCATAACATTAAAAAATTTCAAACACTCAGAAAAAGTAAAATGAGAGCAGTTTAAGATCTCTGGGCTGAAAAATAGAATAAATTGCTGAAAGAAATTTAAAAAGGACTAAATAAATGGAGAGATATATCATGCTGATGAGTTTGAAGAATTAATATTGTTAGGATGTCAACCTCTTTTAAATTGATCTCTGTATTTCATGCAGTCCCATTTATAATCCCAGTCAATTTATCTTATAGAAATTGACAAGCTGTTTGTAAATATATTTGAAAATGCAGAAGACCTAAAAAAAAAACAAATTTGAAAAAGAAAAATTTTGGATGATTCACACTTACTGCATTCAACACTTACTCTAAAGCTACTATGTGGTACTGGCATAAAAATAGATAAGCAGATCAATGGAACAGGGCAGAGTGTCCAATGGCAACTCCATACAGGTATTGTCAGTTGATTTTCAACAAAGGTGCAAAGACAATTTAATGGGGGAAATGACAGTTTGTTCATCAAATAGAGCTGGGAAAAGCTAGATATTCTCTTTTTTATTATATTTTAATTTCTGGGGTACATGTGCTGATCGTGCAGGATTTTTACATAGGCATACACATGCCATGCTGGTTTGCTGTATCCATCCTTGTGTCATCTACATTAAGTATTTCTCCTAATGTTTCTTCTTGACAAAAAAAGCAATTTCTGGATTCACTGATTTTTGTTTTTCACACCTTAATTTCCTTCAGTTTGGCTTTGATTTTGGTTATTTCTTGTCTTCTGTCCGGTCTTCTGAACTGGTTTGCTTTTGTTTGTCAAGTTCTTCTAATTGTGATATTAGGTTAACTTCAGGTCTTTCCAACTTTTTCATTTGGACATATAATGCTATAAACTTCTCTCTTAACACTTCCTTAGCTGTGACCCATAGATTCTGGTGTGTTGTATTGTTGTTATCATTAGTTTTGAAGAGTTTGATTTCTATCACAATTTCATTATTTATTCAAAAGTCATTTAGGATCAAGTTGTTTAATTTCCTTGTAATTATGCTGTATTGAGTGATTTCCTTAGTATTGATTTCTATTTTAGTTGCACTGTGGTCCAAGAATGTGGTTGGTATGATTGTGGAATTTGCTAAAGTTTGTTTTATAGCCAATTAGGTGGTTAGTTTTAGAGTATGCTCCATGTGCAGATGAGAATAATGTATATTCTACTGTTTTGGGGTGAAGTGTTCTATAGATTGCTATTAGATCTATTTAGCCATGTATGGAGTTTGGGTCACAAATATCTTTGTTAATTTTCGGCATGATAACAGTCTAATACTGTCAGTGGGATGTTGAAATCTTCCATTATTATTGCATGGTTATCTAAGTCTCTTCACAGTCTCTGGGAACTTGCTTTATGAATCTGGGTGCTTCTGTGTTGGCTGCATATATTATTTAGGATAGTTAGATCTTCTTGTTGAATTCAACCCTTTGCCATCATGTAATACCCTTGTCTTTTTTTATTGTGTTAGTTTACAATCTGTTTGTCTGAACTTAAAATAGCAGCACCTCCTTTTTTTCTGTTTTCCATTTGCTTGATAGATTTTTATTCATCCCTTTACTCTGAGTCTATGGTATCATTGCATGTGAGATAGGTTTCTTGAAGATAGCACACCACTGAGACTTCTCAATCCAACTCATCACCCTATGCCTTTTAACGGGACATTTCACCTGTTTGCTTTCGAGGTTTGTATTGATATGTGCAGATTTTGTTCTGTCATCATGTGGTTAGGTGGTTAGTATGCAGAATTGTTTGTGTGGTAGCTCTATAGTGTCACTGTTCTGTGTAGTTCAATGTGTTTCAGTGGTCAGACAATGGTCTTTTCTTTCCATATTTAGCTCTCCCATCAAGATCTATTTTAAGACAGTTCTGGTGGTAACAAAATCTCTTAGCATTTGCTTGTCTGAAAATGATCTTATTTATCCTTCACTTATGAAGTTTAGTTTGGCTGGATATGAAATTATTGATTATAACATTTTTTTAAGAATGCTGAATATAGACCTCCAATCTCTTCTGCTTGTAGAGTTTCTGCTAACAGTCCCTGTTAGCCTGATGGGGTTACCTTTGTAGGTGACCTGCTCCTTCTCCTTAGCTGCCTCTTATGTTGTTTTTATTTCATTTCAACCTGGAAGAATATGATGACTATGTGTTTGGGAGATGGTCTTCTTGTGTAGTATTTTGCAGGGTTCTCTGCATTCCTTGAATTTGAATGTTTACCTCTCTAGAGAGGTTGGGAAATTTTAAATTGATTATATACTGAAATATGTTTTCTAAGTTGCTTGCTTTTTCTCCCTTTCAGGGATGCCCATGAGTCACAGACCTGATCTATTTACATGATCCCATATTTCTCAGAGGTCTTGTTTATTCTATCTTTTGTTTTTTTCTTTACTTTCTTTTTCTGAGTTGGAGATTTTATTATTTAGGAGAGTTGGTCTTTAAGCTCTGGTGTTCTTTCCCCAGCTTGGTCAATTCTGCTGTTAATACTTGTGATTCTATTCAGAAATTCTTGAGGTAAATATTTCAGGTCTATTAGCTCAGTTTGCTTTCTTCTTAAAATGGCCGTTTCATCTTTCATCTCCTGTATTATTTTATTGCATTCCTTAGAATCCTTGGATTGGGTTTTGACTTTCTCCTGAATGTCAAGGATCTTCATTCCTATCCATATTCTGAATTTTATTTCAGCCATTTCAGCCTGGTTAAAAACCATTTCTTGGGAACCAGGGTGATCATTTGGAGGTAAGAAGACACTCTGGCTTTTTGAGTTACCAGAGTTCTTGTGCTGGTTCTTTGTCATATGTGTGCGCTGATGTTTCTTCAGTCTTTTAAGTTGCTGTCCTTCGAATGGTTTTTCTTTGTTTGTTTGTTTTGCTTTTATTTTCTTTAATGTTCTTAGGGATTTAATTGTGGTATAAGGTGGATTCAGTTGACTGGCTTCGTTTCAGGTAGTTTTCGGGAATCCAAGGCTCAGCTCAGCATTTCTGGGCAATGTGCTCTAATTCTGGGTGACAAAAGCACCCAGCTTTTGTCTCTAGCCCCTCATTGTTGGAAACCGGCTACTCTAGAAGAGTCAATGAGTTTCTGCACCACTGGCTCCACTCTGAAGGGTGGTGCCAGCCAAAGAGCTTTGTTGGACTGTGGCAGCAGGACCTGTGATCACTCCCCACGCCAGCAGCAGTGACAGCACAGCAGGGTGCAAGTCCATCAGCTGGGAAGGAGCTCTAGCAGGCCCAGGGCTGTTGGCCTCCATGTAGACCTTGGCAGCAGCAGCATTGGCCATCCAGGGGATGGTAGGGGGCAGTGAGGGAAAGCAGGAGGGGTCTGCTGGGGTCCGTGTTTGCATTCACACCAGTAGCAGTGTCAACACAGGGGCAAGGCACCAGTGGACACAGTGCTGGTGGCTTCCATGTTTGTATTCATGCCAGCAATTTTTTTTGATGGCAGCATGAAGCAGAGAGCAGGGCCATCAGTGTCCCTCTGTGTGATCACATTGGCAATGGCAGTGCAGCAGCAGGAGAGTGGTGGATGCACTCCCACCAGCAGCAATGGCACAGTGGGATGCACACACACTCACAAACTGGCAGGGAAGGAGAGGTGAGGTTTTCCCTCACCCACACATGTGCACTGGCAAAGTGAAGAGACGGTAGCCCATGGGCAAGTACATACAGGCAAAGTGGCATGGGGAGGCTGTGGTGGGAGTGGGTGGAAGTGATCTTGTATATTTCAGCAGAGGCTGCTCTGCTGGAGCTCTCTGATGGTCAGGTGTGGTTCACCAGTGCAGAATCTATGATACAGGCTGCTGGGATAGACCCTGGTTGGGAATCTGAGGCTGGACTGCAAGCAGCCATGGCCAGGCTAAAGCTCAGGTCAGACTGGTCCCATCTTATAGGCAAGATCACCCTGCTCAGTTTAGGTCTGACAGTTCCCCTAAGGCTAGAGTCCCTAGGGAACATGGGAAACCTTCAGAGATAGGTAAACTTGGCTATGCTCCCTGCAGACATACCCACAGCAAACCCTCCGGACTCTGCACAGCCTGGAATATTGCCCCTATTACCTACCTCTCTAAGCAGTTCTCTCTGTCAGTCCCAGTGTCCGTGGGGGCAATGAGGTCTCCTGCTGCCAGGATGCCAGAGGTCCATGGTGAGAGTGTGTCACATTTTATCTGCTCCACTGACTTTCTCCCCAGGAGTTGTTGGTGGCTAGGAATGAGTCCCAGTGCGTGGTAGCACCATGCAGGTTTCCCAGCTTCCTCCCTCTTCAGTGCAGCCTGCATCCTCCCTCCATCCATCCTCAATGGCTTCTATCTGAAGATCTTCTCAGAGTCCACACCAGCTTTCCTAGTGTCCAGGTCCCTTGGTGGCAGATGTTTCTCCTAACAGATCTAGTCAGCAATCTTGCCTCCACTCTATTTTGTCTTGTTTTTGGTATTGTTGGCTGTGCTTTGAGGATCATACCCATAAAATAATTGCCCAGACCAACATCATGAAGATTTTTCCCTATGTTTTCTTACAATCATTTAACAGTTTCAGCTTATTTTTTGGTATATTATGAGATAAGGATCTAATTTATTCTTTGCATGTGGATATCCAGTTTTCTCACCAGCATTTATTGATGACTATCCTTTCTCACTGTGTTCTCAGCATCTTTGTTGAAAATCAATTAATGACAAATGAGTGGATTTATTTCAACCCACATTTGTACCCAAGGAACATAACAGGGCTATTCCCTCAGTTGGTCTCACTTCCCAGATACTTTGTGTAATTTTTTTTATGTACAGTGTGGCCCCCTGAAAACACGATGACTGCTTCCTTCAGGCTTCAGTGGGAAGTAAAGTAACATTTCCATTCTAAAAAAAAAAAAATGCTCTACTTGACCCACTTGCAGATGTTTTGTTCTATGCTGTAGTTTATGAGTGATTTAAAACTTTTTGAGGGTCATTTTCACCTTCCTTGCTGACATGAAAATCATCATTCTATGTAAAAACATCATCCTTCAGGAGAATCATCCTAAGACAGATACGTAATCTTGTGAAATTCACTTAACCCCTTAGGTCTCAGTTTTCTTATCTACTAAAGGAGTTAAGTAATCCTTAAGATCCCTTTTATCTCTAACATTCTGTAACTCTAGAAAATACTGTTCAATGCATGGAATGTGCACAAAAACATGTTTTTCAACGTGAAGTTATATATTTACATATTCTGACTCTAAGAGCCACTACCATTGAAAGATCTTTCTTATCTACCCATTTCCACAGACCTCACCTAATGGATATTCATTCCATCATCAGTTATGTTAACTGTTAAGCTGGAGAATGTTTTCTTATCCAAATTTCAAGACTTGGTTATCATAACTGTTTTTTCAGATTATAACATAGAATTCAAAGCTAAAGTATATTTAAAAAAATAAATTGAGACTGTGATTCACTTTCAAGATATTAGCAGAAAATGTAGATGAGATTATTTAAAACAAAGAAATCAAAGTTACAGACTTTTGGAAGATGGTGGGGGGAATCAAAACTAAATTAGATGTTTTTAGGCCAAATGAGTCACTTTGATTCATAATGTTCAAATAGTCAAAAAAAATGTTTGTGTTAAGTCTAAGAAACAGCAGGTATTTTATGGAGCAAAAATATCAACTATGAAAGAATGAGTAATAACAACTCATTTTCAAAAGTGTCAAAACATAGTCTTTGATCATTGATATAAAAAGACACCTGATTTTTGTATTTTATCCTCTTCTTCCTTCTTCCTTTAGATTCACTCTAGTTTTGATGATAAAACCCTTTAAATTAAGAATATTCTGAAAACACATTTGTTAACTAACAAAGGTGTGTTTTTTTCAGAAAAGAGAAAATGCAAATTTTGAAGAAGAAATTATGAATATGTTGGCAGAAAGGACTAATGCCTTTGCACCCTTCCTGGTTTTAGTATCTTTATTAAGGAGACATTTTGTCTCAGAATGATGCTACCTAACGCACCGTGAATCACAGCTAGAAGGCGCCTTAAAGACCCCATGCAATCCTGGTCATGTCCCAGTGACTTGGAAGAACAACCAGCAAAGTCTATGATTCCGGAGCCTGTCTGCTCTCATCTAAACCATGACTTTCATGCTAAATGGCCCCCTCTTTCTCCTGTATCATTTAATTTTTTCTCTCTCATCATTCCATTAGCATATAAAGACATTGGCAGCTTCCAGCTTTAAAAATAACCAAGCTAAAACTTCTTTGAAACTGTTTTCTCCTCCAGCTTTTCAATCCCTTTTATAACTCAGTAAAGAATGTCCTACTCTCTTCATTTTCACTTCTGCCATCTCCACTTTCATCTTTAGTTCTTTCTCATTCTCCTTCTTTCAGAGTTGCATATCTACTCACAGCACTGAACCTGTCTCAGAGGTCACTGCTTGTCAGGTCTCTCTACATTTTTCTTCTAATATTTTTAATCTCAGAATCTTCTCTTCTTTCTCCTTTTTTTCACCCTCCTCTTCTCCACCCTTCCCTGTCTCCCTCCCCCCACTAGTACTGACTTCCCAAGAGGTGGCATTGAGTCCCTATTCCATAGGTAAGTAAAGCATCATTTACATCTCAAATACAAAGCTAATTTCTAAGCTTTTCCCCTGAATATCTTCTTGCTTTTCAGTATCTTTATTTAAAACAATATTTTTCTTTGATATACCTGTATTCATCTTAACGTTACATAGTAGTCAATGTAAAATGGCTTTGTCTTTCCAAACAGCAACAACGCATTTTGTCTGACAATAATAAAACTTATATTAATAAGTATAATAGCCTAAGTCCCAGAACATCTCTAAATGTAAGATAGAAAGTGTGACCCATGAGGAAATGTGCTACACTCCAAAAAAAACTACTTGTGTTTAATTTATATAAGCAAAAATCCAGAAATAAAGGGATGGAAATAGGAATGGCACCACTCACTATTACCCTAATAAATCTACTAGCAAAATTTTGCTTTCTGTTCCCATGGCTCTGCTCTCCTAGAGATCTTAGTTTCAAAAGAAGAAATGCTTCCTCCAGCAAACACAACAATAATTCCACTGAACAGGAAGTTAAGATACCACGTGTCCATTTAGGGTTCCTCATGCCTCTCAGTCCACAGGAAAAGAAAGGAGTTATGATGATGGCTGGGGTGATTAATCTGATCCACCAAGGGGAAGACGAGCCACTACTCCACAATGGAGGTAAGGAAGAGTGTATCTGAAACTCAGGATATCCTTTAGGGTATCTGATAGTATTTTACCATTCCTATAATTAGGATCAATTAAAAAAATATATACAATAACCCAATGCAGGAAAGACTACAAATGATCCAGACTCTTCATTAATGAAAGTTTGGGTGACCCTTTGATGTAAAGAACTACAATAAGCTGAGGTGATTACTGAAGGCAATGGGAAAATAAATTGATATTGGAAAGTAGTTATAAATACCAGCTATGACCATAGGACCAGTTATAGGAAAGGGGATTGTAATTGTCATGAGTATTTCCTCTTTATTTTGTTATAAATGTGCTTGTGTGTGTATATATACATATATTAAGAAATATCTTTGCTCTCTTTCCTCTCATATTCCCTTATTATGTAATATAAGATGTATTGCTATCAGAAGAAGAGTAAACATTATTCAAGGATTTTGCCTGCTCTTTCTGGAAAGGGGTTAGTACATTTGGAGTTGTATATAGGATAGTTCTGTTATGAGAGGTGGAATTATAATCTTGTTATTGTCTTTATTTGGAAATTAGATATGGTTTAAGGAAATGCATTTGGGTGCCAATTTGAGAAGAAGTAGACTTCAGGTAGTTAATATACATGTCAATTTGACAAGGATAAAGGATATCTAGATAGCTAACAAAACACTATGTGTATCTGGGAGGGTGTCTCCAAAGGAGATTAGTATTTGAATTGGCAGACTGTAAAGAAGATCACCCTCACCAATGTAGGCAGGCATCATAGACTCCACTGAGGCACCTGTAGGACAAAAAGGTGGAGGAAACGTAAATTTACTCCCTCCTATTTAGCTGGTGCATCCATCTTCTCCTGCCCCCAGATGCCAGAGATCCTGGTTCTCAAGATTTTGAAATCTTGACTTACACCTGAGGCCCAACCTAGTGCTTGGGTCTTTGGATTCATACTAAATTATACTGGCTTTCCTGATTCTCCAGCTTGGAAAAAGCAGATGATGAAACTTATGACTACATGAACCAATTTCCAAATCTCCCAGTGATTCCATTTCTCTGGAGAATCTATACTAATATAACCTATCAACATTTCCATTTAAAAAAAAATTTATCTGAGGCAAATATATTCATCTTAATGTTATGTAATAGTTAATAAACAATGGCCATATCATTCCAAACAAAAACATTACATTGTCTAATAATCATTAAGTATATTAATGAGTATAATAGAACGGTTGTTAGATACGAGACCATTTCAGAAAAACTCAGGTAACATATCTATTATATTAAAATGCATATTTCTTCTTGGCTCATGGAATATTTTCTCACTAATATATTGAAAGATCTTTCACTTTTCATAGTTTTCTGCAATTTAACTTTGTAACATGGGAAAGATAGTTCCTGTCAAGTCAGGTCCATGAAATTGAATTATACTAACAAAGATATAAATTCTCTTCCTAATTATAAAAGCAACAAAAATTCAAAACAAATCACATTTGCCACACACGATAATATATAACCACACAACATCTTATAATAAATTATCTTGGAGGACTACTGAAAATAGCTTAAAAGTCAGCAGGACTGAAGCAAGAAAGAAGCATTTAAGAGCAGCAAGGAGTTTGTTTATTTTGTCCCAATAAATTGAGTATTTCCTCTACTGTCCAGCAATAGAAAAAGAAGTAACCTGGCTTAGTAATAGGAACAATGTTTATTTTGGTAATTTTGTTTGTTAGGCTAGGTTTTTTAAGTTTTAATTAAATAATAATTATTTAATTAAATAATAATTATAATTTAAGTAATCATTATTAAAATTACATTATAAATTGTTTAAATTATAAATAACTTCTAAGCTTTTCCCCTGAATATCTTGCTTTTCAATATCTTTATTTTTAAAAATATTTTTCTTTGATATACGTGTATTCATCTTAATGTTATCTAGTAGTCAATATAAAATGGCATATAAAAACATATAAGTAAATAATTATTTGTAAATAATTATTAATTAAAACTAAATTATATAGATTTATGAACCACAATGTGATGTTTTCATACATGTATACATTATAAGATGATTAAATCAAAATAATTAGCATATCATCTCATCTACTTATTGTGGTGAGAGCATTTAAAATCTACTCTTTTAGTAATTTTGAAGTATACAACATATAATTATTAACCTTTTTGCCATGCAGTCTTACTCTATGACTTTCCTTCTCCTATCTTGTTTCCTTCTTATAGAACGTTATCATTTGCTTACACTATGGAGTTCACTTTTTTATAACAGTGACCAGATATAAAATATTGACAGCAAAATATGGTTCCAACTAATATTGGTATCTATTCTATAATAACTTTTATTTTATCTTGGAGAAATTAATACTTCATAGTCACATCAGTCAGCTTTTGCTGCATATAAAAACATCTCAAAGCATAGTGGTTTATTAAAAAGTATATATTCAGCTCATTATTTTAGAGTTGGAATTTTAGGCTTGGTGAAGTTAGGTGGTTCATTTGGATTTTGCTGGGCTGTCTCAGGCATCTGCAGTCAGCAGCTTGGGTAGCTGTGTCAAATTGGGCTGAGTGTGCTCACATGGCTGGGATAATTACCATCTGATCCATATAGTCATTCACCCCTGCTACATCCTGGGGTTCTTCTCAGAGTTGCAATAGAGAGACTAGAAGTTTGCAAAGTCTTTTGGATCCTAAACTCTCAACTGGTACAATGCTGCCTCTAGTGCATTCTGTTGACTAAAGCAAGTCACACAACCAGCACAAATTCAAGATATTGGAAAATAGACCCTACCATTTAAAGTAGGATCTGGGAAGTCACATTGCAAAGGCATTAATACAGGTAGGAAGATAATTTATGGTTATTTCCATAATCTATCATAATAATTTTAGCATTTTTCCAGTAGGCATTGGTGGTTTAGTAGTCCACATACTTTTGGTCTAGTATCGCACATATTTTTTCTCTCTCAATGTATGAGAATTTGCTATTATAACCACTACTTACATTTAATGTGGGAATCATTAAATAATGCACTTAAAAACTAGGTAAGAATCCTAATGTACTTGTTAAATCCTCATTTTTAGATTAAAAAAAAAAAATGCCTGGAGACCTCCCATGACTTGCCTAAACTCAAGGGATGAATCAGCCATAGAAATCAGGTCTCCTGACAGCTACTAATATTCATTTTTTACCAATCCACACTACAGACATATTTATATTAACAACTTATCTCTAATATTGATTTTAGTTAGAAATATTTCAAAGTATTTTTATGATAATACAAACATTTCATTGTCTGCAAAACTGGAATTTATTTATAAGTGACATATTTCATTGTCTTTTTAAAAATTAATTATTCCCAGAAAGTCTCACTTTGAGCATTTCCTTTGAAACCAGATTGTAATTTCTTCATTCAAATTTTTCAAGTATCTGTATGAAACATTCAAATACATGCTACTAAACATAGATACATTAGTGCTATTTGATTTAAATGGCCATAATTCAGACACTGAAAAAAGTGAATATACCATATACTGAAATATTATGGAATAAAAGACAGCATGCAAAAATTATAAATTATATATCTATAAAGCTAAATATTCATTGCTTCCCTTATTTATTTCACAATGAATGAATGCATCAATGATCTGTTTCTATGAATTATGTGAAAAATAAAGTCAGAATGATGCCAATAAATGAAAAAAGAAAAACAAGAAATTTCCTAGCACATGGCATGTCTGCATAGGTAACTACCGAAAGTATACAGTATTTAAAATAATACACCTAATATAAACAAGAGTTATATCAGTGAGGTTAATTACAAAAATGAACACATGGATAACACCAGATAAATATAAAGTAAACTTCCTATTTGGAAATTTCTGGAAATTAGAAAATAGGAAAAACTCAAGGAATCTGTATACTACTTCTGAATTATCAGGAGGGACTCTTTTGGCCAATTATTTATTCTTATTTTATTATTATTCATATTTCCATTTACCCTGTCCCCTGATAACCATCCAGGACTGTATTCAGTAATGGCCTATGTATAAGGTGTTTGAATGCCAAGTAATAATAAAATGAGACAACAGTTTCAAATTCACATTAAAAACTAGAACACAGTATATAATTATAAAAGATGATGATTATATAGCTGTTTTACTAATGAAGAGGTTGCCAAGGCTCAGAACTTTGAGGGTAGAAGCCAGTCTATTTCCACATTTAATCCTAAGTGTTGAAGAACAAGAGATAGGTCTTGACCTATAGGAGAAACTGAAGAAAGGCTTGCCAGATAAATGAGTATCACTTCTAACACTGTGTTAGTGTCATTTTGTTTTACAACATATTGCATGACTGTCAATTTAGAAACTGGATTAGTTCAATTAACTAAACATTTCCTATGTTACAGGTTGAGCATCCTTGATCTAAAAATACAAAATCTGAAGCGCTCCAATATCTGAAAAATTTTGAGAGCCAACATAATTTCAAAGGTGGAAAACTCTACACCTGACCTCATGTGACATTGCTAACACTGAAAAAGTGCCTGTAGATGGCATGGTAAGGACGGATGATGGGCTTATTAAAGGACTAGAGCAGTATACATTCATGGAAGAACAAGAAATCATGACAGTTTATAAAATCAAAGAGAGAATTTTTAGGAAAAAAAGCATTGTTAACCAGACAGGTGACTCTGGTGGAATTGGAAACACTTTAAAAAGCCATCTAGCAGAAGTCATCTAGCTTCCTTGTCCTTCTAGGAATAAAGAGATCCCTCTCCCCAGTCCCTCAACTGCTTCTGGTGTTTCTTCTAACCAAAAAAAAAAAAAAAAAAAAAGAAAACCACAATGCACACTAACCTGTTAACCAAAACACAGCATCATGTGGGGGGACTGAAGCCCACTATTGTTTGCTGTTGCTATGGTCTGACACACATACAGCTATTCTGAGGATGCTACTGTGCCGCTTAATACAATGAACATGTTTTTTGTTGTTTTGCTTTGCTTTTGCTTCTGTTTCTACTTTTATTTTTGTTTTTGTTTGAGACAAGGTCAAACTATGTCACCCAGACTGGAGTTCAGTGGCATGACACTTACTGCAGCCTCAATCTCCTGGGCTCAAGCGCTCTTCCTACCTCAGCTTCCCAAGAAGCTGGGACTACAGGTGCATGTCACCACACTCAATTTTTGTAATTTTTGTAGAGATAGGATTTCACCATGTTACCCAAGCTGCTCTCCAACTCTTGGGCACAAGTGATCCACCCGCCTGAGCCTCCCAAAGTGTTGGGAAGCAGGTGTGACTTACGAAAAAAATGAACATGTCATTTTTTCACTACATTAATTATGTCTCATATATTTTTTACTGTTAAGTATTTAGGTGTGAATAAGTATAAGAAGATGATTGCTTATCAGTAGCATATATAAATTCAAAATCAGAAATGATGGTGATGCCAAACAATCAAAGATTTTTCACCTGGGTGGCTAAAATAGTGACACCTTTGCTTTCTGATAATTCGATGCACACAAACTTTGTTTCAGACACAAAATTATTTAAAATGTATGAAATTACTTTCAGGCTATATATATAAGGTATGTATAAAACAAATGAATGTCATGTTTAGACTTGAGTTCCATGCCCAATCTATATTATTATGTATATGCTAATATTCCAAAATCTGAAAACAAATTGAAATGTGAATCTTTTCTGGTTCCAATAATTTCTGATGAAAGCCACTTTATTACAATAAAAATTAACCTAAACATAATTTATTCTTTGTAGTCACAAATCGCACTCAAAGCAGAGAATATGATTATAAAATACACCAAAACAAAAATTTTACTTTAATTAGTATTGGAGGTAGAAATTGATTGTTAGATCTATAGTTAAGAACAAATATATACAGTGCATTCTATTTTACAAGTATTCTGTCATCACTCATAATTTGCTGTTTTGTTTTTCTTTGTAATAGTCCGGATAGTCATTTCATTATAATACTCTTGACAGTGAGAACAAGGAAATCCTCACATTTTAATTATATGAGTTGAAACTTAGGATCAGATATTTTAGTTATACTTTCTTCTCCATAGCAAGGATATTTCTTTTTCCTGTACTGAACAACAAAGCGTTTGGTTTGTTTGCCTCACTTGGAGTTATAAAGTCTTTCTTTTCAAAAATGTTTACTTTAAATTTTAGAAAATTGATTTCAAACAGATTCCACACTTGAAAAAAGGACAAATGTACTGAGGATAGTGGAAAGAAAAAATCGGTCCAAGCAAAAATCTCTAGAGAAATTAAGAAAGAAATGTCATATACTCAAACAGGTAAGAATGAGAAAATACATATTATAACTTCAATTAAAAATAGAGTATTTAATGGACTGTAAAGAGAGGTGGGAATTAACTGGCTGATAGATTTCAAACTGCTGTATTAAATCTGTAATATCTCTTTGCCTTGCTAAAATTTGGAGTCTACCATTGCCTAGAGGTCACCTTTGCAGAAGCAGAGAAAATCAATACATTTCACTATCAGTTAAGTACTGTCATTTGCCTCTGTTAAATAAGGCTTTCATACTTAGTGAAAAGACACACAGAAAACAACCCAGACCAGCACTGGATTTTCTGGTTTGAGGGTAGATATTTCTTGTATACTTCTTGGTAGTTATCAAGATCTTTCTGATAGTCTCTGATATCTTGTAGGAGTGAACCTAGCAGGGCTTCTGGTCAGGGTACTAACATTAGGCTGAGATTACCAGATGTAGAAATGGTCATTCAAAGTTTAGAGCTAGAAAGCCCCAAAGGATTAAATAAAACCTCTGTCCTAGAAAATTCTGAGAATCACAGTGGAGGAAAAGTCTAAAAGGACCATGAATGTAGCCTAAGAAACGATCCCAGCAGAAATAACAAAAGACTGGGTAAAAGTGATCAGAAGCCAGGTAGCTGCTGGAACAGAGTTAAAGATGGTGATTAATGATCAATTATTAATAATAAATCAATTACTTATTTGGATTCAGCTAAGCTCTTATCACAAGACAGCAATTGTGCAAAATACTGGAGCCAGAGCAAGGAACAAAGCAGACACATCACCTCTACAAGAGTTTTCACTATCATTTTAGTGAAATTCACATAATTTCCTGTGGAATTTTGATTACCACATAACCTGCTATTGAACTACTGAATTAAATGCAAATTTTAGCAAATGTTTTCATTATAGAAATTCCAATTTTACGGTGATATTATTTGATATTTGGAGTCTAACTGCTTCCTCTAAATCTAAAAGTAAAACTATTCCCACCTTTCTACTCATTGACAATTAATTTTAATGCTGTTCATTCTGGCAAAATGTATCCTACAGCCAGTAGATCTTAATTTATTCTGTTAATTACCAATGACCATGGTCATTATCAATAGATTGACTTTTTGAATGACGTTGATATGTGGTGATAATCCACAACAGAATATCTTCACAAATTTTTAAAATTTAAACATGTATTTCATTTCAAAAGTAATGGGAAAATGGACTAATTGATTCAAAATAATGTGGTCTCTGTGTTAGTTAAGTCATGGACTCCATATTTAAATTTTATGCAGCCAATTCTTAACTTGTCTATTTAGTAGGAGTGTAAAGTTGGTTAATTTCTGAGATTTAGTTTGTGCATATGAAAACTGGGCAAATTCATAAGGTCCTTGTAAAGATTAAATATAATAAGATAAATATCTAGTATAGTGTTAAGAATGAGTGATCTTTATGTGAAATTCTTACCAGAAAAAAATATTATTGATATTTACTAGTCACTTCCATAGTAACAATGACACAATAAATTGTTACTTTCAGGCATCACAAATATCTGAGACCTATACCTACGTTATTAAATATTATAAAAACCAGTAGCCCTATGAAAGCATATGTTTTAAAATTTAAGATAGCACCGTAAATAATAACTCAAAAGGAAACAGCAACATAAGTAAAAAATCATAATCAGTTACCCTTTTAACGAGTTAAGAGGAGCTGAAAAGACATAAACACAAAAACTCTACTTAACCACTTGAAACACTTAACTAGATGAATTGGCTAAAAAGGAAAAAAAAAAAAAAAAAAAACAAAAAAACAAAAAAAAAAAACATCAAACACGTAGTTTGCCTCAGACCAAACAAACAAATCACCAAGTTCAGAACAAATCAAATTTCTAACCAATATGTCTAATATTCCTGTTTGTGTTTCTTTAAGTCATAGTCATCATAGTAAGAGGTACAAAACATACTTTCTCTTGAAAACGGTGAATGTAGGTCAGACTTTTACATGTCAATGTTTCAGGCCGCGTGAAAAAGCTACTTAAATGACTTAGCAATCCCAGTCTCAGGAAAAGAGTCAAATACATGAAGTGCCTTCATAAAAGCTGTTAATTACCTTTGTAATGTTTAGCATTATTATTATCAGGCTAAAAACCAAAACTAGTTTTCTCATATTTGTTTTGGAAGATGTACTTATCTCAATTTCAAAATCAAAAATTGTCTAATTTCAAAATGTTAAGATAGTAAATATCCCTTTTAGTTTGCTTATTGAGATGTTTAAAGACATATGTCTGAAGCAATAACATATAATTTAGCTGTCCGTCTAGATTTCAAATTATTTTGATAAGATAGAGACGGGGATAAATTTATGTTGTTTAAATATGTATAAGTGTTTTCTTTGTAGATAATTGTCTTTTTAATATTTTTATTGTCAAACTAAAAGGGAACCATGTGTGTATTTTGCCATTAGTGTGATCAATTAATTGTGCCTCCATATTGTGCATACTTAAGTCCAAGTTCAAAGATAAATTGTTTGCAAAGAAGAAGCAAAATATGAAACTCAGTGCCATCATATTATGACATTATAAAGATAACTAACAATAAAAATATATCCACCCAAGGGAAAAAATATGGGTAATAATTATTTGCTCAAGATTAGCTGGAAATCTTGAGACTATTTTCTTCCCATGGGTGACATGCACAGATCATTCATGCATTAGCATCATTCAGCGACATGAGCCCCACAGGTAATTCTCCTCTGTGTGATATCCCACTTTCTTTACAGCAAAATTATTATGTGTAGCTGCAAAGGAATAGCGCATTCTTTGGGAAGTTTAAATTATTAATACCAAATCCTTAAATTGTCAGATGCCAACCACATCAATTTACATGGGTAATGGGAAAGCCAAAGAAGATACCATAACCTTTTTTGGTTTTAGT
Source organism: Saimiri boliviensis (assembly GCF_048565385.1). Taxonomy (NCBI): domain Eukaryota; kingdom Metazoa; phylum Chordata; class Mammalia; order Primates; family Cebidae; genus Saimiri; species Saimiri boliviensis. Next base: position 112,022,273 of record NC_133449.1, read on the forward strand.
TAAATCTGGAAGCACCAAGTGTCTCACACGAAAAATACTCCAAAAATCTCAGCTTACCCTGATTGAATATGGAGACAAAACAAACAGAATCTCTGTTTATAATGTTGAGCTGGAAGGGATTGAAATCAACCCTTAAAGGAAGTCCCAAGAGATTAAAAAATTAGTTTTCATCAGAGCCAATGAAAGAAATCAGCTTTTAAAGGAGATGACTGACAAATTTAATTAATTAAAATGTCATAAGGCAAGCAAAGTGAAAAGCCAAATAACACAGTGGAAAAAACTGTTTGCCACTTATATCATGAAGTATTCATATTCCAGATATACAAAGAGCACCTCCACAACAGAAAAGAAAAATGCTAACAGTGCTGTAAAGAACCTGGACAGTTCAAATAAAAAGAAGCACAAATGCCTCTTAACCATTTGAAAAGATGCTCAATATTACTCATAGAAAGATACATGCAAATTAACACTTTGCTAGGATAGCTATTCTAACTGTCAGATCAGCAAAAATCCAGAAGTTTGGCAACAGAGTCTGGCAAAGCTGTAGGGAAACAGACTTTTTCTACACTGCTGATGGTAATGCAAAATGCTAAAACTCTTGGGGAAGGAAATTTGGGAATACCTAGAAAAAAATTACATATTCATTTACTATTTGATTAAACAATTAGAGTTCTAGGAATCTATCCCTAAGATACAGTGGCTATATATATATATATATATATATATATATATATATATATATATATAAACACAAGAGTAGTAGTAGCAGCAAACGTATAAACATATAAACAAGGGTATTAGTTGCAGCAAATATATAAATAGGATACTGGTATACAGTGTAGTATGCACCTGTAGAAAGAAATGAGAAATATGACTGTAAACAACAATGGAGTATTCTTTAGGGTACATGGTCAAGTAAAAAGAAAATCAAGATGGAGGGAATATGTTCAGTATACTACCACACTAACTCAGCTATTATCTTTCATCTCAAGAAAAGGTAATGGGGCAATAAACTGTAAAATAAAGGCTTCCTTTTAAGTAAAGGGAAGGATGGAGAAAACAGGGATAGAATCCAGACGTTTATGTATCTATCTTGTTTATTGGACTTGAATTTGGAACTATACACATGTTTTTACAGACCTATTTTCCAAAAATTAAAAAGCAACTCTTAAGAAATAAAAGTGGCATGGAATAATGATCTTATTATGTATTCAGTTGTCAGCATAACCACCTAGAGAGTTGTTCCAAATAACCATAAAAGGCTAATTTTCGTGCACATCCCTACTAGGATATAATCTTCTTTCTATAAAGAACTGCAAGTACATAGATAAATAAGAGAACCAAACAAACAGTTTTCAGTAATCGGATTTTTAGTGCTACTGTTGGTATTTTTATACATGATATAGCATAAAAAAAATGAGTAACTTGGTTGTTAACTGGAATTTTTGCCATGATTAAACAGCAATATGATATAAGATGAATGAGATTAAGTAAAAGCCTGAATTTTATTTGAAAGTATTAGTATGAGTTCATTAGATATTTTACCTTAAAACTATAAAATGCAGTATCTTGGTGCATTGAAAAGTCCCAGAGAGAAGAACCAACTTAAAATACCAGAATGTACCCACAGTATCTAGACTGATCACTAATTACCACTTTACAAAAAGAAATCAACACTTAAAGAAATCCTGACTACCAATCTGAGGCAGGACCTATAAAATATGAGCCTGGGGCATCTTGTCATATCTGAAAGTAGGCAAGCTATCAACAGCAGTCTAGGTCTAGCCTGGGCCTAACTACCAAATTTCCAGAAATACTAGGCTGACCCACTTAAAATTGTCATTTTGTAAATGAAGGCCGGTTGAATATTAGTAACTTCATATGACTGGGCTAATACAAGGGAAAGAAGACAAATAATGCTAGAAAAATATCAGCAGGAAGTGTACAGATTGCGGAAAAATCTACGAGACTAGAAACTCAATTTCTGTAACAAAAATTTGCGAGAACAACAGATTCAGGGAAGCCTATAAACTAAAAGAGAATAAAAGGCATAGAAGACATCAAATAAGGTCTAATAATATACAGAACTTGTTAGGTAATGATTCAAATGACTCAATCTTTAAAAATAAGGAAATGTGAGCTTCAATTGGAAATGATTGTATTAAGGAATTAATCTTGTTTGTAAATGCGATGTTATGACAACGTTTTCTTAACCTTATCTCTAGAAATTCATACTAAAATATTTATAAGAAGATATTTACTTCAAAATAAATAGGGGTGGGGGATATTGGGGTAGATAAGATACACATGAAACCAGATAAGTGTGGGCTTATTAGGGTTGTTAGACTCCTCTTCTTTTGTATGTATTCAAAATTATTCCTTATAAATTATTATTATTAAAAATAAAAACAAAGGCAAGCTTGAGGATTCCTTCTTACATCGAGAAAATCCTTACAATGCTTCTTAGACTTTGTTGAGGAACTTTGGGATATCAAGAAAGAAAATTACAATTTATTGATTGCTTATTACAGTCCAAAAATTTGTGCTTGGAGATTTGCATATATTACCTCAATTTATGTATTATTATTTCAACCTTATATTGTTACCTTTACATTAATTTACAAAATAAATTGCATATTAGTAAGAAGCAAATGACAATTAGATTCGAGTAAAAAGAAATGTGGCTGCTTTCAATTTAAATATGACTCAATATATATCTATTATATTGAGTTATATTATACATATGGCTCAATCAATGTATATCTATTCCTGGTACATAAGATACAGGAGCATCCACACACTTGGAAAATATTGGGAAGTAAAAATGCAGCATTAACTTTCACAGGACTTAGAAGGTAGGTTGGGGTAGAAGCAGCACAAAATAAATGAAAACATTTCAGGCGGTGGGCATGCGGATTATGGCAAGGACTCTCCTTTTTACTCCTCATTCAGCTATTGAATAGCCAGATCATTCTGACTATGCATATGATTGACAAGTTGCTAAGCAGATAATATGTTTTTTTCTTTTTCTTTTTTTTTTTTTTTTGAGATGGAGTTTCGCTCTTGTTACCCAGGCTGGAGTGCAATGGCACGATCTCGGCTCACCGCAACCTCCGCCTCCTGGGTTCAGGCAATTCTCCTGTCTCAGCCTCCTGAGTAGCTGGGATTACAGGCATGAGCCACCATGCCCAGCTAATTTTTTGTATTTTTAGTAGAGACGGGGTTTCACCTTGTTGACCAAGATGGTCTCGATCTCTTGACCTTGTGATCCACCCGCCTCGGCCTCCCAAAGTGCTGGGATTACAGGCTTGAGCCACCGCGCCCGGCCAATATTTATCCTCTTTCTTTCTGTCCATCCACACACACACACACACTCCCTGCTTAAAAATTTTAAACACTCTAATAAATAACCTTAATCTATCCTCCAAATGATATTCACGGGTAACACTTTTTCTTTTGCAAGTCTTATTGTTGAGAAATAATGATATGATTAGGGACTATTGTGGCTGTGAGAGAATTTTGCTAGCTACTTATTTTTATCATTGTAGATATCTCATCTATACAATGGGAAGAATATTTTTTAACTACATGGTGTTTGTGAGAATTAATGTCTATAATCATGCAAGACTCCCAGATACTACAATAGCATGTCTTAGATAACCTAACAGAGTGTTTATAATTAACATGATTAATAGACTTCATATCAAAGCCTAGCTCTGTCTTTTAGGAGCTAGGAGCTCTTAAGGAAGTTACTTTTACTTTCCAGGCCTCAGTTTCTCCACCTAAAAATGGCTCTCACAAACCTGTTTGAAAGGCTAATGTGGAGTAGAGTGCTTATTATGATGTCTGGTAAATAATGCTCAATGATGGTGAATCATCCTTTATAGGCTTTTGATAATTTACTAATATTGTTATATTTTATATAGAATTTTATGTTCTGCTCTTTTTCAATTACTATCAGAGCAGTAACATTTACCATGCTATTAAGAGTACTTCATAAACATCCCTGTTAATGAAAGACGTACTATATTGACAGGTGAGTATGGATACAGGAGGACCATTTTCTGCTAGAGAGACATCTCCCATGCATTTTTATGAGCCATACCTCCTGAGTAGTAGGTGGTGACCAGTTAATCATTTTGTCAAACTATTTTCTAAGGCTTCAAGCTGTCCAGCCATAGCCAAATGCCTATATTAATTTTGTGCCACTTAATTTTGCTAAATGCAGTCTTCTCTTACTGTGTGTGGATGTGTACATGAAAAAGCTTTTGTCTCCTTGAACATTATTGTCCATCAAGAAAGGAGTTTCATTTTTGGCTATTTTTTTTTACAACAAGGGCAGATATGCTCCTGAGTGACAGTTAAATTTGTTGAAAGTATTAAATTGCTAATGCTAATGCATTTTACAATCTTTGGAACTGATTTAATATATTAGGCTGCCACTCAAAGTTGTAATAAACAATACCACACTCTTAGTTGGAAATCATTCTGTCAGATCTGGAGGTTTTCAAAAATGCCTACCTATGTTCAAAGTTTACAAACACATTTTTATTTCTCGGTAGGCTGCCCCACAAACCAATGACATAAATACTTCAATTTGCATTTCTTGTCACAGGGTTTGGAACTTGCGTGGAGCTGTAATAAACACCTGGCAGGATATCTCTGAGGCTGGGAAATCATTCCCCACTTAAGGAGGTAAGGTTGTTATTTCACATAAGGCATACACATGTAAAACTTATTATCACCTAACTTCACGTACTTGTCGTACTTCCCAGGTTTGAATAGAGACAATAGGCACTCACAGGCAATAAAATGACAACAAAAGCAAGAAAGTCTGTCTGCAGAATAACTGTGGAAGTCTAAGACTGAGATATGATTAAGAAATAAATGTGTGTATATTTTTTCTTTTTTTCTTTGAGTGTCTTCTTAGCTGTCAAGAGAAAGTGTTTGTCCATCTTATTTCAATAACAATAATAATAATATCCTAATAACATTGCATTTAAAAATTCTGAAAGTGTTTTATGTATGCTCTTGTTTGATTTTCACCATGAACCTGGAAAGTGGGGAAGAAAAGTAGAAAATCCATAGGGAAAAGAATGGCACATTCAAACTTACACACAGCATAGTATATAATACATTGTCCAATATTATGTAAGACAGTCAGATATATGAGATCCAGACAAACTCAGATACCTTGCTTTTCAGTTCTAATAGTTCATTATACTACAGTAACTCTCTGGGAAGAAAAATGTAATTTCCTTATATTAATTTGGATGAAAACCTTTATAAAAAATAGGTAAGTTGGAGATTCGTTTGGGGTAATGTAAATCTAAATCAATTTTTGTAAGCAAAATTACTACAGGTTCTGCATCCCTAAGCTGAAAACCTAGAATTCCAAATGATCCAAAATCCAAAACTTTTTGAGTGCTGACATGACAACACAATAGAAAATTTTATACCTGAACTCATGTGAAGGGTCCTGATCAATTTGCAGGTGCACAATGCCCAGTTTATTCACTTCCCCAAGGGATAAAAGGCCCTCCCAGCCCCGTTCAGCTGTGCTATATCTTTTCCATGCACAGCATAATGGTGATGCCAAACAATCACAGATTGGCCAATGGGTGGCTGAGACAGTGACACTTTTGCCTTCTGATCATTTAATGCAGAGGTTCCCACCCCGGGGGCCCAGACCAGTACTAGTTTGCAGCCTGTTAGGAGCCCGGGGGCACAGAAAGAGGTGATCGGCAGGGCTAGCAAGGAATATGGCCTGAGCTCTGCTTCCTGTCAGATCATTGTCGGCATTAGATTCTTATAGGTGCCAGGACCCTGTTGTGAACCGCACATGCAAGGGATCTAGGTTGTGCACTCCTTATGAGACTCTTAACTAGTGCTTGATGATCTGAAGCGGAACAGTTTCATCCTGAAACCATCCCCCACACTTTCCTGGCCATAGAGAAGTTTGGCACCAGTCCCTGGTGCCAAAAAGGTTGGGGACTGCTGGTTTAACATACATACTTTGTTTCATGCACAAAATTATTTTAAATATTGCAAAATTCACCTTCAGGCTATGTCTATAGGATATACATAAAACTGAAATGAAATTTGTGTTTAGACATGGAACCCACCTCCAAGATATCTCATTATGTTATATGCAACTATTCCAAAATTTTGAGGAAGAAAAAAAGAAATCTGAAACAATTCTGGTCTCAAGTATTTCCAATAAGGAATATTCAACCTAAAGTTGCAAAAAAAAGAAAAACGACAACAATAGTGGGGTTGGAGACAGTAAAAAAGAAAAGACAAAGTTTCTGTCACCAGAGAACTTACTTTCCGAGAGAAGAAACAGAATACAAGTAACTATTGATATCTGGCATTATATTGTATAAGCATTATGAAGAAAAAAACACGGAATCTAGGGATAAAGACTGATGCAAGGTGCCATGTTAAGCAGGAGAAAAACATTGAACAGAAATAAGATAATATGAAAGAGTCAATGAATATTGGGGAAGAAAATGTTCTAAGACGTAGCTACAGAGGTGATTGATCAGATGGAATCATTGTACCCCCTATTTGTTGAATATTTTCCCAGAAAAAAGCAAGCAGATAGCAAAGAAGAATCAAAACAAAACACTGAAGATGATAGATTTTGAAACGCTGGCAACTGTCCTGAATGCAACGTATTTTCTACTTAACTTACTACCTTGTTTTATTCAATCTCTAACTCAGGAAAAGGCTAAAACTTCCGAGAAGGTTGTCATTGTTGCTGAGGAGGGTCACAAGGAAAGGCCAACTGCCAGCCTTCCATAGCCCTCACAGGGATTGCAATCATTACCTTAGCTCAGGATCCACTTCATTCTTGCAGTCTCAATAATGCTTTTGTCAACTCAAAGAAAGCAGTTCTGTATATACGTGCATACGTTAGTGGGAGGTAACCAGGCTGTTTATAGTCTTCAAATTCATATGACCAATGAATAAAATCAAAAGGACAATTTACACACAATGAAAATTTTAATTGTCCATTGAAGTAGAATGTCCTTAAACTCAAAGAATATTACAGTTACAGTTCCTTCCTACAAAGTCTCTGACACTTAGTATGAGCCTCATTAAATTCTGATTGAGCTGGATGTTTCCTTGTGGGAGGATAGACTGTATGAGTAGGCATATGATAATCAGAATGATGCATTGTGAACGTGACTCAGAGCAAGAGTTTTCCTTTGGAAAACTTGATAGATCGACTCTTCTATACATAGAATATCCTTGACAATTGCAATGGAAAAGTCTGATCGTTGAAAATGCTTGTAGAACAAGAGTTTGTCCTCCCTTCATCCTTGCTGGAACTTAACCAGATATAATTGGACGATACAAACTAGCTTTTCTACTCACTCTGCTCTAGAACTCCCACTGCTGACCAAACTGCCTTGGAGCATCCCTATTCTATCCTCAGATTTGTTAATAATACATTCTCTGCAGACTAGGACCCATCAGGCATGCAGCCTCTTACAGGGGATGTAGCACATTTCTGCTTTAATGAATTCTGTGCTCTATGAGGCCCCCTCTTTCAGAGGACTCTGTTCTATTCTCATTAACCTAACAGAAAGCAGTGGAAACAAAAATACAGAGAGCATATTTGAGCTAAGGTTGAGGACTGTAGCCTGGGACACACTTCCAAGTTGCCTGAGGGAATGCTCTGGAGAACAGAGAAAGAGAGAGACTCAAGTTTTTAAAGGAGGAATCAGGAAAAGAGGGCAGTTACAAAAGTTGTTTGTCAGGCATTCTCATTGGTTTACAGGAATATCATTGGTCAGTGATTGCACATACATTGTTGCCCTACAGGGTGTGTGTCATTTTATGGCTACTTGGCGACAGTCTAGAGCTCATGTCACAAATTGCCCACCTTTGTTGAAGTATTTGTTTAAAAATCCCGCTATAGGAAGAAAGGTTGGAAAAAAGTGAAAATTCTCAGAATACCAAAGAGGTTTAAGATACTGTACTCAGCAAAAATTTAAAACACAGTTTCGGCCATGAAAAAATGTATACCTGCTGGGTGCAATGGCTCACAAATGCAAGCCCAATACTTTGGGAGGCCGAGGTGGGAGAAATAATTGAGCCCAAAAGTTGGAGACCAGCCTGAGCCTGGTCAACATAGTGGGACCCCTGTCTCCACACACACACACACAGAAAATTTAATTACTCAGGCTTGGTGGCATGTCCCTGTGCTCCCAGCTACTCTGGAGGCTGAGGTGGGAAGATCACTCGAGCACCAGAGGCTGAGGCTGCAGTGAGCCAAGATCACAACACTGCACTCCAGCCTGGGTGGCAGAGTGAGACCCTGTTTCAAAAAATAGAAACGGAACCTATCTGATACAGTTTGGCTATGTATCCACCCAATTCTTATCTTGAATTGTAGCTCCCACAATTCCTGTGGGTCGTGGGAGGGACCTGGTGGGAGGTAATTGCATTATGGGGGTGGGTCTTTGCCAGGCTGTTCTTGTGATAGTGAATAAGTCTCATGAGATCTGATGGTTTTATAAATGGGAGTTTCCCTGTCCATGTTCTCTTCTCTTGTCTGCTGCCACGTGAGACATGCCTTTCATCTTCCACCATGATTGTGAGGTCTCCCCAGCTAAATAGAACTGAGTCCATTAAACTTATTTCTTTGTAAATAGCCCAGTCTCGTGTATGTCTTTATCAGCATCATGAAAATGGACTATTATAATATCCCTGGTTGTAGAGATAACATGACTACATGCGACAGATATTTAAAATACCAGGCGCAGTTGGTAGTTCCCCTTTACTGGGAAAGGCAACGGTTTTGTCCTGCCAAACCCATGGCTGGATTCACCCCAAAAGCAGCTGCAGCTGATTCACCCCCAAAGTTCCCACAAGGGAGTGCGGTAAACTTTCCCAAGAGAGGGCCAGTTGTGATTTCAAAGAAAGAAGCACTAGGCAGGGCATGGTGGCTCATGCCTGGAATCTCAGCACTTTGTGAGGCCAAGGCGGGTGGATCATGAGGTCAGGAGTTCAAGACCAGCTTGGCCAAGTTGGTGAAACCCTGTCTCTGCTAAAAATACAAAAATTAGCAGGGCATGGTGGACGGCGTTTGTAATACCAGCTAATCAAAAGTCTGAGGCAGGAGAATTGCTTGACCTGGGAGGTGGAGGTAGCAGTGAGCCGAGATAATACCACTGTCCTCCAGCCTGGGAGACAGAGCAAGATTCTGTAGGGGAGGGAAGGCGAGGGGAGGCGAGGGGAGGCGAGGGGAGGCGAGGGGAGGCGAGGGGAGGCGAGGGGAGGCGAGGGGAGGCAAAGAAAAGAAGGAAAGAAAGGAAAAGAAAAGTTCCAAGCACCAGGATGATCCAGCCAAAGCATTTATTAGGAGAGCTTACTTAGAGAGGTGCTGCAGCAATCCTCGCAATGGTCATTAAGAGAAAATGGGTGTTCTTCCTAGCTATGTCTACAGATCAGGATATAAAGTCTTTCAGAGGGTTTAAGGAACTCACTTCAAGGCCAGGGTCAGTTTCTTTCTGTGTTCTGGGCAACAAACTAGATTCTTTTATTTGTGCCTGGGAATATTAAAGACCTGGTTTGTGCTCAATCCTGCTGGGAAAAACCTGCAGCTGATTGAGTGACAGTTGTCAAAGTACTCAGTGATTTTCAGCCAGGATAAAAAAACAAAAAACGACAACAACAACAACAACAACAACAAAAACAGGGGAACATGTAGATTTTACAACTTTAAATTTCTTAATTTTTATGGAGTGAAAACTTATTAAATTACCTTTGTGTTTCAAACTGCATGCATGCTCCTGGGATGTAAAGATGATGAAAACATTGTCTTTTGTGATCTAATCCTGGTGTACCTGTTCCACCTCGCCTGCCGCCAAGCCCTAAAGCCTTTGCCCATATTGAGCAACTACTTTGCAGACTCACCCATCTGTCCAAAGCCTCAGATCTTTTGTAAACATTTTCCTCTATTTGGAATGCCCTTCTTGCCTCTTCTGCCTGGCAGATACCTTCTCTTCTTTCAAACCCCAAGACTTCTGACTTATCCAACATTAATTACTTCTATTGTCTTAGTTCTGGTTGTACTGTTATAATATCCATTACCTTATAGCATCATTATTTATGCATTTTTTCTGACTCACCTTAGAGTCTATCTAAATGACTGGAGGTTAAAGACAATATTGTCCTCTTTCTGAATCCTCAGCTGCTTATTCAGTGCCTAACATTCCATACATGCTGAGCAAATGTTGGTGAGAAGAATTAATGAATATATTATATGAAAAATAAATGTTGTAAAAGTTAATAGAAGAGGGTCACAGTAGGATGATACTAGTGGTGTGCTGACAAATATTTAACAGCTGACTCCCCAGGAAATAAAAAAAAAAAAACACCATTTGTAACATTGGCTGGTTTTCATTATGTAAATCTCTCACCATGTCTCATTTCAACATCTTGTCACTGAACATGGAGGCGGGAGTCAGTAACACATTATTATGTAATAATTCTGCCATTCTCATACAGTGTACATAAGTGAAACCCAGAACATAGATTACAGCAATGTAGTAAAATGATCAGGAAGTAATTATTTTTATTATATGTTTACTTTGGTTTATAATATAATTTAATTGTAAATTAATATACAATTAATTTTAAAACAATGGCCATGTTTAACAATTGGTTTGCAAAATTCCTGAAAATTTTAAAACTGGCTCTCTTAAATGCTGTTATGAATTGGCTTTAGCCTACCATTAAATGAGACATTTTGAGGTGAGATAGGTAAAGTAGTAAGATCTTACAGAAAAGTTAGCAGTTAATCTGTTCATTATGAAGCAATTATCTCAATAAGATAATTAAGTTGGGTAGAGAATATATGATCCACAAGGACACCGATTTTTGTCTGTTTAATTCAATGTTTTATCCCTGGTGCTAAGATGAGTGCTGAACATGTACTTAGTGCTCATTAAATATTTGTTAAATGGAAAACTTTTTAATAAAAACCACATTTTATAGGCCTTTTGAATGCAATGCTAAGTCAACTTTAAAAAGCCTCCATTGGTGAGGTCTGGAGAAAAGGGTACTTAATTGAATCTCGTTCACACAATTTTTACCCACTGCTTGTATTTAAAAATGAAGAAGAATGGTGAGTGTCTTGCCCAACTGGAGACCTCAGTCATCTGAAAGTGGCTGGTGGGGCAAACAGCATGATAGGTGTTAGGCCAACAGGTCAGTTTGGGGTTCTTACCAGAGTGAGATCTCACCAATGACTTTGTGCATCCTTTGAAGCTAGTGCAATCAAAGCTCCTTTTGGAGCTTCCAGCAAGACCCTAAAACTGCATGGGGTTAGGTTTGAAAGGGCAGAGGGTAGAGAAGACCGTCCCATGCTCCAATTACAGCAGTAGTAATAGTCTATAATTTTATCCTAGGGACATTGACTTGTGCTGCACAGAGGCATCCTTTATAGAGCTTGAGCTCTATAAAGGTTTTGTGGAAATGCTCCTGAATCTACTCTTTGCAGTAAATGCTCCCATGCCCTAAAAACACAGAGAGAGCAAAAGGGAAATGACTGAACCTAAGGATTAGCTCTGTGGGTGAAAGGCAAGAAGAGGGCCAAAAAGCACCAGTTTAGAGCTATATCCCTGTGTGTCCAGTACCCACCCTACCTGAGTGAGATCTGAAAGCCATTCAGTGACAGCCACCCTTTTGAATAATTTAGTCCTGGGAAGGAGAGGGCATTGTAAGGTAGTTAAGAAGTGGGTTTTGCAGGAAGACTGTCTATGCTATGAATTACTTAATAGTAACAGTGCCTGTTTGCTTACCTAGTAAATGGAGATGCTAATACCCACCTCATATTTTCTTGGGAGGACAAAATGTTATAATGTATGAGGGGTAGAACACAATGCCTGTAATATAGAAAGTATTTAGTAAGTGGTATCTATGGCTGTGTATTTTTATCATTACATTACTATTATTTGTTCCGCAGTCACAACAGGAAAAAAGTTTTAATTACATCACAAAGACTGTTTAAGGAATAGTCCTAAAATGTAAGGCAAAATTCCAGGCCTGAAGCACACAAGTATGCCATGATGAACCACGTTTCTTTGATAGGATTTTAATTGCCGTTATCAATAAGAGTTTTATATTCTATGACAAAGATGAAATTTCCATGTATTTCTATATATTGACTTATACCAATAGCAGTAAGTGGATTTATGGAGGGAGAAAGCAAAAACTCAGTTGTACAGCATGTTAAATTTGAGATGCTTAATAGGCTACATCAAACCAAGGCAGAAATTAAGAAGAAGAGTTATTTCTGAAAATAGGAATTTGGAAGACTTCAACATACAAATAAAATCTTTACAGCAAAGCTGATCGATTCCTCCAAAACAGATATTATGGCAACCTCATTCTTCTTGGACACCGATTGGTCCAAGAATGGCAGTGTATTGTTTTCCTGGCTAATGAGGATTTAAGGAAGTCTTCTTGGGAGGATTTTCCACCCCTCTCCTGAATATAATTGACCGTTGAGCAACATGGGGGTCATGGGCACCAAGTCCTGCACAGGAAAAAAAAATCTGTGCATAACTTTTAACTCCCCCAAAACTTTATGACTATTAGTCTACTGTTCACCAGAAGTGGTAACATAAACAGTCAACTAACAGGTAGTTTGTATGTTATATGTATGATATACTGTTTTCTCACAATAAAGGAAGCTAGAGAAAAGAAAATGTTATTAAGAAATCATAAGGAAGAGAAAATATACTTAGTATTCATTAAGTGGAAGTAGATCCTTATAAAGGTCTTTATTCTATTCATCTTCATGTTGAGTAGGCTGAGGAAGAAGAGGAACAGGAGGGGTTGGTCCTGCTGTAATGGGAGACAGAGGCAGAAAAAAATGTAGGTACAAGTGGACTTGTGCAGTTCCAACCTATGTTGTTCAAGGGTCAATTATATATAGACAAATCCTTATTAGGTGAGCAGTTTTGCCTTTTAATCTTTATTTTCTCTCTTTTTAGCATGTAAGGGTACCATGGCCATTCTATACTCATGAAGAATAAGGCCAATATTCTAAAGGAAAACTCCTCAGGAAATTAAAAGACCACCATTTATAATGTTGGCTGGTCTTCATTGTGCAAACATGGAGGCATGCAAAAACAAAAAGCCCATATCATTTAAAACATCTGTAAACAGCTGAACCAGTAACAGATACCATCTACTGTGATGTTTCTCATTATGAGAGAAAAATAATCCACCATTTATTCAAGCTACTCTAGGTTGAATTTTGTGTTACTTGAGGCCAATGTGTTTTCTAACTAACATAGGTAAGACAACATGATTCAGAGCTATTTTTCAGCATGTGCAGAAAGGAAAAAGTTAAAATTGATAGTAAAGTCAGCCTGCAGCCCATAAGCCAAATACCTGGGACATCTGAACACAACACAAACTTCTCTTTCTTTCCAGCTCAGAGCAAGTTTATAATGCAAGAGATGGTAGGCTATGCAGTGCATACAGGGAGCCAGAGTATAAGAGACACATAAATAAACTGCCTGTGATAATGGAAGAATGTCATCGAAGATATTTGACGTTCCCTGTACAGTTTGGGAAACTGATAAAATCATAATGGTAAACAAGACAAGCCGTATTGCCAATCCATTGCTGCTTCTTGCATGCAGTCTGACACATATGTCTTATTGCTCAGAACAAGCAGCAGAAGGAATGAAAAAAAAGAAAAGAGCAATTTCCCCACTGTAAATTGGAAAGTCTGCCAACCAGCTAAGTGATCTGCTATCAATCAGTGTTAAATTCTCCTTAGCTGCAGAAAATTCAAGGGCTAACTATTACTGAGAGATTTCACACAGTGACTAATGGTATATGACAAACACATTTAAAATCTGCACAGACCAGCACCAGTTTAAAGTGTAACATGAATAATAAATAATTTTAAAGAAATCCTAGCATGCAAAATAAGATATAATCTTTTCTGACATAAATTACAGAGAAGATTATAGTTCTAGAAAGGAATTTGCAAACTGACCAAAACAAAGTCAAAAGTGTAATTCATTCAGAAGGCTACTATATATGATGACTTTGCATATAAGCAGATTTTGAAAATGTTAGGCAAGTAAGCTATAAAACAGCAGTCATTGAGGTGTAACCAGAAAAAAACAAACAAACAAACAAACTCAGGTCTCTGATCAGTTATAAATGGACATCAGTGAGAATTCTTGACAGACACAAATGCAGTAAGACAGGCTTTCTGTTTCCCAAGAAATACTCAGTCCTTTTTGAGAGTAATAAGAAAATGTTCTTCTTTTTAAAAACCAAGCTGAGGTATAAACATGGAAGAATAAATGTCTAGATGAAAGACAGACACTGGAGGATTTAAACATAAAATTCTCTTAAGTTTATGAGTCTTCGAATTTGGGAAACTAAAATAATATTACTGGATTTGGAAACCTGGAATTGAAACTATATTCCCAAAGTTACTGTCTCACTTTCTCTCTAGGTTTTGTGTAAATAACATGGCTCATCTCCTAAGACAGTTGTGATGAGCAAACGAAGCATAATGTTGAGAACTCATTACAAATGGTAAAGGATCATCTACACATTTATTATGATCGTTTCTTCTATTATTTGGCTTAAATATAGGACTAAATGAGTGTTTGGGTGTCAAAGGAAAAATCATTGTAATGGATAAAAAGCAGCGTTTTTTTACTTGTCTGGAACACACACACACACACACACACACACACACACACACACACACACAAACATCCAGCTTCTCTAAAGTATTCAGATAATAAAAGCAAGCAATAAGATTGCTAGAATTAAGCTCCTGGAAGTTTTGACTACTTAGAAAGTTAAATAAACAGGCAATAAGTAAAAGTAATTTTTAATCATGAAAACTCAATTTTGTTAATTCATTTTCCAAATATCAACACATTTATTCTTCAATTAAGTTATATTTTCCACAGATGTGCTGAGATGAACCATTTTTCTTTGATTGTATATTAATTGTTATTATCAACAAAGGTACATTTTTTTTACAAAATTGAGATTTCCATGTATTAGTTTTGTGAATTAACGTACAACTCCTACATTCTGAAGCAGTAGAAATCAGCATACAATACCACTGAGACCATATTTGCCATTTAAATGAAATTTAAGACCCCTAGTCATTGTGAGAGCATAAATAATAATAAAAATAAATCTATTGATGGAGAAATTTAAGAATAATATATGATGTTTTTAAACTTTTTTTTTTGCCTTTATCTGGCCCTCACAACAGGCCCCTGACCCAGGATAAGCCATCACTCATAACTCCTTTTGAAAGATGAGAAAATTGAGTACTAAAATGTTCTTGTAAATCTTCCAGAAAATTCGTAACATTTGTGAGATAAGAATTTAAGTCCTTCCATGTTCTTCTGAGCCATATTTTGTTCATACCAATCTTAATCATGTTCAAGAAAACCACCCTAATTTGCTATCTGAAAAATAGCATTAAATGCATAGAAACTATAATTTTTTAATGCTTTGTTAAATTAAGTTTTGCCTTTTAAAAATACTCAAAGCAGCTGAAACTGTACTGGTAAAATCATTTAAAATATCACTGTGGTCTTTTTCTAATATTTGATTGTAGCAATCCAAGCCGGCCAATACAGGATGAAGTATAATCTTTCAGTGTGCAAGAGAGTGGAGTAGGACCAGGTACCAGTAAAACAGTGGTAGTGCCTGTCATGGGAAAATATGACATGCCAAAGTTATCTAGATTAACTTATTAGCTCAGTTAAATCCCATGAAAATCCTGAGAACATATCATTTGCCATCTATCACCAACAAGAAGCAGGCTCTGAGAGAGTAAGCATCAGTTGAGATCAGCTTCTCCCAACCCACCATCTATCTAGAGTTCTGCAGGTACCTCTTGTCATTATGAGGTTTGAAGCTATCTCTACAAACTAAATAGTGATGGGGTCAGCATATTTTCAAGTATATAATCAGGTACTGAATATTTAAATCGGGTTCTAATGGTGAAAGATAGAATTCAGATAACAGTAGCTTGGTGAATAGATATTGCCAACAATGTTTAGGAAAACAGCACTCAGTTGATAGAGGAAAAAAATCTATAAGAACAAAACATGTCAAATGGAAAAGAGAGAATACAGTAAAATAGTTTTAACATTGGATAGTCAAACCTTTGAACTTAACCCATGGGAGAGAACCACTGGAAAAGAGCATTCACACACATATGCGTGTGTGTGTGTGTGTGTGTGTGTGTGTGTGTGTGTGTGTGTGTGTATGTAGACAGACATAGATATAGATATATTTGTGTATGTATTGTGTGTATATATGTATAATTAATTTTTAGCCTAATGTGTAGTGGAATATTTCTAAGGCCAGTTAATAATGTTATTTTAGATAGATAAATAGACATAAAATATCCCAAAGAAATAAAAAGTGCTATCATAAGAAAGGTTCTCAAATATTAAATATCTTGCTGTATAATGGGATAGCTCCCGTTTATTCTACTATTAATATGACCAAGCATTATAGTTAATGCTTTATGTATCTAATTACACTTAAACTTTAGAATGATCCTATATGTCATGAATTAATAAAACTACTTTCAAAAATAAGGAAGCTGGGACAGATAAATTTATTAACCTTCCATAGCTTGTACAACTCCAAACCAAGTCTGTTTAATCCAAAGTATGACCTGTTCTATTGCCCTGTGCTGCAAGGCAGATCTTGGCTTTTGCTGTAGATCCTTTTTATTATTTTTGTTGCCTTTTTCATTTGTGTGTTTTATTTTATTTATGCTGTATTACAAGAATAATATGATCTTGTGCAATGCACTATCTAATGTATTATTGGATTTAAAGAAAACAAAAATTCCTCAAAGGGCAACATTTGTTTGATTTAGTTGATCACTATCAAATCAGATAATATGAGAAAGTAGTAAACTGCTACACCACATTAAGTATTCCATGTTGAAAATTAACAGATGGCAGCCACTGTAACTTTCTCTTTAGCAGCTCTGTTTGCAGCAGTCACAGGTGTTATACCTGCATATTTATGTTAAGGAACAGGACAAGAGCAGTGTATTGGTTTGCTGTAATTGTTCCATGATTCAGCAACTGAATTACTTAATGACTCCCACACATATACCAAGTCATATAATTTTAGAAAGGGTCTAGTGTGTAAACCATCTGTTACAATAAATTCACAGTGCCTTGGGAGATTACTGGGTAATTCTTGTGGTGTCCCTTCTTGGGTAACTAGGCTATGCTTTTACTGAAGGTGAAAAGCATAGAGAGATTGTGCTGGAATTACATCTCCTGAGGAACTGTACATAGTTCATTTCAACTCGTTGTGGCATATTAACAACAACAACAAAAAGAATCTTGCTTCTGACCAACAAATGGTGTTAAGTCCTTTCAATATATCGGGAATTTGAAATCCCCTTTAGAAAAATATTCATAATTTAATATATATAGCTTCTGGCTGGAGGCCTATAGTCACAAACTGGGAATTTTGCCAGATTCTATACTCGGCATAGTCATCTCTAGGAGTAAAATAATATAACTTCCTTGATAAATATTTGTAAAAGATGTACAAATATGATCTAAGGACCTAAAAGAAAGGTTAAAAGACCAATGTAAACAGTTAGCCAATCATGTATTAATCTCCTACGATGTGTAAGATACAATGTTAGGCACTGATGTTGTAAAAATTGGCACTCATGGTCCACAGCATCAAGGACTCATGGTCTACAATATAACACATAACTATGGCAACGTATCACAGGAGCTATGGAAGAGCTAAATACAGGTTATTACTAAAATGCAAAAGTCAACAAGCCACCCAGACCCATAGCTGGAAATAGAGGGAGGAGGAGAGCTATCATAAATATTAAATCTAGGAGATGATCCAACTGGAATTTAGTCTTGAAGGATCTGTGTTTTTGAAGTTCACAAATGACATGCATTTTCTTTTAGGCAATTCACAGTTCATCTACCCCTCAGATATTTACTGAAGACTTGACCTGTGAATATCTGTGACCAAAAGCCTGGCTGAAGTCTTGTGCATTGATAGTGGAAATGCAAAATGAAACAAGCTCCTGTGGAGGAGAATTTGGTGGTGTCTAGCAAAATAAAATGCATATTTACTCTTTGATCTAGAAATCCCATTTCTAGGAATTTACTTGGAAGATACTTAGAAAAAATATTCAAAAGATATGCACAAGACTATTTACTTCAGCACTATTTGTGATAGCAGAAGACTGAGGAAAAATAAATTTTCATCCACAGAGGACACTTTGAATAAATTACTGTACAATTACACATCACAGTATCATGAAACAGGATGAAGTAATTCAGAATAAATCTATAAATTACTGTAAAGTGATATCCAGAAAATACAGTAAAATGAAAAGAAGGAGCAGTAAGGAGGGAAATATAATGATACCATTTTGTGTGCGCGTGTGTGTGTGTGTGTGTGTGTGTGTGTGTGTGTGTCTGTGTGTGTGTAGTGGAGCATTATCGACTCACTGCAACCTCTGGCACCCAGACTCAAGTGAGTCTCTTGCCTCAGCCTCCAGATTAGCTGGGTTTACAGGTGTGTGCCACCATGCCCAGCTATTTTTTTTTTGTATTTATTTATTTTTTTTAGTAGAGACTGGGTTTTGCCATGTTGACCAGGCTGGTCTCGAACTCCTAACCTAGGTGATCCACCAGCCTCAGCCTCCCAATGTACTAGAATTAGCAGCATGAGCCACTAAGCCCAGCCAGTGATACTATATCTTAATAAGAGTGTATACGATGTACACACACATGTGTGCACACACACACATACACACATACTCTTTTTTCTTTTGAGATGGTGTTTCGCTCTTGTCACCCAGGCTGGAATGCAATGGTACAATTTCAGCTCCTTACAACCTCCATCTCCCATGTTCAAGCAACTCTCCTGCCTGGAAGTAGCTGAGATTACAAGGGCACGCCACCACACCCAGTTAGTTAATTTTGTATTTTTAGTAGAGACAGGGTTTCACCATGTTGGGCAGGCTGGTCTTAAACTCCTGACCTCAGGTGATCCACCCACCTCAGGTTGCCAAAGTGCTGGCATTATAGGCATGAGCCACCTAATCTGACTTCTCTCTCTCTCTCTCTCTCTCACTCTCCCCACCACCTCTTCTTTTCAGTGAAAGCGTAAATCACATAATTAAATATAGATTACCTATGAGATGAAAAGTTCAGGAATGAACTAGACTAGACTATTTTGAATATACCTTGTTTTATGGGTCTGACTGTGAAAACATAAATATTTTACAGAATCATAAAACAATTTAATAACAAAACACTCCTTTAAAAATCAGAAGTAATATTCAACAAATGAACAGATAGCCATATATCTCATTTTCAGCAATAGTGACAAAGTCTTCCAGGGGTCAAGAAAAAAAGATCTTTACACCATGTTAGTGGTAGAATGTACCTTAAGGCAAAAACGCTACAAAACAAAACCTCAATTGTTTTTGTTGTTTGAGTAATATATTGTGAGTAGGAGTACAGCTATTGCCATATTAACATTATTATGTATGTTGCTGTTATAGGATCAAGAAAACGGATATTTATGCTGATATCATTAAAAACCAGGTTTCCAAACTGGGAAAAAGGAGATGTAATATCAACATAGTTAAAGAAAAATCCCATACTCCTGAAACTGAATAGTAAATATCAATATGAATTTATGATATATTTTATCCTAAAAAGAGAAAATAAAACAGATACTCTACCTATGCCTACTTTCAAGGCCTGGAAACAGTGACCAACGCCATAGTCAGAATCATCTCTTTAAGGCCTAGAGTTTGGTGTATAAATACCATTCCCTTCTATTAGATGCCAGTCTTCCTTAGAGAAGCAGCTCACTACAGCTCTAGAGTAAGAAAAACACAAAATGGGCTGGGTGTGGTGACTCACACCTGTAATCCCAGCACTTTGTGGGGTCGAAGTGCTGGGCAACATGGTGAAACCCTGTCTTTACTAAAAATACAAAAATTAGCTGCGGAGGGAGATGAGGGGGGTGGTAAGTGCCTGTAGTTCCAGGTACTCAGGAGGCTGAGGGAGGAAAATTGCTTGACCCAGGAGGTGAAGGTTGCAGTGAGCCCAGGTCACGCCACTGCACTCCAGCCTGGGCAACAGAGCAAGACTCCATCAAAAAAAAAAAAAAAAAAAGGAAAGACAGAAAGAAAGATGGAAAGGTGGAAGAAAAGAAGGAAGAAAGGAAGGAAGGGAGGGAGGGAGGAAGGGAGGGAGGGAGGGAGGGATACACTAAATGATGTAGATCAGAGCACAGACTCTTTCAATGAAAACAGGTACATGTGGAGTCAACTTGCACATGATACTGATAGCACAAGTTAAGGTAATTTAAGCAACAACGAGTCAGTACATTCAATGGCCTGAAAAACATAGTTTCATTCACAGATTCATGATAATTCTGAAAATACAAACTTCATTTATAAGTTTTGAAGGATTACAAAGAAACAAACAACACTGTTTTAAAAACTCATCAGTGGAAAAATTAAACTAGTTGTCTTTTCTTAAAAAGTCAACAGTATATATATATATGCATTAGGGATAAACCAATAAAACTGTTAACCATTCACTCCACACATTTTTTTTTTTAAGATACAGTTTTGCTCTTGTCACCCAGGCTGGAGTACAGTGGCCAGATCTCAGCTCACTGCAACCTCCGCCTCCCAGGTTAAAGCAATTCTCCTACCTCAGCCTCCCCATAGCTGGGCTTACAGGTACGCGCCACTATGCCTGGCTAATTTTTATATTTTTAGTACAGACGGGGTTTCACCATGTTGGCAAAACTGGTCTTGAACTCCTGACCTCAGGTGATCTGCTTGCCTTGGCCTCCCAAAGTGCTGGTATTACAGGCATTAGTCACTGTGCCCAGCCTACTCCAAAAATTTTTAAGTTCCAAGACTATCTAGGCTACCATCTACAAAGCTACAAAGAACTAGATTGTGCTGCCCTCTCATATACCTCCAGCTAGTAAAGAGGTCTCTATCAATCTTATGATTCAGGTGGATATACCAGGAACTTATTTAGATTTTTATAAAAGTGTTTTCAAGGACATTAACTTTTAAAAATATTGCTCAATAACGTATGCATAAAGAACACAGGTACAATTTCCTCTAGGAGCATAAGGTAAAATAACCAAAAAAATAATATCTTGGTCCTGATGACAGATGACATTGTTTACTATGAATAAGACTCATAATACTAATGGTGAAAGTTAGAATAGTCTTTCAAAATGAGGGCTGCCTAAGAAAGTGAGTTCTTATTTGTGCTCCATGATTTTTAGCAGGAAAGACAAATTGGTTGTTATAATATACAACCTCCTTCTAAAAATTTTTAAGTAGTATACAACAGAAGATATGTATAGAGAAAGCATAGAAATAAAATAAGAAAATCAATTTGTGTTATTCACTGAAAAGGAACGACAAAC
Source organism: Saimiri boliviensis (assembly GCF_048565385.1). Taxonomy (NCBI): domain Eukaryota; kingdom Metazoa; phylum Chordata; class Mammalia; order Primates; family Cebidae; genus Saimiri; species Saimiri boliviensis. The sequence goes on from NC_133449.1 coordinate 112,043,789, forward strand.
CAACTGTACAGGTAACAGTAGTTACAACTGTTAAGCTGTCATTACAACCATAACCTTAGGTTCTGAGCTTCCTGATAGGCGAGGGAAAAGCGAGGATATGAGTGTTCATATTGGTGGTCTTTATCAGAAATAGAGAAAACTCAAGTTCCTTAGGGCTTTTTCTACAATTCAATTCTAAAGCACATTTCGTTAGCAGGTCTTCGGAAGGGACACCAAGATATGATGAAGAGTATTCCCCCAAAATGTCTACATTCCTATACCTAACTCTTTATTTTAAATTAAATAATGCTCAAGGGCTTAACGTGCAAACACCAAAAAGAAAAAAAGCAAAGAAAGTGAAAGTGATTCCCCCCATCATCCAAAGAAAAATAGAAAACACAGTTTTATGTCTAAGTACTATAGCTCTTTTCAGCTCCCTTTTCCTTATGTAGTTTTCCTTTCTGACCTTTTTCAACACTTGATTTTGACTTCTGATCAGTGCAAATGGCTTATGAATATCATATCCTGCACACTTGCTATAAGTTTCCTGAAAACCTCTTTGGAAATAGGCAGGGTTAAAAGGCAAACAAACAGGGACATTCCCACTCTCCTATTAAGGAGAGGAGCTTGCCCTTTGCTTTTGAATGACCAAGGCAAAATTTTATTTAAGTCTCCAGGCTGAGGGAAAAGAAATCAGAAAATTAATGAAATGAAAATGAAACCCCAAAAAATGCCTGGAGCCTTAGAAAGTACAGAGAACAAAGGGACAGCAAGAGCCATGAATAGTAATGAGATTCCAACTACACTGATATCAGGAACTATTCTTTCCTGTCCATTTAACCAAGGCCTCAAGTCACCTTCCCTGCCCTGTTGAAAGAAACCCAATCTATTAAGTCTTCCTCAGAATTGAAACATTCAGTGACATTGGAAATTGTGTTAGCAGCTATTTAAATTTGCCTTTTTGTGTTATTGGGGTAGATTCACGTCCATTTTTTGAGTGGATATATAAATATACAGCCACAAATGCTAAATCGAAAAATACTTCTAAGGAAGTGAGAAATACATTGCTAAATTAATTCATACACTTTTGGCCCGATTTGAAAAGCAGTGTCCTTTTACAATAATAATCATTTTTATTATTAATTACTTTATCTACAACAATTAGCCCAGCATTCGGAAAGAGCTCAAAAGGGATAAATATATTTTCCATGTTACACTCATTTAGTTCTAAAAATATACTTGTAGGACAAATATTATTTCCATTTTACACATAAGGGTGCACTGAGGCTTGGAAAGAGCTATGTTGTTTGATAAGATCACACAGCTAGTAACTGCAGAGCTGGGCTAAGGGAATGGAATTTGCTGTGTGACCACAAAGGCAGAGCTTTAACCAATAGGTTCTCTCAGATGTCAGAAACACAATGGATTTGAGAAAGAGATACTGTATAAATTGAATATTCAGGTTTCTCAAATATTGAATGAGACACCACTAAAGCAGACACAGGAAAGACAACTCCAACAATATTCATAATAGCAATGCTTATAAGTTATATTATTAACACATACAGCTGTTGGCTGAGCACAGTGGTTCATACCTGTAATCCCAGAATTTTGGGAAGCTGAGCTAGAAGAATCACTTTAGTACAGGAGTTGAAAACCAGTCTGGACAACATAGCAAGATCCATCTCTATCACCAATAGTTTTTTAAAAATTAGCCAGACATTGTGGAACATACCCGCATGCCAGCTACTCAGGAGGCTAAGGCAGGAGGATCATTTGACCCCAGGAGTTCAAAGTTACAGTGAACTATGATTGCACCACTTCACTTCAGCCTGAACAATAGAGCAAGACCCTGTCTCTCTCTGTGCGTATATATACACACACATATATATACATATATTAATATATGTGTAACTATTATATAAATTTCCGTTTATAAATATAAACTAAGGACAGAGCCGTGAGGTAGAAAGCATGAGATCATAGAGTTAGCAAGTGGCAGGATCAAAATTATGAACACACCCTTAACTAAAACGTCATTCAGAAAAGATAGTGTCCTTGAGTTCAATTTTATCCTCTTTTGGAACTTATGTGTACTCTTGATAATTGCTCAGTCTCAATGAACTTCCATTTCTTTGTCTGTCACATGATTTGCATAACAGTAACTTCCTTGCCCTTCTCACAGTGTTGCTTTAATGATGAAATTATCACAATTACAGTCTCATAAAAATAATTAGAACAGAATTATACACATGGACAGCCCAGCCAGGTGGGCAGCACTGCAGACTTGAGATGAGAGGATGATAAGTATTGAAGTTTTGTTTACTTACTCTCAGGCTCTCTATTACCAACCTCTTCGGAGATCAAAATTACCAACATTAATCAAAGGTCTAAAATGGTATCTGAACTCAAGTAGCCAAGGGATTTAGATGAGGTGACTTTACGATTCTTTGCATATTTGAGATATGATAGCTAAGAAAAGACAAATAAACCTTCCTTGTTAATCACGGTGCATATTTTCTCTGTGCACCTCCATGCACTGAACTTCCTTCCTGTACTTTCTTCCATTAGAACACACTCAACTTTGTGGTTTTAAAACTATCTCGTCAGTTCTTAATTTCCTAGACCTTGTGGGCAAAAAAAGAGACACAATTCCTGCCTTCTTAGGGTTTACAATCTGTAGGGATATGAGATAATCACACTATAAAATAGGAAATTACTACCAGGGAAGAGCTACAAGAAGAGAGTGTATCCATGTATTGGAATCGTGTGTAATTATAAAAGGAAGATGTTGCTTATTAAGGGAGGTCAAGGTACACTTCCCTGATGAAGTGCTTTTGAGCATAGACAGGAAAGTTGGCTGGGAATGAAGTCCATGAGGCAGGTATATCCTACAGAGCGAAGCATGTACTTGAAGGGGAGTCAGTGCTTCCAGACCAGGTATTTCGAGGAAGGAGACCCATCTGAGAGGTGCAGGAAGGCTTGTGTGACTGGAGCAGAGAACAAGATGAGTTATCTCAGGGAGGGCACTGAACTGCATAGGGACCACATCTGATCATATTGTAAGTTGTGCTAATGATTTCCATTTTGTTCATAATTTTGTTCATAAGAGCAATAGAGGTCATGAGTTGGTTTGAAACAGGTAATTGACATGATCAGATCTGGATTTTAGAATGATTACTTTGGCTGTGTTGTAGAAAATACCCTGAAAGAGGGCAGGAATTGAAGCAGCAAGAACAAGTAGAAGGCAGCTGCAGAAAGACAGGAGCTCAAGCTTGGGTGTCACATCTTTAGAAAAATATACCCTGTCTTGTGCCTGCATTCTCAGTGACCTGCCTGGGCTCAAACATTAAAATAATACTAGAAACAGTAATTCTGACACGATGTGATAAATGTAGTAATGGAGGCATGTATTTGACATGGCAGCAGGAAGACCGTGATGAGAACTGTCAGCCCTTACATATGGCATGACAGTTAAGGATTCAGCTTCTGTGTTTTAATCCTGGCACTGCCACCTATAACTGTGTTATCTTTGATTAAATTCTTGATTTTTCTGAGTAGCCTCATTTTATACATAATAAAATCAAGTGTCTACTTCATAGGGTTGTTATGAAGATCAAGTAATGTAACCAAATAAAAGAGCTTAGCCAAGTGCCTGAGGAGTATTGAACAGTCACTGAATGATCATTTGATCATTTTTGTTTTATGTTTTAATAATCATTACTTTCATTATTATCTATAAGGAAAAAATAATTATCTTGATGAATGAGGAAGAATTCAGCAAATGGACAATAGGAATCATGTGTCTATAAAAATCAGAAAGCAACATGTAAATGACTACTATTTAGCACTGAAGAATGAACATATCATTATATAGTGTCTGAAGAAATCAAGAAACTATAATAAATTAAATGGAATTTGACAATCAACTCTCAAGGCTCATAACAACTTCACAGCTCTTAAAAATAAGAAGAGAACACAGAAAGGTAAGTAACTGGCTGGAAACCAAAGCTGAGTCCAAGTTCAACACCTACTGCCGTGAATCAGCCACTATAATCTGTGGCTGCTTCCTCATCCATCTGTCTCTGCCTTTGGTCCCACAGGGCTTTTAGCAGCAATGATCACCTTTAACATTTTCAGAGTTTTTCCTCCACTCCATTTTGATTCTGTCCTTTGCCACCAGGTAGAGAGACTCAGAGCAGAAATCCTCCATAGAAAGAATAAATTTCAAGATATCTCTTACACAGCAAGGTGACTATGGTTAATGGTGTTGTATTGTATTCTTAAAAAATATAGAGTGGATATTATGTGCTCTTACCACAAAAATGATATGATGTAATCCATTTGTTAATTACTAGATTTAACTACCCCACAATGTATATGTACTCAGAACATCATGTACATGATAAAAACATAAAATGTTATCTGTTAATTTAAAAACAGAAATTGTTTTAAAAAATATTCACAGAGTGTTTTGCATTCTGACCTTCAGTGCTTCAGCTCAACTGCCATTTTGGGCAAACATTATTTACTACTATTTATTTATTTATGGAAATTGTGTGAAGTACCAAGCAAACACACACTAGTTGTCTAAACATAATTCTCTGTACCCACATTGCTATCTACCAATGTCCCCATGGACGACACAAGCAAGAACTGAGGGCAAGGATTCTGGGGGCCTTGATATTAAACAGAGAGCAAGAAAATTCCAGCTTAGCCCCAGCTTTGAAGCTCAAGATCTAAATAGGCAACATTTCCAGTTTGGTTGAGGGGTGAGGGGAGAGGGAAGGACTTACTCCACAAAGGTACATGTCCAGCCTCTAATTCTAAAAGGAAATAGTGATTCATGATAATGGTCCGTGCTAGGTCCTATCTGGTGATAATTACAATTGTTACATCACTAGTTTATTATTCTATAACTGCACTCTCAACTGAAGAAATCAAATTGATAGAGAGGAAAAAAACAAAAACAAAAAGAATTTGTGTCATTTCCCAAGGACTTAGTTATTTATTGCAGACATAAGAACTCAAAGTTGGAATTGGTTTCTTAATTCTCCCCACAGTTGCTGTAGTTAAGACTGTTGCTTTTTATTTGGAACTGTGACTTCACTTGTAGTTTTGTCTTCTTTTTTTCCCATAAAGACTTCATAAAAGCTTAAGGGGCTAATATTTTTGGGGGTATGTGTGTGTGTTAAATATTAATGGCAGCTTGTTCTGAGTCAGCCTTCCCTATAGAGTCTTTAAAAGCTGAGTTATACCAAAAGTTATGACATTACACAAGAGGAGCAGCAATCTTTTCCATAATGAAGTCATTTGTTCATCAGTCTTAAAATATTCAGCAGCTCACTTATGCCTCCCCTTCCTCCTCCCTCCCTCTGAGACAAGAGAGCCTTCAAAATGCAAAGGATACACCAGCCATTACTTAGCACCCTTTTTAGTTGGAGCTCCCCCTTGCCTTTGATACCTATTGCACATTAAGAAAAAAAAATGTTCTTTTCTCTGAGCATAAACACACATTTCAATGCTCTGCTCAGCAGCAATTGGTAAGAGGAACTCTTTTAATATTGGAATAAGCTGGATATGTGTTGGGCACCATTTTGGTTAGATGTGCCAGGATTAGGTGTGAGGAGGATGCGTTAGGGGTGCCCACACATCAAGCCCTTGAGTACTTAGGATGACTTGCTCTCTGCCCTAAAGAAGTCAGTATCTACAAGTATTATAATAAACTCCTGTTGATTTGTAGATAATTGCTGAGAGTCTCCCATGTTTTGAGGACTGTACACTGTGCTAGAAAATTTTACTGTGAATAAAACATTGATATTCTTGGGAGTCAATCATTCAGGGAGGAAACGGCCATGTGCAAAATTTTAGGGGGATAAAAGATCAACTAATTTATATACAAAAAGTAAATAAGTTAGTTTATAAAACTGTGTGTAACTGAGCAACACCATTTTTCTAAGAGATAGTTTAATAATTATTTCCTCTTTTCTTGTCTTTAACCCCCAAATCCCCCCTTCCTACTTTGCCCTATAGAAATGCAAATATAGCCTTTTACCTCCCCTTCAGCAGTCACCAGTCACTCCAGGGCAAGTTCCTCTAACTATGTGCTTACAAGTTCCACAAAGAAACTCTCACCCACCAAGAGGTTGCCTTGAGAGATAATAGACTATTTCTATGAGACTCTCTCCTATCAGGAGACTGCCTCAAGAGACACAAAACTCTTTCCCACCTGGGGAGTTTTCTGCTTAGTCCTGCACAGGAAGGCATCAGCAGTCAACAGCTTAACTGTCCAGTAGATAAAGCACCAGAGCTCGCATGCGGACCACCTTCCTTGCTCTCTTCCTCCCCTGCATCTTAAAAGTGTCTTCTTTCTTATCCAAAAGCAAAGTAGTACCCTTAAAGCAGGAGGCCAGTATTTGTTCCCCTACGCTAGCTTTGCAGTAAATCACTTTCTTTTTACCAGACCTTGTTCTTGTTAACTGCAACCAGCAAGCAACTAACCTGCATTTCAGTTACATGGGCACTCTAAGGTCTATCTTTAGAAAATAATTATTCCCAATAGCTCTGGCCAAAACCCTGGATTGAGAGCGAGGAGGGGCTAGAGCAAGGGCTCTTATTAGTCAGGCTTAGGACACATGATGTTGGGCCTGTGACTACACAGAAGCAAGAGCTGAGGCTGGAGAGCCTCCTCTTAGATTTCAAAGGATGTATGGAAATGCCTGGATATCTAGGCAGAAGTCTGCTACAGGGGCAGAGCTCTAATGGAGACTCTCTATCTAAAAGGGCAGTTGCAGAGGGGAAGTGCCAGGTCAGAGCCCCCACGAAGAGTCCCACTGGAGCACTGCCTAGTGAAGCTGTTAAAAGAGGACCACCATCTTCCAGTCCCCAGAATGGTAAATCCAAAGACAGCTGGCACTGTGCAGCTAAATAAACCACAGGTACTCAATGCCAGCCCATGAAAGCAGCCACAGGGGCTGTACCGTACAGAGTCGCAGAACAAGAGCTGCCCAAGGCATCAGGAGCCCACCATTTACATCAGTGTGGCCTGGATGTGAGACATGGAGTCAAAGCTGATGATTTTCGAGCTTTAAAATTTAATGACTGCCCTGCTGGGTTTCAGACTTGCATGGATTGAGGAGCCCCTTTGTTTAGTCCAATTTCTCCATTTTTGAATGGGTGCATTTACCCAATGCCTGTAACTCCATCATATCTTGGAAGTAACTAACTTGTTTTTTATATTACAGATACATAGGCAAAATGGACTTGCCTTGTCTCAGATGAGACTTTGGATGTGGACTTTTGAGTTAATGCTGGAATGAGTTAAGCCTTTGGGGGACTTTTGGGAAGGCATGATTTGTTGAAAAATGTGAGAAAGGAGATTTGTGAGGGGCCATGGGAGTATTTATATCATTTATGGTTTGGCTCTGTTCCCCACACAAATCTCATGTTGAATTGTAATCCCCAGTGTTGTGGGAGGGACCTGTGGAAGGTGATTTGACCATAGGGGCAGATTTTCTCCTACCTGTTCTTGTGAAAGTGAGTGAGATCTCATGAGATCTGGTTATTTAAAAGCATGTAACACTTGCCACTTCATACTCTTTGCTCCTGGTCATGTGAAGATGTGCTTGCATGCCCTTCACCTTCCACCATGGTTGTAAGCTTCCTGAGGCCTCCCCAGCCATGACTCCTATGCAGCCTGTAGAGCTATGAGTCAATTTAAACCTCTTTTCTTTATTAATTTCTCAGTCTCAGGTAGTGAGACATGAGAACAGACTAATCCAGATGTTGTAAGCAAAAAAGAAGATGACAAAAAACACTGGCTAGTTTTAAACAACAATGTCCCCTTTAAGACTATCTAATCCATTCAATTTTGCTCCGAAACAAAGATCTCCTTAAAGTAAGGCAGACAAGTAGAAACATGCAATACTCACCATTAAGTCATAATTTGTACAACAATTCATATTTTGCAAAGTACATGCAGTATTGAGACCAAAACTTAGAAGACTGACATTCATATTTAACACAGTGGGTAGGTGAGTCATATACTCAGGACCACAGAGTTAAGCATTCCAAATTCCAACCCCCACTTTATTACCATGAGCCTGATCCAAAGAGAAAAAAAGTAAAAGGTAAAATTTCCTTAACATTTCTGGGTCTCAGTTTCTTCATCTGTGAAGTGGAATGATACAATGACATCTAAATTAATTTCCTAGAGTTAGTAACGGACAAGAGTTTAGTTAATGCATCATATAGATAGGGTAACACAAGGTTCTATCACCTATTTTCTATATGAAATGGTGTTTATTAAAATTGGAGATATGGGAATAATGAAGTTTTTTTCAAAGGAGAAACATATATAGATAGCAAGAAGGTATTGGAATCCATGAATAAGCAAGTGATTTTACTCCAGCTCTATCCAGAGTGTACCACATCTGGGTGCCTAAGGATTCATAATGAGATGTTCTGATTACAGAATTCTTTATATTAGAGTTGCCACCTAAAATGTCACTCAGGAAATGGGTATAAGAGATTCCTGGCACTGTGCCATGTGGGCCCTGATACAAACATGAATCAAAAATCCTGGGTTGATTGCCTATTATTGAACTATTATTAGACTTCATCATCTCAAACTCTTAGAAGAGCAATTCTTTTGTAATCTAAGGAAGTCTGTGTGGGTGTTAGGTAGTTCATTCATGAATTCTGATGCCAGACCACCTTGGCTCATTTCTTGACTCTGATATGTGAAATGGAGCAAATTGCTTAAGGTCTTCATGTTTCATGAAAAATAGTACCTAATTTATAATTTATTGTGAGGATCAAATGAGCTAATGCATATTAAATACAGGAAAAATACCAATCACATAGTAAGCATTCAATGAAGTTTAGTTAACAGAAGTAGAATTATGATTTCTACCTGTCTTTAATGTGTCATCTTAAGTCTAGTCTTATGAAGTGAGAAGTGACCCAACATTCATTCATTGCACACTGCTGGCCAAGGAATGGATACTAATTTCTGGGTTATTCGTATACTATTCCCAACAGCCCTGTAAAAGGTGGCTAAAGATTATAAATTGGCTGAATCAATTTTATTCCATCATCCTTATACTATTCCTTACTGCATACAGAAAGAAAGTTAAATTCTGAATTTCCTAGGTTCCCTTACAACTTTGGATATCTTCTAAAGTCCTCCAAAAAATACATCTGCATGATATTTAAGAGAAAGCAAGAGCTACATGTCTCTTGTTCTGCTGGCAGGTATAGTTAAGAGCTGTGTAATGCTTCTGTTACCACTCCCATAGTGGGTGAGCAAGGGTGGAATAAATCGTCCATTCAGTAACATTATGAGTGTGAACATACAGGGCACTCCTTGCTTGAGGGTTGCGGCTAAAGCAGTGTAGTACCGAATCCAACAGATAGGCAGTATGATGAATAAAAGTCTAAATTGATCCTACAATCTCCACCTCCAGCAACATCTTGAGCCTTGAAGAAGACCCGGAGCCTTGGATGAGACACTTTTATTGCACACGCATGAGACCTTGAGAGAGGCCCAGCTGTGATGACCCAGAACTGCTGCCCCATGGAAGTCATGAGATAATTATTATGCTACTTTTTAAATCACTACCTGTGTGGTAATTTGCTAGGCAACAGTAGAAAATTAATACAGATAGCAATTTCCAAATTACCAGTTTCTTATTAGTGCAGAGGTAGCTAATATCTTGGAATTTTCCTGTAAGTTGCAAAAAGTAACATGGGAAATTAGGTCATGTATTTATTCAGCTTAGAAGTCTGATTAGCTTTGAAGCATACACCTCAAATCACAAGGCCTTCTTTGGCTTCCCTGGACTACAATCAAGTTATTTTCCCAAATGCTACTATCAGATTCATTTGACACTTAAACATATTGACATTCAAACTTTATGTCCAGCTTTTCTAGATACATGTCTCCTCATTAGCTGATTTATCCAAGGCAAGGTTCTTATTAATCAGTTATATCACCACCATACAACAGGAGAAGGAATACCACTGAGATGTGCAACTTGGCTCATCTTTTCTGCTTCTCTAATTTCCCATCCAGTGTCAGAGGTATGAGAGACCTAAAAATAATTTCAGTATCATATGTAAAACTCTAAGCTGATAGGGGAGCATCAAGAATCCCACCTGGGCATGCACCTGACATGATTGGCATCTACTATCCACATATCCTAAAAATCTTGTGCTCACTCACCTTACTTTCAGAAAACAGATAATTTTGTTCCTTCTGTTGAAACTGCCACACTTGTTCCTGCCTTATGGTATGTGTTCTTACTGTTTTATCTTTGTGAAACTCTTTTTCCCTAATGGTTGTCATCAGGATATCTTTTAGTTATTCCATATCATCTAACATCACCTTTTCAGAGAGGTCTTCACTGACCACCCAGATAAAAATAGCTATGAAATTTCATTTATTAAATACATTAAATAAATACAACCATATTATTCTATTTTGTTTTCTTCACATAAATTATTAAAATTAAAAGTTTTTATGTGTGTAATTCCTCTCTCCCAAAGATCAATTTCCATGGAACAGAGACATTAATCTTTTTCAGCATTGTATTCCCAGCACTTACAAGAGTGCCTGTTATAAACTGAGTCTGAACAAACATTTTAAAGACAATAGATGAGGAAAGAATTTAAGAGAGGAGGAAAAAGAAAGGAAGCAAGGAAAGTACTGGCCAGCTGGTAGGAGGCAGGAAGATCTGAGTTTGTGAAACAGAGTTAAAACAGATTGATTGGTGATTGGTGGAGGTACTGGATTATTTGCTATGTGACACGTTTTCACCACATTGTAAAAGATGGACTTGACTCGATCAACTGTTACCAAGTTAAAATTGGTGTTTACATGATTCTGCAAGTGAAGGCATCCATAAATGTTGTGCCCTGGGTATCTCACTTGCCTCACCCTAGTCCCACTCCTGAAGAAAGGTTTGAGCCATCCCACTTCCTGGAAATAATCAACATAGATATAGCAAAGCAAGAGCATAAGGTATTCAGTAACATTTAACACCTCTTGCTTTAACATTATAAAAACATTTATTGCTTGGTTATATGTAATATTTCTATTTAAAAACTTCCAAATCAAGAAGGTAAAAGTTGGATAACAATCTGTCATTCTGGTTTTTAAAGGAAGTATAGGTAACCTTAAATTCTACAAAGCAGGTAATGTTCACAGAACTGGACTGTGGTTGACGGAGACAAAAGAGGTGGGAATCCTCTTTGTTCTAACTCCTGAAACAACGTAAGAAGATAAATTGCAATGGAAGAGGGCTTAGAAAACAAAGAAGGCTTTTGAAATCATTACTTAATATTATTTCATGGACACAAAGAAAAGGGCATAATTAAGAAAAACTTTTTGGCTGAAGACTATGAAAAATTTCGTGGTTTTTTTTTTTTTTTTTTTTTTTTTTTCGATGGAGTCTCGCTGTGTTGTCCAGGCTGGAGTTCAGTGGCACAATCTCAGCTCACTGCAACCTCTGCCTCCCGAGTTCCAGTGATTCTCCTGCCCCAGCCCCACAAGTAGCTGGGACGACAGGCACGTGCCACCATGCCCAGCTAATTTTTGTACTTTTAGTAGAGATGGCATTTCACCATGTTAGTCAAGCTGATCTCAATCTCCTGATCTTGTGATCCACCCACCTTGACCTCCCAAAGTTCTGGGATTACAGATATGAGCCACTGCACCCGGCCTCTGATTCTTGCTTACTGCCACATTAAAAGGATATATGTATTAATTTAGAGACAGAAAAAAGAAGAGGCTTTCCCTCATTTTTAGCCATGAATGTCCTTAACAGTAAGGGTTTATGCTCAGCCCTGGTCAAAACTGCAAATAAATAAATAAATAGAAAGAAAAAGAAAACAAAAGTCTAGAAATGGGGATCATTGGAAGAGTGAAACTAGAAAGAAGCAGAAAAGGAGGAAAGTCCAGAAAAGAAATAAAGAACGACAGTGGCTGCTGAGGGGAATGGAAGGGCCTGTGTCATCTAACAGGTAGGTGATCACACAGTATACTGGTGGGTTGGTACAACTTAAAGTTCCAAACAGGTGGGATTAGGTAAGAGTGGCACCAGCTGGATAAGAGTAGAGATTTGACACAGCCTCAGGGTCCATCCATATCGAGTTCTGTTGTCTCATCTCCAGACTTATATTTAGGATCAAGTAATCTTCCATCGTAAAGTGTAAGAGCTTTCTACACCACATTTCACAGAAGAGTCTTAATAGAGTTATAATTTAAGTGAGGTAACCTGTGTATCTCTAGAATCAGATTGCCTACCACTTACCCCAAGAATAGGTAGGTCCAGGTGACTATGTCAGCAGGAGAGGGTGAGGGCATTATATATTTACAAAGTCATCATTATCTGGTGAGTCATATAAATATATAAGTATCTGCTTCTTTCATTGATTTATTAATTTATCATTTCAATAAAGGTTTGTGCAGCAGAAACTTCCGTTTCTGGCCATAATTAATTGAACTGGCACCAAACTAGGCCTCTCAACTAAACAACATTAAAATTGGATAAAATTTATGAGACAATAGTTCTTAAGTAGACAATGCAAGCATGAAATCTCAAACAGAAGGAAAACTCTTGAGGCAGTCACCACAATCTCCCAGCTCTCTAACAAGGAACAATTTCCTAAGGCAACACAGAAACAGTTCCAAGAAGGATGTAGCAGTATTTCTGAGATTAGATTTGAGGGGAACTCATGGGTAACAAATGAAAATCTGATGAAAAGGAAATGGGAAAGGAGGAACTTATGCAGAAAGGAAGGCCCAGGAGTTCACAAGCAGCTCTCACATGAGTCTCTTGCAGAGGACGGAGATGCTCATAAGCAGGTCAAGATCACAAGGCTAGCCCAGTCTCAGCTGCTGTGAGGTTAATAGGAGATCAAAGATAGTAGAGAATAATCAGTCATACAGAAGAGCCAGCTGGAAGACTTTATATTTCAGGCCCTGTCAGACTAGAGAAATCTTCTTCATACCCTGTTAAAATACCTGCTACTCAGCTGAGATCACAAAAAGGTCATGACTAGACCTTTCTGTCATGTCCTAGAATAAAACTTATCCTAGACTCGTTTTTACAAAGCGTAAAAGTCCTAACACAATCTTCTAGGAAACTGAGCCCCAACAGTATTGAATCATTTGAGAAATACTGTACACAAATTCCCACCTAAGCAATATGAAGCCAAGCCTACATGAATTTAAGATGATCAGGTAGTAATTGAACTGACTGCTAAAGAAAAAACAAAAAAGAGTCAACGTCTTCAAGGGGAAAAATATAAAACTCTAGACTTTCGAAAATGTATATAAATAAATAAATGAAAAACAAAGACCAAAGCACTGTGATTCATAACAATAATAAAAAGAAGTCAAAAGAAATTGAACCTGATGGTCCATGGTAGAATTGGAAGACAGAATATAAAGTATTATTATGAACATATTCAATAATTAAAGGAAAATGTGATCTTAAAGCGAGGGCACCTCATCAGAAAAGAAAAAGAAAAATACAGTAAAAAGAAGCAAATAGAAATTTAGGGACCCTAAAGCAAAATAACTAAAATGAAAAATTCGCTGCAGGAACTTAAGATCAGATTGGAAAATGAAGAAACAAGTCAGCGAATCTAAGAACAAATTAATAGAACTTATCTAATTTGGAAAATAGCAATAAAAATTAACAGAGCCTCAAAGACCTGTGAGATAGTATGAATTGTCACCTGAAATAAAAGAGAAAAACTGGAGTAGAAAATAAACGAAGAAATAACATTGAAAGCCTTCAAAACATTAATGAAAAATTAAACAAACAAATAAACAAAAAGCCTGATTTATTGGTTCAAGAATCTTTAGCCAAATCCAAGCAGGATACAAAAAGAACCACACCTAAGCATATAACAGTGAAACTCTTGAAAACTAAAGATAAAGGGAAATTTTTCAAGGCAACCAGAACCACTAACCTCCTACCACACCACAAAAATCTCAGATGTATCATGTCCATAGGAACAAGAATGGACTAAATACAGTCTTCATTATCAGAAACAATTGCAAAAACAAGATAATGAAATAATATCTTTGTAGCAATAAAAAATGTTTTAAACTTTCAACCCAGAATTCCGTATCTAGAAATTTTTTTTTCAAAAATTAGGGTGAAATACAGATAATTTAAGATAAATAAAACTACAGATACTTTGTCCCCAGAGATATTTACTATAAGAAATGTTAAAGGATGTCTTCAGGCAAAAGAGAAAGATGGAAAATCGAATCTATAGGAAGAAATGAGGTACACCAGAAATCATTTTTAAAATAGATGCTTTTAAAAGTGTTGTTCTACTTATAATTTACTTAAAATGCAACCCATTTAAAACAAAAATATTATTTATAATATTTAGCAGTAAACAGAATGATGTCACACACACAATTTCAGTGTTGTAAGGTCATTGTTTTGCAGTGTGGACTCTATGAATAAGAAGCAAGAAACAGGAAGTGGTAAGGAAAGTAGGAAATGAGCAGGACTGGGGGCAGGGAAAGAGAGTGGGTTAGTAAGTGAGAAAGAGCCGTATGTGAGGCATTAAAAAAAAAAAAAATTAAAGTATGGACTTTTTTTTTTTTTTTAGATGGAGTCTGGCTCTGTTGCCCAGACTAGAGTGCAGTGGTACGATCTTGGCTCACTTCAACCTCCACCTTCTGGGTTCAATCAATTCTCCTGTCTCAGCCTACTGAGTGGCTGGGATTACAGAAGCCCATCACCACACCCAGCTCTAATTGTTGTATTTTTAGTAGAAATGGGGTTTCACCATATTGGCCAGGCTGGTCTCGAAATCCTGGCCTCAAATGATCTACCCATCTCAGCCTCCCAAAGTGTTGGGATTACAGACATGAGCCACTGAGCCCTGCTAAAGTGTGACTTTAGCCTTTAAATCGACTTTTAAAGTGTTCATCAATTGATGAATAAACAAACTGTGATATATCAAAATAAATAAAATGCTATTTAGTAATAAAAAGTAAAAAAGTGATGATACATTTAGTAATGTGAATAATCCTTAAAACATTCTAAAATTCTGTTAATATGACAATTTGGTCACTGTAAAACTACTGGTACAGAAATTAGACTTGATTGCCATAACTAGAGATAGGAGAAGATTACCAACAAAGTTTCACTACAGAAAGTGTTGAGATGACAGAACTATTTTACATCTTGATTGATACATGCCTGTATATATGTCTCCAAGTCATAGAACCATATATCTCTAGTGCATTTTGCTGCATGTGAATAAAATCTCAGTGAATCTAACATAAAATTAAATTAATGATTTCTGTTCAACAAAGAACATTATGGACAAAGTTAAGAGACAAAAGACAGATTTGGAAATGATGCTTGAAATATCTAAAACCAACAAAGGATGATTAGATATGCAGGAGCTTGAGCAAGTCAACATCAAGGAAAAATGGGCAAATAATGGAAAAAGTAAATTTACAGCTATAAATAACCAAGAGACTAAAATGTGTATGTAGAGATGCTCAACTGTATTAGACATCAAATAAAGATTTAAACATGAATGCAACAGCATTTTTAAAAATTATTAAATCAGCAAAAATTAAAAAGTAGGATAATGTCAAGAATTGGCAAAGATGTGGGGCTATGTTAATCCTCACACCCTATTGAAAGAAGTAAAGATTAATAGGGCTATCCTGAAGCTAATGTAACAATACCTGATCAACTTAAGTAAAATGAAACTTCTTGACTCAACAATTACATTCTTAACCACTTATCTCAGGAAAGTCTTACAGATATTCTAAAACAGCAGTCTCCAACTTTTTTGACACCAGGCACGAGTTTTGTGGAAGACAATTTTTCTATGCAGCAGGTTGTAGGGGGGATGGT
This sequence comes from Saimiri boliviensis, assembly GCF_048565385.1. NCBI lineage: Eukaryota > Metazoa > Chordata > Mammalia > Primates > Cebidae > Saimiri > Saimiri boliviensis. The sequence goes on from NC_133449.1 coordinate 112,059,676, forward strand.
TTCAGGATGACTCAAGTGCATTATATTTATTGTGCATTTTATTTCTATTATTACTACCCTGCAATATATAAGGAAATAATTATACAACTCACCATAATGTGGAATCAGTGAGCTTTTTTTCCTGCAATTAGATGGTCCCATCTGGAGGTGATGATAGTGACAGATCGGCAAGCATTAGAGTCTCATAAGACCGTCATGGACAACTTCTCTCACATGCGCAGTTCACAATAGGGTTTGTAAGCCCAGTATTGGTTTGCAACCCTGAAGTTGGGAACCACTGTTCTAAAAAGAGCACTATGAAGTTGTTCATAGTGGTATGTGTGGGATAGTTAGAATTTGAAGACAATTTTAGGGGTCTGCTACTGAAGAGTGAAGATGTATAGTATGTATAGAACGAAGCAATGAATAATTTATGGTGTGAATAAAGTGAAGAGGCAAATTGTGGTAGATACGTACCGCAGGACAGCATGCTGCAGTAAGTAATGAACTATATGTACACACAAATATAGGTTTTTATCTTTAAAATAACAGAGTGAATAAAATAAGAAAAATAGGTATAGTTTCATTTATCTCAATTAAAAATACATACGCATACAGAATAATAATACACATTTTGCAAGAATTTACCTAAAAAACAATATTCTATTAAAGAATAGCAGGATGGCTGCCATTGAAGGAGGGACAAATAGGCCTGCTAGGGACAGAAAGAGGAAAAAAGACTTTCACAAACTAATGATGATAACCTGCCTTAAACTGAAACTATGCTTAATTCAACCTTCTTTACCTAAAGTGAAGAAGTAAAATAAATACGTTTGAATTTCTAAGAAAAAAATAGAGATTTAAAAGATACAGGATACATAGAGTAAGCATATGAAGATGGATGTGATCATTTTAACTCCAACTTAAAAGAGATATCAAGATAAGGAGATTTATGAGAGATAAAGGAGGAGATTGTATAATGATGAAACAATTTACTAGGGAGACCTATCAATCAAAACCACATATAATAACTAAGCATCTAGTGCATGAAGTACAGACTGATAAAACTAGAGTAAGCAAATTTAGAAGCATATCCAGGGATTTTAGCATCATCCCACTCTCAGTAAGGGAAAAACAAGTAGAAAAAAAAAAAAACGAGTCAAAAAATATATAATCAAAATCACGCCATGAATTACCCTTACCTCACTGACCAAGTACAGATGGAATGTTCAACAAATTAGACCATGTTGGGAAAGAGAGGCAAAAAGAAGTCTCAATATATTTGAAGAAATTAAAATTTTTATATTTTAACTTATTTTAAATTTCTTTTTATTGACACTAAAATCTTAGAAAGTATATACTATAAACACAACAGAATAACATTTGAAATCAGTAACAATGAGATATCCAGACAACTCTAAAATATTTGGAAATTAAATAACATGCATCTAAATAACCCAAAATCTAAGAAGAAATTACTAAAGAAATTAGATTTTTCTTTCTTTCTTTTTATTTTTTATTTATTTATTTATTTATTTATTTATTTATTTATTTTTGAGGAAGAGTCTCACTCTGTTGCCCAGGCTGGAATGCAGTGGCATGATTTTGGCTCACTGCAACCTCTGCCTCCCAGGATCCAGCAATTCTCCTGTCTCAGCCTCCTGAGTAGCTGTTGGGACTACAGGTATGTGCCACCACACCTGGCTAATTTTTGCATTTTTTGTAGAAATGGGGTGTCACTATAATGGCCAGACTGTTCTTGAACTCCTGACCTCATGATCCACCTGCCCCGGCCTCCCAAAGTGCTGGGATTACAGACATGAGCAACTGCACCCAGCCAGAAAATATTTTGAATTGAATGCTAATGAAAAAAATGATACTAAAACCTTGGTAATTCCGCTTAAGTCATTGCAAGAGAAAATTTTAAAAATCTAAGTGAATATTTAAGAAAAAATGAAAGGCCAAAATCGAGCATTATATGTCGTTCTCCAATTTAAGAAGCTTGAAGTTTGAGAAGCTTAAAGAGCAAACAAAACACAAGAAATGTTCAAGGTAAGAGCAGAAATCACCAAAATAGAAAAGAGGCAAGCAAAAGAGAAAATCAGTCTGGAAAAAAATTGCTAAGCAGCATCATAGTGAGTATCAAACATTCAAGGAAGAAATAAGACCAATATACAAACACTTTCAGAAAACCAAGAACACTTCCACGCTTGTTGAATAAGGCCAGTGTAATCCTGTTACTGAAATCGGACTCCCAAGAAAAAATTCCAAGAAACTTATAGATCACCATCTCTCATAAAAATAGATGCACAAATCTTTAAGAGTATGTTAGAGAATCACATCTAGGAATATATAAAAAGGAATATATATTATGACCATGCAGGGTTTATTCCATAAATCCAAGCTTGTTCTTGTATTCAAAAATCAATTATTATAAGCCACCACCCTAATAGAAAATTGTGTGATCATATTAATAGACAAAGAATAGCATTTGATGAAGTCTAACACCATTCTTTAAAAAATAAATAAAATCTCTTGGTAAGCTGTAAGTAGAATAAACTTTTATTAACTTGATAAACAGCACCTATTTAAAAAATACCATACAGACAACATTATATATATTGGGTAAAGATCAAATAATTTCTCTCTAAAATTGAGAACAAGAAAAGTATGTTCACTCTTAAAATTTGTATTCAGCATTGTATTATCTGTTGCAAAACAAAAAAGGAATGAAATGCATGAAGACTGGAAAATAGAAAGCAAAACATAATTGTCTGCATAGTATTTCATAAGGAATACAGCAAAATATTGTTAGACTTATAAATTAATCAACAAAGAGATGTCTAAAAGTTTATGGATAAATGAAATTAAAAGATAAAAATAATAAACTTTACTTTTCAACATAAACTCCATCAAGACCAAGACACTTGTGTAAGCAATGATATCAGCCATTTAGTTCATCCCTAAAAAACTGAAGGTCCTGGGAATTTAACCATGTCAAAAGAGTCTCTTTTACATTATCAACTGAAGAAAAAAAAAATATGCTATTTAGAGATTTTTTTAAGACTATTAAAAAAACAAAACAAAACAAACAAAAAAAAAAAACAGAAAACTAGTGGGAGTCATTGCTGAGAGAAATATTTAAAAATCTATATAAATGAAAAGATGTCCCTCACTTACAAATTGAAAGATTCAATACTATTAAGATGCCCATTCTTCCCACATGAAATCTCACAGAAAATCACAGCAAGCATTTTGTAAAAATTTCCAGACTGAGTTCCAAATATTTATATGGCACATTATAAAGAAGCTAAAATAGTCAAAAATATTTGGGAGGAAAAATTAAGTTGAAGGGCTTCCATTCTCTACTTCAATTAATCATCACAAAACCATTGTATTCAAGACACAATGGCATAATCATAAAGATAGACATGGATAAATAAATCAAAGTAGATAAACCAGAAATACAATTTTGCTTCATTTATCCATATATCTGTCTTTATGTTTATACCATCATGTCTTGAATACTGTAGTTTTATAATTGATTATATGTAATAGATTATTTGATTACATATGATCAATTGATTACATATAATCAATTAATTATAATCAATTTTTTAAATATTCTGGTATTTTTTAAATTAATTGATTAAAAACTCTTTAAAATACTCTTTACTAGAATAATATAAACAAGTCATATCCTACAATTTATCTATTTAAATTGTACAATTAAATTATTTTTAGTATATTCACAAAGTTGTATAAGAATCAACAATCAACTTTAGAATATTTTTATCACCCCAAGGAGAAACCCTACAGAATTAAAAGTCAGTATTCTTTCTCCTTAAACACCTCCTCCCACCCTAAGCAACCACTAACCTACTTTCTGTTGGCACAGAGTTGCCTTTTCCGAACATTTCATATAAATGGAATCATGCAATATGTGTTTTTTTTTTTTTATGACTGGCTTTTTTCACTTAGCCTACAGTTTTCAGTGTTCATCTGTATTGTGGCATTTATCAGTACTTCATTCCTTTTTATGGCCAAATAATATTCCACTGTATGGATGTACCACATTTTATTTATCCCTTTATTGATTGTTGGACATCTGGATTGTTTTCACTTGGCCATTATGAATACTGATGCTATGAACATGCATGCGTAAATTTCCCTGTGGACATATGTTTTCATTTCTCTTTGGTCTATATATAGGATGCAATTGCTCATTCAAATGGTATCTTAATGTTTGACATTTTGAGAACTTCCAAACTGTTTTTCAAAGCAGCTGCATCATTTTGTGTTCCTATTAATATTGTATGAATGTTCCAATTTCCCCACAAATCATAGTTATTGTCTTTTTTAATTACAGCTGTTATAGTGGGTATGTCTCCTTATGGTTTTAATTTGCATTTTTCTAATTTTAGCTTAATTGATTTTTGACAAAGATGCCAAAGTAATCCAATAAATAAAGAGTATTCTTCTCAAAAACTTGTACTGAAATAACTAGTTACTCACAGATGAATAAACACACACATACACATTAACATGCACATTAACAAAATCCTTATGTTACAGGATTCAAAACATTTAACTTTGTAACATAGACCAAAATGTAAAAGCTAAAATTATAAAACCTCCAGAAAAAAGCAGGACAATATCTGTAACTTGAGTTAAACAATTATTTCTTACTTCAAATTAGCACAGAAAATTAATACGTTTAAAGCATTAACAATAAATAAAAAATATATAAATTAGACCTTGTCAAAATTAAAACTTTTTGTTCTTCAAAAGATAATATATAAAATGCTAGTATAGGAAAAACTATTCTTTAGTGACAGAAATCAGATCAGTGTTTACCATGTAAAATAGGCATAACGAACTTTTCTTGGGTGATGGTTAGTTTATCTATCTCGATCAAGCAGTTGTTATAAATTGTATATATGTCTGCTTTACATTTAAATTTTGTGAATTTTATTACTTACATGGAAATTGTACTTCAATAAACTTTACAGCTTTAAAGAAGGACTGTGAAGCAGTTCTATTCTAAGCACTGTGTTGTGTGCTAGATACACAATGATAACAGAAATATGGGTAGTCCCTGGTTACATGAAGATTATAAACTAGTCTAGGTTTATATGTATTGTATCATCTTATTTAAACCTAACAACAATTTTGTAAGGAGATGTGGGCTGGAATTATTATTCCCTTTTCAGATGTTAAGTGAAGGCTGAGCATGGTGTCTCATGCCTGTAATTCCAGCACTTGGGGAGCCCAAGATGGGTGGATCACCTGAGGTCAGGAGTTTGAGACCAGCCTGGCCAACATGACAAAACCCCTTCTCTACTAAAAATAAAAAATAAAAAGCTGGGAGGGGTGGCACACACGTGTAATCCCAGCTGCTCAGGAGACTGAGGCACGAGAATCGCTTGAACCTGGAGGCAGAGGTTGCAGTGAGCTGAGATGGCATCACTGCACTCCAGCCTGGGCAACAGAGTGAGACTCCATCTCAAAAAAGAGAAGTATCAAGTGAATAGCTTAAATCAAAGAGATATAGGACACAGCAAGGACTTAGGCCTAGATTTCCGGACTCTAAAGGCAACCCCTTTTCTACAGACTATAAAATGAGCCAATTTATCGTTTCACAAATATCTACAGAATACACACACATAAATAGACACATACATAATAATAAAAGTGTAACTTGCAGGAAGCAGTGTAGTTCAGACAGATTTATCTGTATTTTAGCTCCATCTATACTTCTTCCCAGTTTTATTACTTTGGAAAATGTTCATAACCACTTTGAGATTCATTTCTTTTTCTCTAGGACTGGAAATAACTATCTATGCATAAATGCCAGAGATGCTACAGTTAACCTGGTTTTAGAAAGTTCCTTCTATACTATACCTTCCTCTACGCTTATAAGAATATGCATAAATATACATTGTTATTGCAGTCTTTGATAATGGAAAAAAATCATAAATATATACGTGTGTGTGTGTGTGTGTGTGTGTGTGTGTGTGTGTGTGTGTGTATCTCAGCCATATGCATTTAAGCTCAATGTAACATACATCATTCAGGTCATTATGTTACTATCTAACTCATTCTTTTAAATAGCTATATACTCTTCCTTGTGCACACAACTGCATTGGTGCTATTAATTCTGTAGGATAGATTCTTTAAAAAAGGTAAACTGCTTGCTGAAAAGTTACACATTTGTACTTTGTAACAAATATTATGAAAGTAATGTCTAAAAGTTTGTGGCAATTTGTACCCCACGACGTTGTATATGGTTATAGATTCTAAGTCACTTTCCTGCTGCGATTTTCAGTCCAAATAAAGAAAGCTATAATTGTTATGTCCCACCCACTGCAAGCTCATGCCTCCATCTCCCTTTCCATCTTCCTTTATCCTAGCCAAGTGTCATCATGTTGCAACTGGGCTATGCTAAGCCATCCTTCAAACACAGGTTTGAACTCGAGCAGAGAGCCAGTATGCCAGGGTCCACCAAGCGGGAACAAGAGAAGCAGGCTTTTGCTGCAGTCTAGCAGCTCCGTGTATTTACTCTTTTCCACATGTCTGAGCTAATGAATCTGCTGATCTCAAGCAGAGGATTACACTAAGCCACTCTTTGTAATGCTCACTTGACTGAGGATGAACTCAGGATGAAATGATGTTTGTAATGTTCTTTTCAGGAATTGCAAGCCACTGAATTTGTCAAATATTTATACTGCACAACTGCTAGGTACAAAGTGCCTGCAGCATCTCTCTGTCTGGCTCTCTATCCATACCTATCTATTACATTCTGCTCTTTTGTTCCGTACTATTTTTATATGGTTTACAGATAACAATCTATAACCAGATAGGATATAATCTTGTATATATCTTATAACAAGGTCCCAAGTGAGGGTACTCATAATTTTATTTTGCCCACTGAGTCTATATTCAGTCCTTGTATTCATCCATTTTTATGCCACTATAAATAAATATCCGAGACTGAGTAATTTATAAAGAGGTTTCATTGACTCACAGTTCTATATGGCTAGGAAGGCCTCAGGAAACTTACAGTCATGGTGGAAGGTGAAGGAGAAGCAGATACCTTCTTCACAAGGTGGGAGGAGGGAAGTCAGAGAGCAGAGAAAAAATTGCCACTTTTAAAACCATCAGATCTCACGAGAACTCCCTCACTACCACAAAAACATGGGAGATACCACCCCATGACCCAATCACCCCCATCCCTCAATATGTGGGGATTGCAGTTTTCTCCCTTGACATGTGGGGATTACAGGTCCCTCCCTCAACACATGCAGATGACAGTTGAAGCTGAGATTTGGGTGGGGACACAGAGCCAAATCCTATCAGTTCTTTTAGTCATAAACATAGATTGGGTTTCAAATGTTCCTTATTCCCTGTTTACTTTTCTTCTTTCAGTTTCTACTCCACTTCTTTAAAGACTTTAACTTAACATTGAAACTATTATTTGTAATTGATATTGTTAGGATTCACCCTGGTTCCAACTTGGATGGCAATGGGTAATCTTTAGTGAGGAGCATCTTTAACTCTATTTTGTTAACAAGAATGGTTAATGGGCATAGAAAGAATTAAAAGAACAAGACCTATTATTTAATAGTACAATAGGGTGACTACAGTCAATAATAACTGTACATTTTAAAATAACCTAAAGAGTGTAATTAGATTGTTTGTAACTCGAAGGATAAATGCTTGAGGGGATGAGTACTCCAATCCCCATGATGTGGTTGTTTCATGTTGCATGCTTGTATCAAAACATCTCATGTACCCCACAAAGGTATATATACCTACTATATACCTAAAAAATTTTTAACTAAGAAAAAAAACTATTTTCTATAGAAATCTGGAATAGTCAATATTGTTCTAAGATCTCTTTCCCTGTGAGGAATAAGAGTGGGCAGGAACCAAGTTTGGGAAGAAAACAGAAAAATCACATCTTTCCATGTTTAGATGAATGAGTCATAGTCCCTGATCTCAAGGAGCTCCAGCAAGATGAGAGGCTTACACAGCTAGTAAAAAGGACACAAGCTTGAATGGGACAAGGATGGCGAATCAGAATGAGGAACACAGGGTAACTTAATAGCACAGGCAACTGAGTATCTTGCCTTGATTTAATGGACGGGAGAAGGCTTCATATATAAGTTGGGCCTTAAAAGATGGGCAAAACAAGGAAAGGCCAAAAAAAGGACATCAGTGAAAGCAGAGCAGCAGTAAGGAGCACAGCACTTTGAAGCACGTGTCATTTTGTAAACCTAAGCCATGATAATTAGAGGAAAGTTTCAAATTTAGATTAGAAAACTTATGTTCATATAGATGTCACTGGAAGAAACCAGAGGATATTTTGTTAAGATAATCATGGGGACTTTTTGCTGTTTGTCATTATTTTTCATTTTTTAGCTCAAGTTCTAGTTCACAGGCTGAATCTCAGTATTTCCAAAGGTCTCCATGTACAAAAGAGAATGATAGGCAATTTACAGTCAGGGAAACAAGCCATTTGGGACACAGTCAGAAAGTGGCAATTCTGGGCATTGTTAATTCTGACCCTGTGGCTAGAAAATCTGAGGACACCAGCACACGTACAACCAGTCCTTCCAGCTCAAAACCTGCAGGGAAATATCTTTATAATGATTAGGGCCCAGTGAGTCCTTGATTCCTTACATATTTGGGAAGATGCCTGGAGGCCTGGTCTGATAAACTAGGCTCTCTCCGTCCTGACCATACAGACCAAGACATGACAGTTGACAGATTCAATTGCTGTTAATGCTAATAAAAAACATCTCACATCTCACCTTCTTTACAATAAAAACAGTAAGTCCCCGTTCTTTACACTACATGAGAAGGAAATGAAGACAATAACAAAAGTGAAATAAGGGATATATACAAAAGTGAAGAAAATAGTCATCTACAAAAATAAGACCTTTGCTAAATCAACTGTTTTTGGTAACTAATGTAGGAACAAATGAACAGATCTGCTTGTAAAACTCTAGTGTGAAGTCAGCACTTCATTCCAGATAATGAAAATGACCAGCAACAAGATCCACTATTAAACATTGCTAATCAATTCCATAGTAACTGTAGTAAAAACAATGTTCTAGAATAGTTTTTTTTTTTTTAAGTTCAAGTTGTGGTTGCTAATGTCATAAAGAGTGTATAGGAATAATGGGTTTGGAAGTGCAGATGAACTGGACAGGAGAGATCCATCAGTTTATTTCTTGGGACGATTGCATATGTTTACTGCTGTTGCCAATAATGTGACTCATTTTTACCTCAGTCTATTAATAGAAATAATCATTCATTTTTCTCTTGTTTTACTCTATGAGGTATGTGTGTATGTGTTTGTGCATGTTCATATGTGTCCTTGAGCACTTGAGTGAATATATGGATATCAAGTAGCAGGTGGGAAAAAGTTTTCAGTACTGGAAATGGAACATCCACGATAATCAAGCTTTATCACAATACTTCATATCTTTGTGTTGGGGTCTGTTTTTTGTTTTCTTACCTAAAGCCACATTATCAGGTATGACTTTTGTTAACCCAATTTCCATATGTGCCAGGACTCGGAATTAAATGTGTATAGAACAAGCCCATGGGATAGAGAGGAGTTACAATATTATCCTTATCTTCAAACAACTTCTCAAGCAAACAAAAATATGAGAAATTATGAAACTATTAGCCATTATACTCTTTGTTGTAGAAAAAGAAAGGTGCAGATACTGAAATTTACATTTACTTTTTTCTCAATGTTCTTTTTTCTGGTCCTTTGGCTTCCTGTGCTAGACAGATGCTCTGACTTAGCTTTTCATGGATGATGTGATCTTGATAATGGCTGCTCAGTAAAATCAAGATCACATTCTTATAGATGGCATTTATATGCCACTTTGGAAGATAGAAAAAGTGTTTCTGACACCTTTAAAATAACAGAACTTTAGAGCTAGGAAAAAAGAAACTTGAAAAGGATCCAGTTGTGCTGCATTATTTCTGATGGGTTATTAAAAGACAACACCAAACATTGGTAGGAAGTCTTGTACTAGAAACTATCAAGATCTATTTACTTGCCATCTAGGGATTTTATTGCTATCTCATTCCCTCTGTCCTACATTCATAAATTTATTTAAAGAGTATTTAACTGCTTACCTGTACACATTCTAACAAGAACTGTGAAATAAAATGTGTGAATTAAGATCAATAAGAGAAGAATACTTGTCATCAAGTAATGCAGTCCTCAATTGAGGACATGAAACTAACAGTTGTAGTATGCCATGCTGCAAGAGAACTACAGGAAATCAACTGTTTCTCACTATAGCTACAAGAAAAAAAAATCTGCAGAAAAAATGCATGGAGATCAAGGACATTTATAATAAAAATCATGAAATGCATAAATACTTATTATTGATTATAAGCATATACTATCCTGATATGTTTTTGGCTGTGTCCCCAACAAATCTCATATTGACTTGTAGTTTCCATAATCCTCACATCATGGAAGGGACCAGGTGGATATAATTGAATCATGGGGGTGATTTCACTCATCCTGTTATCATGACAATGAGTTAGTTCTCATGGAATCTGATAGTTTTATAAGGGTCTTCTTCCTCATTCCTTTGTACTTTTCCTTGCTGCTGCCATGTGAAGAAGGATGTGTTTTCTTCCCCTTCTGTCATGATTGTAAGTTTCCTGAGGCCTCCCCAAGCCCTGAAGAATTGTGTCAATCCTTTCCTTTTTAAATTACCCAGTCTCAGATATATCTTTATTATCAAAGTGAGAGCAGACTAATACATATTATTTAAGGAGAAAACAAAGCCACCAACAATAATTGAAGTTAAATTGAATTTCTACACACTTTTCAATGAGTCAAGTGGCAGAATATTCTTGTATCAGTGCTTATTATTTATTGAATGTTTGCCTTGAGGAAGTAATTCTATTTTTCAGGGCACAGTTATGTCCTGTGCAAAATAAAGGATACAGGTTTAATGTCTGTGGTAGGCAGAATAGTGGCTCCCAAGATGTTCATTTTTTAATTCCCAGGACCTGTGAGTATGCTATGTGTCATGGCAAAGAAGAATGAAGATTCCAAGTGAGATTAAGATTGTTATCAGATAGCCTTAAGATGATGAGACCCTTCTGGAGTATACAGGTGGGCCCAGTGTAACTACAAAGGACCTTAAATGTAGAGGAGGGAGGCAGAAGAGCCAGTGTCAGAATAATACAGTGTGAGACTCCACCATCCACTGCTGGCTCTGAAGATACAAGGGACCACAAGGCAGGGAATATAGGCCACCTCAAAGCTAGAAAGGGCAAGGATGTGTATAGTGTCCTAGAATGTTAGGAAGGAATACAGCCCTGCTAATAATTTCATTTTAACACAGTGAGACTGGTTTTAGATTTTCCAAACTATCTGTTATTTTAAGCTTTCAAGTTTATGGTACTTTGTTACAGTAGTAATAAAAACTTAATACAGTATCCAATGAGCTTACAAGGTTATGATGACAGTTATCTCCAAACCCAAATTCTCTCTCTCTATCTATCTTCTCCCATCCTTACTTCTTCCCTCCTTCCCTTTCAAAAATCTTTGAGCACTCCCTTTCTACCTTACCTTGTTTTATAGGCCTGTCCTACTCCTTTCTCATTTGAGGCCCTCTTGTTCCTCTTCTATATTAATATTATTTCTATTCCATTAGAAATTAATAAAACCTTCCTTGGTTCCTCTCAATTCTCCTTTTCACCCATTCTCTTAGTAAGTATGACAAGGTCCAGTAATCAAGAAAACAAAGTTCAAATATTATGCAGGAAGAAGAAAGTAAGAAGTTGTGAGTATCAATATTTACTTACTTACATATTTGTTTCTTTCATCACAAGAAATTTTCTGAAGAAACTAGTTTAAAATAAGAAATAATCATGCCTACTTCATCAGAATCTTGTGAGGTCACAGCTAATTTGTAAATAATTACTAATAATATAGAAGGTGCTCAGAATATATAAGCTAATGAAAACATTAATTTGAGTTCAGGTCCAGTATTCTGAAATCAATATTTTCAACACTTATTGAAATTTCTTTACATTTGTCCTACAAGATATGTATTAAGGAACAAAAAGAAAGAAAATAAATATAAAAGGATTCAGAAAAATTGCTCAGTTTTGTAAATAATGCATTTTGAATATACTTGAGTTAGCTACTTTCTTGAAATTATCAAAATGCAGTATTCAGTTAAGCTGAAAACTAATCCTGTTTCAAACATGGCTCACTGTGCATTGAGGAAAAAAAGAGATGACTGAGTATGTAGAAGCACATCTGAATATGCATTCAATATAAACCAATAGCAGCTGGGGAAATAAAATGCTTTTGATGCAGATGGGCAAGTGTTCTATAGAAAACGTTTTCATCCTTTTTAAATAGAGTTTTTTCTCACTTTTAATGCAGACATAATCATAAAGAAAATTTCAAAGAATTCACTGCAAAGTACATTTTTAGAAAAATCCATTGGGTTTTATAATTCTCTCTCTCTCTCTCTCTCTGTGTGTGTGTGTGTGTGTGTGTGTGTGTGTGTGTGTGTGCCTGGAAGACATGTATATTCCATACAAATGGGTTCATTTGCAAAAGTTTATTTTCAAGCAATCATTTGATACTCAAAATATTGTTTCCCATCACTTGATATGGCAATCAAAAAGTGTATTTAACTAACAATACACTAAAACAGTATATTTTATCTGAGAAAATAAAAAAGAATGTTGTGATTATTGGACCAATGAACAAAATTAATCAGTAAGTAGTTAGCCTTCTGAAAAACCTATTTTTAAAAATGTGGAATTTACTGGGTGCCACATATTTGAAAACATGTGAATGACATTCATTAGTATTTTATATTAAGAACGTTAGATGTATGAGTGAGGGAAATTCCTTGCATGTTTAAGGGATGTATGACTCTAATCCCATAACTTTAGCTCTTCCCACAATAATCTCTTATCAGAACAAGGCAAGCCATCATCACTACATTTCAGCAGACACTCAACATACACCATTATTTATTCATTCAATAAAATTTACTGAGCACAAGTAAGTGTCCAGTAACATGTTGTTTCTTTCTTTTAAACAGCCTTGTAAATAGAAGATTGATATTCCCATATCACGGATGAGAAAAGTGAGACACAGCATTTTTATAACATGGTTAACTTTCTGTATACTTACTATGTGACTGAGAGAACATATCATTTCATTTAATCCTCACAACAATCTTATGAGATCAGTATTTTTATTACTCTTACTGTACTGAAGAGCAAACTGAGAATTACAGAGTTAAGAAACCTGCCAGAAGTTACATAGTAGTTTAGTAGTGGATCTAAGAGCCAATCTTGAATTTTGTTTGATGCTGGATCGCAAGATGTTAAAATGCATATTTAAGTCATTTGTCAACAATGCAAAATTATTAAGAAGTAAAGTTTGGGCTTGAACCCACATTTCTTTTTCATTTTATTTACTTTATTTTATTATTTAACTGTATTTTATTCCACTGAGTTGGGACCTGGCTCTGTCACCAGGCTGGAGTACACTGGTGTGGTCATAGCTTATTGTAACTTTGACTCTCAAGCTCAAACTATCCTCCTGTCTCAGCCTCCCAAGTAGCTAGCACTATAGGCATGTGACACCATGACAATCTAAATTTTTAAATGTTTCTGTAGAGATGGGGTCTCACTATGTTGCCCAGTCTGGCCTCAAACTCCTGGCCTCAACTGATCCTCAAACTTACAAAGTTCTGGGTTTACAGGCATGAGTCACTGTGCCCAGCTTAAACCCATACTGCTTACATCAAAGCCTAATGACCAGTCTAGTGAAGGAAGTAAGACATGTAACCCAAGCATTATAATGCAATATGAAAAGTGTCATAGCCAATGTGTGAGGGGTTAAAGCATGGTAGGCTTTACAAAGCAAGTTTACTGAGCTGAAGTTTCAGGGTGAATATAAATTAAATAGAAGACAAGTAAAGAGAACAGCATTTCAGCAGTGGGAAGACGTTTCCTAGTGTCAAAAGTACATGGAAGTGCACATATATTCAGGGAGCTACAAGTCTGCAAAATAATGGAAACATAAAATTCATCCATTGGAAGTGATAGGAAATTAGATTGGAAACATATGTGAAGACCAGTTTGTACACTCCCTTTATAAAGTTGGTGATTTCTTGCTTTGAAAATAACTAATTTACCTGGTAAGAGTCAGTGGCTCTTAACGTTTACTTTGATGAAAAGGACAAATAATGGCTTTGCAACGTAGTTAGGCTTAATGTTTTCTCTTTTTTCTTTTTTTAAACAAATCACAAACTTAAAAAGTTGAAGTGTAACAAACATAGAGTAAACTGCATAGGTCAACAGGATACAGTTTGCTGAACTCTCCAATTGTCCAATTGCACATGTACGTGTACCCATAAGATATTGAATTGACCAGGCCCCCAGAGTTGTCTTGTGTTTCTTCCAACCGGTGTGTCCACCTCAGGATGACAATAATCCATAACTTGATATCTAATACCATGGATGAGTTTTGGTTACTTTTAAAATTTAAGCAAATGAAATAATACAGTATGCATTCTTTTTATGTTTGGTTTCTTTCATTTAACGTTATGTTTGAGAACCACCTTCTGAAGTTAAAAAACTTTATATAATGCATTGAAATGATTTTTTTAATTCAAGTAAGATAAAAAGATTACAGTGAAAAACTCCTGTCTCTCAACCCAGTTCTCCACCTGCCTTCTCTGAAGATAACAAATATTAACAGTTTCTTGATCGTCTTTGGAAAGAAATATAGGCACGAACAGGCATCTAAATGTGTTACCTTACTTCTCCTGCACATAAATGGTGGCTCATGCTACACCTAGAAGAAGAGTCCATGGGAGATGCACTTCTAAATATTTCCTGAGTCAGCCTACTAATTCTTCATTCCATTATTCCACTTATGTTGAAGAATACAAGTATGTTCCTTTAAAAGACTGTCACTCAGTTTGGATTTGACTCATGTTTTGTCATAATTAAATTCAGCTTACATACTTTTTGGCAGTAATACTACAAAAGAGATATTGTGTTCTTCTTAGTGTATCAGATCAGGAGGCACCTCATGTAGCTTTGTGCCATTACTGGTGATGTGAATTTGAGTACTTTAGCTAAGGTGATCAACCAGGTTTCTACAATGTTACCAATTTTCCTTTTGTAATTAATAAGTAATCAGTGAGGAGATTTTTGAGACAATGTATAATCTTGTTTCCTCATCAAGTATTCATTCAATGGTTTTAACATCCATTGATAATTTTTGCTTCAATCAGTCATAATTATAATGACTAAAAACTGATATTATTAAGTTTATTTTCATTGTTTTTAAGGTCTGCTGTACTTTCAGGCCAGGCTATGTCAGTTGAACTATGCAGTGCCTTTAGTACCTGTCTGAATCCTGCCATCTTGTTCACCATCTGCAGAGGGCTCAGCTTGCAGTCCCAGAAGAAAAGTACATTTCCAGAAGAGTGAAAGAAAGATCTGTGGCCGAAGCTGATGCTATTGAGTACTCTGAATTTTTCTTTGTGACCACCTTGTTTTGGTTCCACAGAAATGAGACAGTTGATAGTGAGGCTGGTGCCACCTTGCGTAGCTTCTAAACCTCAAACTTATCTCGGAGATTTTGTTCCTGGCTTTTCTTTGTTCTCAGGTCTTATCATTTGCTTTTATTATGGACATAAAATCTACATCTTTAATTTTGAAAAGAAATTTAGATTCTTGACTATGTAATCCCAATATTCTTTAGCAAGTTGTTTTCTGGATTCAATCCCAAACTTAGGATTTTTTATGAATACCTTGATGCTAGTGTGTGTTTGAAAGGAGGTGTAAGTGGTATGACACTGTCTGATTTCTCTGCTTGGAATCTCCTTTTCAGGATATTCTTGGCCTTGACTTGATTTCAAGGCCTCCTCAGGTCCTGGTCTTTGCTGGAATCAGTGCCTCACTACTCTTCAATTCTGAAACCAAATCTGGATTCTAGACCAGATTCTTTTCTGTGTCGATTTCTAAAGAAAGTTTTTATTTGTTAGCATAACCTAGGTAAAGTATTTCCAGCTGATCTTCTGTGAAGTTGGCTACTGTACTTAATGATTTTTTGCTATTATCTTCGTTGGAGAATTGTCCTCAGATAGTCCCTATTGGAAGAGTCCTGGTTCCTGTGGATTCAAATAGGCATCTTCAGGCTCAGTGTTCATCTGAATGCACAGTTATGTGTAAGCACTAGGAGCTGAGCCTGAAGAGTACCTATGAGGCAAGATTAACTTTCTTAGGAATTTGTTGGCATATCGGAAAAAGTTTTGATTGGTTCACATGAAAACTGTTAATTTAGCAAGAACACAATTTAGAGAGGAGAAAACCTAGCTCTGCTCACTGACGCATGTGCAAGATGAGATGCTGGCAGTGGAATTGTGTATTTATGATAATTTTGCTATTGCAGGGCAAGGGAGGCCATCTACCAGGGAATTGCAGTAATTAGATGAGGAAAGTGATTGTTCCATAAAACTCAGCTAAAATGTTACAGTGGAGCAGAGAGAATGAAGAATAAAAAGTATTTCCCAAGTCAGAAAAGATTGTTTTATTGTCTATTTTACAAGCATAGCTAGGATGTTAAATTGGAAGCAAATCTAGCTGGAAAGCAGTAACACACCAGATTTGGCCATCAAATTAATTCTGTCGTAATGAAATGTGAAATTTGACTGAAATGAAGAGGAATTGGATTTAGGTTGCTTATGCTTGTGGCTTTCAATTATAACATAACATAATACACATCCTTTTGTAAAACATAAAAATAAATGCTGAGCAAACAGAGGCAACTACTGAACAACGACAACAACAAAACACCATAAAAAGAACTGCCAATCCAGAGATTTCCAAGGCTTACCTGGGAGGTCATCTGAAAAATGAGGAGATCAGAATACATAATTTCTAATGTCCTTTACTGCTCAACTACCAACGCCTACAGCCATAAATTTAGGTCTTAGGAAAGATCGACATGTCGTGACACACAATAAAGTCTTAAAGTTGGCAAACAATTTACTTCTCTATAAGTTAAACAGCTTCAGCATTATTTCTGTAATGATGGCACGCTTGCTGTTCTGATTTTGACTATATTTAAGACAGAAAGTGATTAAATTATCACTGGTATCCTAGGTCCATGTAAGCATGGGTGTCACTGGAGGAGTGGAGATATGTATCCTATTCACTTATGTGTTAGCCCCAGAGCAAAGCAAAATTTCTGCAATGGTTCATAGGGCTTCTCTCCATACTATTTTTTTTTTAAAAATCAGGTTTCTTCCTTACGAGAGAAGAATTGGACATATTTTTATATATTTTATTTGGCTTGTCTGCCCAGGAATAAGTTACTGAGACAGTGTTGTAATTTGTATGTTTGTTTCCCTCAAAATTCTATTGCAATTAGTTGGAGGTAGAGGTCTAATGGGATGTGTTTGGGTCATGGGAACTGACTTCTCATGAACAAATTAATGCCCTCCATGGGAGGGGCTCTCCTGCTATTAGTTCCTGGGAGAGCTGGTTGTGTATAAGAACCTGTTACCTTCCCCTGTCTCTTTCTTTCTATGTAATCACTAAACATGCAGTCTCTCCTTCCCCTTCCTCCATAACCGGAAGCAGCCTGAGTCCCTCACCAGAAGCAGATACTAGCACCATGCCTCTTGTATAGCCTGCAGAGCCATGAGCAAAATGACTCTCTTCTCTTTATAAATTACTCATCCCTAAGTATCCCTTTATGGTGAAACAGACTAAGACAGGAAATTGGTACTTAGGAATGGGTAATTACTATAAAGATACCTGAAAATGTGATAATATCTTTGGAAATGGGTAATTGGCAGAGGCTGAAAGAGTTTTAAGGGCTCAGAATAAGATGAAAAGATGAGGGAAAGTTTGGAAATTCTTAGATATTGGTCAAATGGTTGTTACTAAAATGCTGATAGAAATACAGACAGTATTGGCTCCATTTGGTGGTTTACGCCTGCAATCCTAGGAGTTTGGGAGGCTGATGAAGGAGGATCTCCTAAGGACAGAAGTTTGAGGCCAGCTTGGGCAATATAGTAAGACCCTGACTCTATAAAAAATAAATATATTTATACACACACACACACACACACACACACACACAGTAAAAGACAAGCTGATGAGGTCTCAAATGGACATAAGGACCTATTGGGAATTGAAGCAAATGTCACCCCTGTTACACCTTCACAAAGGAATTGGTTGCATTGTACCCATGCCTGAGGGCTTTGTGGAAGGCTAAAGTTAAGAGTGATAACCTAGGGTATCTAATGGAAGAAATCTGTAAGCAGCAAAGACTTCTAGAAGTGCCATGGCTACTTTTATCACTTTATGATCATATACAGCAGCAAAGGGATGGCTTAAAGGTGGGATTTATAATTTAAAAGGATGCAGCACTAAAATATGGAATATTTATAGCCTGGCCATGTGGCAGAGAAGAACAGAACATTATTAGGAGAGGACTCCAAGGGTGCTGATGAGCAACAACTTGCTAGAGGGATTAGCATGACTAAATGGGAATTAAGTGCTAATAATCAAGAAAATGCCAATGATGACCTGAAGACATTTCAGAAATCTTCAAGGCTGATCCACCTATCACAGGCCCAGAAGCCTAGGAGAACAGAATGATTTGGAGAGCCAGGGCCAAAATTCTGCTTCTCTGTACCATCTCAACATGCTGGTCCCTATATCCTCACTGCTCTGGTTCTAGCCACAGCTCAGGCAGCTCCAGGTACAATTCAAGCCACTGCACTTGAGGGTGTAAGTAATAAGCCTTGGTGGCAGCCATGCAGTGTTAAGTCTGCAGGTATCCAGAATGAAAGAGTGATAGAGGCTTGGCAATTTCCACCTAGATTTTAGAGGATGTATCAGAAAGCCTGGATGTTCAGGCAGAAGTTTGCCACAGGAGTTGAGCCACTGTAAAGAATACCCACAGGGGCAATATCTAGTGGAGCCACTGAAGTTGGACTACCATAAGGTGCAGTAATAATCAAGCCACCAGTAACATGCAACCACAGCCTGGAGAAAGCCAGAGGAATTTAGATCCAACCTGTGAGAACAGCCACATGGGCTGTGCCCAGCAAAGTCATGAGGATGAGACCGCCCAAGACCTTGAAAATGCACCCTTCACACCAGTGTGCTCAGGATGTGAGACATGCAGTCAGGGGAGATTATTCTGGAGCTATAAGATTTAATGTCTGCCCTGCTGGGTTTTAGATTTGCATGGAGGCATGTTACCCATTTCTTTGGGGCTATTTCTCCATTTTCAAATGAGATTGCTTACCTATGATCTGTTATATCATTTTATATTGAGAGTAAATAACTTGTTTTTATAGGCTTATAGCTGGAAAGAACTTGCTTGTGTCTCAAATAAGGTTTGGGACTTGAGACTTGAGTTGCTACTAGAACAAGTTGCAGGACTTTTGAGGACTGTTGAAAAGGGGTGATTCTATCTTGCAATGTGAAAAGGACACGGGTTTGTGTGACAGTGGGGATAGGAAGACGCACGCTATAGCTTGGATGTTTGTCCCACCAAAGCAATTTGATCCCAATGTAGGCAAAATGGCATAACGGGAAGTGCTTATGTCATGCAGGCAGATTCCCCATGAAAAGATTAAGGCCCTTACTAGGAGGGGTAAAGTAAGTTCTCCCTCTATGAGTTCCTGGCACAGCTGGTTATCAAGAGCTTGACACCTCCAGATTCTCTCTCTTGCTTCCTTTCTTGCCATGTGATCTCTGTACATGACAGCTCCCTTTTGCCTTCCACCAGGAGTGGAAGCCCCCTCATGCCCTTACCCGATGCAGAGGATGGCACCATACCTCTTGGACAGCATGCAGAACCATGAGCTAATTAAACTATTCTTTATAAATTACTCATTCTCAGGTATTTCATTATAGTAACACTAAACGAACCAAGAGAGAGAGGCTGTTGAACCTCATTCAAAGTTCACTCTTCAAATCCAGAGCAAGGGGAAACAACATTAATTATGCTTTCTGTTACAAGTTTTTATATTGATAGCATATTAAAATGATGACATTTTGGATAGGTTGAATGAGATAAAATATATTATTAAAATTAACTTAACGTGTTTTTCTGTAATATGGTTAGTAGAAATTTTAATTATATATGTGGCCTGTACTGTATTTCTATTAAATCATACTAATCTAGACAATCCACAGAATAGCACACTGTCACACTGTTTTATTGATAGCATGCCCACTGCAACTGACAAGCATGTGTATTGGGTGCCATAGTAAGCCACATAATCTCCAGAGGTTGGGAGAACCTAAAAAAGGTTCAGGAGGTTATTATATTGGTGAAATTTTTGGTCTGGTGCATGCTTAGACATCTTCCCCAAAGTAAAGGGTATCTTACTGTACCTGTGCCACCTGTCACTAAAAGAAAAGAATATTATGAGGTCTCTTCAGTTATTGGAGATATTCCACATTTGAAAATATTGCTCTAATGAGTTTATAGGGTGACAGAAAAGACAACTGATATTATTTGGCTGTGTCCCCACCTAAATCTCATCTTAAATTGTATTCTCCCTAATCCTCACATGTCATGGGAGAAAACCAGTGGGAGGTAATTGAATCATGGGAGCAGTTACCCCCAGACTGTTTCATGATAGTGAATGAGTTCTCACAAGATACTATGGTTTTATAAGGGGCTTTCTCCCTTTGCTCATCACTTCTCTCTCCTGCTGTCATGTGAAGAAGGATGTGTTTGCTTCTTCCATTTCCACCATGACTGTAATTACCCTGAGGCCTAAGCCACACAGAAATGTAAGTCAAGTAAACCTCTTTCTTTTTTAAATTACCCAATCTTGGGCAATTCTTTATAGCAGCATAGGAACAGACTAATATAGTTGGTACTGGTAGTGGGGCACTACTGTAAGGATATCCAAAAATGTAGAAGTAACTTTCAAACTAGGTAACAGGTTGAGTTTGGAACAGTTTGGAGGGCTCAGAAAAAGATAGAAAAATGTAGGAAAGTATGAAACTTCCTAGAGACTTGGAGGACTCAGAAGACAGGAAGATGTGCATAAGTTTGGAATTTCCTGGAAACTTGTTGAATGGCTTTGACCAAAATGAAGATAGTAATAAGGACAATGAAGTCCAGGCTGAGGTGGTCTCAGATGGAGATGAGAAACTTGTTGGGAAATGGAGTAAAGGTGACTCTTGCTATGCAAAGAGATGAATGTCATTTTGCTCCTGCCCTAATGTGATGGTTAATATTGAGTGTCAACTAGATTGGATTGAAGGATGCAGTTTTTTTCCTGGGTGTGTCTGTGAGGATGTCACTAAAGGAGATTAATATTTGAGTCAGTGAACTAGGAGACACAGACCCACCCTCAATCTGGGTGGGCAACATCTAATCAGCTGTCAGCATGGCTAGGATAAAAGCAGACAGATAAATGTGGAAGGATTATACTGGCTAAGTCTTCTGTCCTCCATATTTTTCCTGTGCTGAATGCTTCTTGCCCTTGAGCTCCAAGTTCTTCAACTTTTTAACTCTTGGACCTACATCAGTGGTTTGCTAGGGGCTCTCGAGCCTTTGGCTACAGACTGAAGGCTGCAATGTCAGCTTCCCAACTTTGGAGGTTTGGGGACTTGAACGGGCTTTTTTGTTCCTCAGCTTGCAGGCAGCTTATTGTGGGACTTTACCTTGTGATTGTATGCATCAATATTCCTTAATAAACTCTCTTTCATATATACAGCTATCCTATTAGTCCTGTTCCTCTAGAGAACCCTGACTAATACACCTAGAGATCTGCAGAACTTTGAACAAGAGAGAGATGATTTAGGGTATAAAGAAGAATAAATTTTTAAGTGTAGAAGCACTCAAGAGTAAACAGCATAGAAGTTTGGAAAATTAGCAGCCTAATAATGCAATAGAAAATATACCCCGTTTTCTGGGGAGAAATACAAGCCCACTGCATAAATTTGCATAGGTAAAGAGGAACCTAATGTTAATCATAAGACAATAGGGAAAATGTCTCCAGAGCATGTCAGAGACTTTCACAGCAGCCCCTCCCATCATGGGCCCAGAGGAATAGGAGGGAAAATGGTTTCCTGGACCAAGCCCATGACCCCCCTGCTCTATGCAGCCTCAGGACATGGTGCCAAGCATCCCAGATGCTTCAGCTCCAGCTATGTCTAAGAGGGACTAAGGTATAGTTCAGACCATTGCTTCAGGGAGTGCAAGCCCCAAACCAAGGTGGCTTCCACATGGTGTTGCCCTTGTGGGTGCACAGAGTTTAAGAAGTGAGGTTTGGAAACCTCTATCTAGATTTCAGAGGATGTATGGAAATGCTTGGATGTCTAGGCAAAATTCTGCTGCATGAGTGAAGCCCTCATTGGGAACCTGTGCTAGAGCAGTGTGGAAGGGAAACGAGGATTCAGAGCCCCTGCACAGAGTGCCCACTTGGGCACTGCCTAGTGGAGTTGTATGAAGAATGCCACACTTCTACTGACCACAGAATGGTAGATCCACTGACCGCTTGTACTGCGTGCCTGAAAAAGGCACAGACACTCAACACCAGCACATGAAAGCAGCAGAAAAGCACTACAAAGTCACAGGAGTGGAGCTGCTGTGGAAACCCACCTCTTGCATCAGCATGACCTAGATGTGGGACAGAGTCAAACTGGATCATTTTGGAACTTTAAGGTTTAAATGGCTGCCCTACAGATTTTGGACTTGCATGGGGCCTGTAGCCCATTTGTTTTGGCCAATTACTCCCTTTTGGAATGGGTGTATTTACCTAAACTTTGTAACTCATTGTATCTAGAAAGTAACTAATTTGCTATAGATTTTATAGGCTCATAGACAAAAGGCACTTGCCTTGTCTCAGATAAAACTTTAGACTTAGACTTTTGGGTTAATACTGGAATAAGCTAAGGCTCTGGGAGACTGTTGGAAAGGCATGATTGTGTTTTGAAATGGGAGAACATGAGACTTGAGGAAAATTAGGAGTGGCGTGATATGGTTTGCCTGTATCTCCACCCAAATCTCATCTTAAATTGTAGCTCCCATAATTGCCATGTGTTGTGGGAGGGACATGGTAGGAGGTAATTAAATCATGAGGGCAGTTACCCCCATGCTGTTCTCATGAGAGTGAATGAGAGTGAATGAGATCTGATGGTTTTATAAGGGGCTTTTCTTCCTTTGCTCAGCACTTCTCTCCCCTGCTGCCATGTGAAGGATATGTTTGCTTCCCCTTCCACCATCATTGTAAGTTTCCTGAAGCCTCCCCAGTCATATGGATCTGAGAGTCAATTAAATCTCTTTTCTTTACAGATTGCCCAGTCTTTGGCAGTTCTTTATAGCTGCATGCTACTGTTAACTTTGACTATATCCAAGAGCAAGAAATTGGTTCATGTTAAGTCCAATCTTCAGCACAAGATCTACAGCTTGGTCCATACACCCTGCAAAATCCTATGTGGTAGGGTTGAAAGCAGCATGTCTGTTTTATAGTAAGAAATCTCCTTTCATAACTTTCCCATAAATGTGATCAATCAAAAACCTAGGGAAGCTATGCATGGATGGACTGAATTTAAGAAGAATATCTGATCAATCCAAGAAATGCTCTGTAGTAGCTGTGCTTGGTACCTTCCCAGATGTCCCTCACTGGGCCAGTGCTCTCATCCCCTGAATGCTATGTATTAACTGCCAACCACCTACAAATGCCATGTACTTCAGAGTTGTCCTTGGATAAATGCAAGGACATCTTTCCCAGGATATCATGCTCCTTAACTGCTTATAGGGCCAGCTGGCTACCAATAACTGATTTATAGGAGGCAAAAAGGCTAACACCCCTTAACTCAAGGCAGAACTAACTCTGTGATAAAACTGCTGATGTAGAGCTCTACACAGCACAAGGTTTAAATCATTCCCAGCCAAGTTTGCATCCTTGCTTAACTTCCTTTTCCTGGCATATTTTGCCTTCCTCACCTCCCTTCTTTGAGAGAAGTCTTCATCAGTCCCTTTCATAATTCTCATCATATGCTCTAGATTCTGAGAACTCAATAACTTTCTAATGTTGATTAATTAAAATACTCTCCCTATTCCTAAGTATAAGCATCTACTAAATAAGGGATGTAAAGCATCCCATAAACTAAAAAGTAAAGCCATAGGCTCACATTTCTTATGGCCTGCATGACACCATAAGACAAGTCACTTAGGTTAGTCCAAGAGCTACTTATGTGGGAGGAAAATCTAGAATGAATGGTTGACAAGATGGATGATGAACTATTATTCCATTTTTATTACTATGACTTTACTTAACAATTTTAGGATTATGGATGATAGGAGGGGGGCATTCGTGAAGGCATTTCAGGGGAGGTAATGTTAGAACTGACTCACAAAGATGAGTAGAAATTAACTAGGAAGAAAACAGGAGGAGGAGGAGGAGGATAGTATAGACAATGAGAATAGAACAATCAGAGAGGCCTCAAAAATAGGGCAATGCGCATACTCTCATGTCTCTTATAAATGCTTGAAACAGAACTTACTATTTGTGCCATACAAAAAGATATTTATATATAAATTTTATCACATAAAACTTCTTAATTAGAAAATATAGTGAGATTTATACTTCTCCTCTTTCATACTATAGGTAACATTAGGGCAGATACTATGTCTCTCTTAATTACTCTTGTTTCTCTATTGCTTAGTAAATATTAATCAGCTCTGGGCCCTTGCGATTATTCTATATACTCCAGCTCTGTAGTAATTTTATGTTAAGCCATGATTAAAAATATTATTTTTAATAACTTTAAATTTTACAATTCTAAACTCTAAGTTGAACTATATATTTGTAGATGCAACTGACCACTTGACATATCCACTTGCATGTCTAATGGGGTCTATTTGTTAAATGAATGGACAAACACCTTCCAGATGAGTTCTTGAGGCTTCCAGAAGGTCCGGCACATAGTAGGTACTTAACAAATTCCAACAAACATTAAACAATGTAGCTTGGCTCAAGAAATATGAGTTTATATTTATTAGGAAAGGAGTAAAAACAGAACTAAGGTAAAATAGTTTAGAACTTAAGAAGGAATTACTCTTTAAAATGTAAATGTATTCCCTAGTTTAAGAACTTTGTCATATATAGTACATTTTAAGCCACTTGGCCAGGACTTATTTGTATGTATATATATGCATATCTATGTGTTTTGGGGAGTTGACATTAGTGGAAAAACAAGAGAAGCAACTAACATGTAGAATTGGCCAGTAGATGGAGTTTTTCAATCTAATATAAGAATATCTCCCTGAAATTAGAAAAATTAAAAATGAAATAAGCTATTTGGTGGAAAGTCTCCTCTCTTTTTAAATACTTACTTCACTTCTGAGATGAAATAAATCTACTTTTCCCAATTTTTTTTTCCAAATATAACTAAACATCTGGGAAGCATATATAAACAAATACAGGACTCTAAATATAGAAAAAAAGAGACCAGTTAAGGACTGCAGAACCCAAGAAACAACATGGTGATAACTTTCCTGGGTTTTCTTATTGTCTGACATATACCAGGATTGAAGCTGAATAAGTCAGCATCCAGGAAGCATTAATATGTGCAAACAAATAAAGTCCTGACAAAATGGCAGATGTAAGCCCAAACATATTAATAATTGCATTAAATGTAAATGGCATAACTACATAAATAAAAATACAGAGGTTGGTAATGCAGATTTGAAAAGTTACCCAACTTTATACTTGCTACAAAAAACAAACTTTAAACATAACCGTATAGACGCTCGAAGTAAAAAGAAGGAAAATATATATATCATTCAAAAATTATCAAAGGAAAGAAAAAGTGACTATATTAATATCAGATTAAATAGACTTCAAAGCAATGAAATTATTACAAAGAGGAACACTGTAAAGATTAAAAAGGCCAATCTACCAAGAAGAGACATTGCATCCTAAATGTGTATATACCAACAAAAGAACTGAAAATAGGTGAAGCAAAAACTGGCAGAACTGAAATAAGGAATAGACAAATTCATAATTATAATGAGGAACTTCAATGACCTGCTATCAAAAATTGATAGAATAACTACACAGAAAAATCACCAGCAATACAGAACAACTTAAATACACCAAGATTGAATCAATATATGCAGAACTACCTACACAATAACAGCAGGATACACATTATTTTCAAATGTGCATGAAATATAAAACATAGAATATCATATCCTGTACCACAAAATAATCTCAAAAAAATTAAAACAATTGAAATCACATAGAGTGTGATATTTGACAAAACTAAATTAAACTAGGATTCAACAACAGAAAGATAAAAGTTACCAAATACTTGAGACCAAACATAATTCTAAATAATCCATGGGTCAAAGAGGATGTGCCATGGGGAATAACATAAAATACATTAAATTGAATAAAAATGCAAATATTTCAAAATTTGAGGGACATAGCTAAAGCAGTGATTCAATGAAAATGTATAGCAGTAAATGTAAACATTACAAAAAAAAGAAAAGTCCCAAGTAAATAATCTGAGCTTCTATCTCAAAAACTTAGGAAAAAAGAAGAAAATAATAAACCCAAAGCAAGAAGGAAAAATAATAAAGGGCAGAAATCAATAAAATTTAAAACAGAAAATGACAAAATTAATAACACAAAGAGCCAGTACTTTGAAAATCTTTTTTAAATGCTACCCAACCTAACAAAGAAAAAAGAGAGAAGATACAAATTACCAATATAGAAAATAAAATGTGGACATCACTGTAGAAATTACAGACATTAAAAGAATAGCAAGAAATATTACAAACAAGTCTACATAAATTTGACAACTTAAATAAACCAATTTCTCAAAAAATACAAACTGCCACAACTCACTCAGTATGAAACAAATCACTTGAAAAGACATACAAATGTTAGGAAAATAGAATTTGTAATTTGAAGACTTCCAAAATAGTAATCTCCAGGCCCAAGATACAGTGTAGAATTCTATCAAATATTTAAAGCATTAATGCCAATTCTACAAAATCTTTTCTAATAAAATAGAAAAGGAGAGAATACTTAATTCATTTTCTGAAACTAGCATTACCTTAATACCTGTGTTAGTCAGTTCTCTCAATGCTATAAAAAAATCCTTGAGACTGGGTAATTTATAAAGAAAAGAGGTTTAAGTGGCTCACAGTTCTTCAGGCTGTACAGGAAGCATGGCTAAGGAGGGATAGGTCCACTGTCACATTGCTATAAAGAACTACCTGAGACTGAGTAATTCATTTTTTAAAAAGTTTAATTAATTCACAATTCTTCAGGCTGTACAGAAAGCATGGCTGGGAAGGCCTCAGGAAACTTACAATCATGGCAGAAGGTAAGGATTGCAGATACGTCATACATGGCCAGAGGAGAAAGAGAGAAAATGGCAAGAAAGAAAATGGAAAGATTTGATTACAATCCAATCTCATGAGAACTCATTCACTATCACGAGAACAGCAAAGAGGAAGTCTGCCCTCATAATCCAGCCACCTCTCATCAGGTCCCTCCTCCAAACATTAGGAATTACAATTCGATATAAGATTTGGGCAGGGACACAAACCCAAACCATATCAATACCAAAACCAGAGAAACACAGGGCAGAAAAGTAGAACTACAGGCCATTATTCGTAATATAGATACAAAAGTCCTTTAAAATATTAACAAATATAATTCAGCAATACATAAAAAATTATATGTCATAACCAAGTGGGGTTTATTCCCAGCAAGAAAGACTGTCTTAACATTTTAAAATTAACCAATGTAATCCACCATCTTATCATTCTAAATGGAAAAAAATCATATGATTGCATCAATCAATACATAAAAAACGTAAATAAGCATTTATAATAGAAACCCCCCCCCCAAAAAAAAAGGAGTAGAGAGAAATTTCCTGAATTCCTCAGTGCAATAAGGGGCATATTAAACAACACATAGCTAACATTATGCTCAGTAGAGAAAGGCTGAATGCTTCCCCGCTAAGGCAAAAGGTGGAGGTGGGGCAAGCATGTTTCCTGGAAGTTCTAGCCAGTGCTACAGGCAAGAAGGGGAAAGGAAAGAAATAAAGTGTATTTCTGTATTCTAGCAATAAATTCAAGGCCTCAAAGTCAGCAATATAATGCCACTTACAACTGCTCAAAAAATAACATTTCTAGGTGCAAATTAAAGTAAAAGTGTACAAGACTTTTATGCCAAAAAAATTATATAATCTTGATCTGTATAAATGGAAAGACACACTGTGATCATGGATTGGAAGATTTAATATGGTAAATATGTCAGTTCTCTCTAAATTTATATCAAAATACAATTTTTATCAAAATCCTAGTATGATTTTTTAGGTATATATAAGATTATTTTAAAATTTGTATGTAATGGCAAGTAATTTACAATAGCTATACAATTTCCAAAAATAAAAAAGAATACATTAGGAAAATGTTCCACCTGATTTTGATACCTATCATAAAGTTACAGCAATGAAGACTATGTAGTGTTAGCAGACAGACATATAGGTCAATGAAACAGAATGCAAAACCAGAAATAGACCCACATAAATATGACTAATATCTGAAAAGCATGAGAAAGCATGTCAATGAAAGCAAGTTACCCTTTTCAACAAACAGTGTTAGAGTAATTGAATATCCACAAGTAAAAGAGAGAATTTCAACCTCAGTCTTACACCTTACAAGAAAAAAATGAACATGGATCATAGAGGTTAGATGTAAAATGTAAAACTAAAACTTTTGGAAAAGGAAAACAAACATAAAAGAAAATCTTAAATCTTCGGGATCAAAAGCTAGGCAAAGACTAAATGACTAAAATAAAAAGTAGTAACAGTATCAACTGATGGCAAGGATGTAAGGGAACTGGATAACTCATACATTTCTGGTGGGACTGTAAAATGGTACAACCACCCTTGAAAATCATTTGGCAATTCTTTAAAAAACTAAACATTCACCTAGAATAAGGCCAAACAATTGCACTTCTGGGTGTTTATCTCATATAAATGAGAAATTACGTCTCACTAAAACCAGTACACAAATGCTTATAGCAGCTTTATTTATATTGGCCTAAAACTGGAAATAACCCAGATATCCTTCAACAAATGAATAACTAAACAAACTGTGTACATCCAGACCACAAATAATCTCAGCAATAAAAATAAGGAACTATCGATGCACATATTGACCTGGATAAACTTGTACAGAATCATGTGACATGAAACAGCAAAAACAACTAATCCTAAAGACTACCTACCTACATTGATATAACATTCTTGAAATGACAAAATTATAAAAATGGAGAACAGAGTAGTGGTTATAAGAGGCTAAGGAGAGGATGAGCGTGAGAGAAAATTAGGTGGGGTAACATAAAAGATCCTTGTGTTAATGAAAATGTTCTATATTTAGGGTCATATAAACATTAATATCCTGGCTGTGGGCCAGGCATGGTGGTTCACGCCTGTAATCCCAGCACTTTGGGAGGCCGAGGTAGGCAGATCACAGGTCAAGAGATGGAGACCATCCTGGCCTACATGGTGAAACCCCGTCTCTAACAAAAATACAAAAATTAGCTGGGCATGTTGGTGCATGCCTGTAGTACCAGCTACTCAGGAGGCTAATACAGGAGAAGCTCTTGAACCCAGGAGATGGAGGTTACAATGAGCTGAGATTGTGCCACTGCACTCCAGCCTGGTGACAGAGCAAGACTCAGTCTCAAAACAAAAAAACTCCTGGTTGTGATACTGTACTACAGTATTGCAGATGTTACCATCAGAGGAAGCTGGGTGAAGAATACACAAGATCTTTTGGCTTCGTTTCATGTGATTCCATAATTATTTCAGAATAAAGTGTTTAAGAATATGGAGCCAGAGGCCATTATTTTTAATGAACTAATGTAGGAACAGAAAACCAAATACTGCATGTTCTCACTTATAAGTGAGAGCTAAATGATAAGAACACATGGATGCATAGAGGGGAACGGCACACACTGTGGCCTATCAGAGAGGATGGAGGGTGGGAAGAGGCAGATAATTAGGAAGAATAACTAATGGGCACTAGGCTTAATACCTGGTGGTTAAATAATCTGCACAACAAACCCCCATGGCACACATTTGCCTATATAAATATCCCACACATGTACCCCTAAACTTAAAATAAAAGTTTTAAAAAACAATAGTATTTAGAAGTCAAAAAAAGAATTTGAAAGGAGAGTACAGAACAACAGAAATTAGGGTTACTTTAAGACTTGGGACCAACCCAAATGCTCATCAATGATAGACTAGGTAAAGAAAATGTGACACATATACACCATGGAATACGATGCAGCCATTAAAAAGGATGAGTTCATGTTCTTTGCTAGGACATGAATGAATCTGGAAACCACCATTCTCAGCAAACTAAGAACAGAAATCCAAACACTGCATGTCCCCACTCATAAGTGGGTGTTCAACAAGGAGAACACATGGACACAGGGAGGAGAACATCACACACTGGGGTGTGTTGTGGGGTGGAGGGCTGGGGTAGCAATAGTAGGGAGTGGGATGTTGGGGAGGATAACATTAGCAGAAATACCTAATATAGGTGACAGGGGGATGGAGGCAGCAAACCACCATGGCGTATATATACCTATGTAACAATCCTGCAAGATCTGCACATGTACCACAGAACTTAGAGTATAATAATAATAATAAAAGAAATTAGGGTTGTTTTAAAGGAGGTCAGTGTAATGGGTCGAGATTATACTAAAAGACATGTGATGTTGCAGTCAATCAACACAAAGGTCTATAAGACAATGATTTTATAGACATTCAATTCAGTTATTTGACAAACAAGAGAAATTATTTTCTTTGTTATTGCATTTGGAACAGTAGAATCTCCATAAATATATGTTGAATGAACATATAAAATATGAAATGCTTCCCCATTCTGCATTAAATTTATAAATGCCATTTTTAAGCTATTCCTTCGTTCTAAAGAACGAAGAAGACTAATAGAATCTCTCAGTATAATTACTAGGTTTGCAGATAGATAAAACCAAGCACAGATTAATATTCTATCCTCCCCTCAGGTTGAGACATGTGTTATCAATTGGATATTTGCTATATTTCTATAGAACTCCACCCCAGACTCAGTGCATTTGAAGAGAAGGGTTCCAAAATTGTTACTGAAATATTGCAATTACAATTCTTACCTAGAAGTGTCTTTTCTACCAAATCAAAAGTTGCAAAAATGTAGAGGAACTCTCCTTCTGCTATAGTATTTTGTAAGATTTTACTTCAAGGATTGGAAGGGCAAGAACAACAGAACTGCCAGCCATTTTTTATATCTGTCACAAAGTTTAAATAATTTGAATAAGAATAACCAGAGTTTGAATAATAACAATGGAAATCAGGCTGGGCTCAGTGGCTCACATCTGTAATCCCAGCACTTTGGGAGACCAAGGTGGGCAAATCAGGAGATCAAGAGATTGAGACCATCCTGGCCAACATGGTGAAACCCCATCTCTAGTCAACAAAATACAAAAATTAGCCTGGTAGCATGCACCTGTTGTCCCAGCTACTTGGGTGGTTGCAGCAGGATAATCACTTGCACCTGGGAGGCGGAGGTTGCAGTAAGCTGAGATGACACCACTGCATTCCAGCCCGGTGACAGAGTGAGACTCCGTCTCAAAAGAAAAAAAAGAAGAAGAAGAAGAATGGAAATGTGGAAATGTAAAGATCTAATGCATGACATAAGGACTACAGTTAATAATAGTGTATTGTATTCAGGAATTTTGCTAAATAAGATTTTAGCTGCTCTCATCATGGAGGGAAAAATGGGTAACTGTGAGATGATGGATATGTTCATTTGATTCAGCATAGTAATCATATTACTATGTTTTTCATAACTTCGTGTTATATACCTTAAACATACACAATAAAATTTATTTTAAAAATAAATAAATAATAATACCATGGAGGGGGAATAAAAGAATGA
The DNA here is from genome assembly GCF_048565385.1 of Saimiri boliviensis. Classification (NCBI taxonomy): domain Eukaryota; kingdom Metazoa; phylum Chordata; class Mammalia; order Primates; family Cebidae; genus Saimiri; species Saimiri boliviensis. Next base: position 112,091,723 of record NC_133449.1, read on the forward strand.
TGGAAGTCGTTGAACAACAGGAGATTTACTCATTTCATCAAAATGGCTCCTATGGTCAGACTGCCAAGATTTCTTCCATTTGATTATAGCTACAGAAAAACTGGAAATGGTAGAAATTAAAACAACAGGTGGCTTTTAAATATTCACTTAATGCTAGTCACTGTGGAAATGACTGCCCAAGTATGCCCAAGAAGAAAGAACACTAATAGCTAACAGCTAGTAAAAGCCTATTACGTGGCAGGCAGGTGGCAGGTGATTTGCATATGTTACTCTCTTTAATCTACATGACAACTTTATAAGGTAAATACTATTATAAACAGTGCAAAATTACTTAGATTCTGCATGGAGAAAAAGGTCACTAAATTTAATTGTATAAATATGTACTAAAAATCAACTATGTATCATTATGATTAGGCACTTTATACAAATTTTTTTTCTCTTAACACTTATCAATTTGTTATGAAGAATATTGCCCTTGTTTTTTAGATAAGGAAACTGACGCTTGGAGGTTAATTTTTTTGCCCAGCTGGTAGAGATGAGACTTTAATCAAGGCAAGCTTACTCCAGAACCAGAGCACTTAGCCTGACACTACACTGTCTTCTCCCTGATCTACCACCTCATCACATTTCCTTAGTATGCAGAGGGGCTTTCTGAGCCTTTGGCAGCAGCCCAAAGCCTAAAATTCTCTGACTCTGCTCCTTTTGGATTTTGATCCTAAATTAAATATCCGTTCAGATACAAACAAAAAGAATTGTGGCTTCATTGAGGCATCATTCAACCTATGGAAGCTGCTAAAAGAAGCCCATTGACTTATAATAATACTGTGGCAGCCATGAAAATGTGCAAGGCAGCTCTCTTGCATGTGGAGCAGAGGTAACTGACAGCCCAAGTTGCTATCTTTCTAGATCTATCACAGCACTTATATAACTTACCCAAAGTCAAAAAGACAGTAAGAAATAAAACAGTCTGACTGCAATTCAAAGTCAAAGTTAGCGTGAGTCAAGGGAGACAATTCTGGTACAATACTTAAGACGACATTCATGGCTGAGCGCGGTTAACTCATACCTATAATCCCAACACTTCAGGAGATTGAGGTGGGTGAATACCCTGAGGTCAGGAGTTCAAGACCAGCCTGACCAACATGGAGAAACCCCATCTCTATTAAAAATACAAAATTAGCCGGGCGTGGTGGCACATGCCTGTAATCCCAGTTACTTGAGAGGCTGAGAATCACTTGAAGCCAAGAGGCAGAGGCTGCAGCCAGATTGCGCCATTGCATTCCAGACTGGGCAACAAGAGTGAAACTCCATCTCAAAAAAAAAAAAAAAAAAAATAGACGACGACATTCATTCTCAGGTTTGTGCAGGTGTTGATTCTGCACTTGCATAATCCTGAGAATGAGCACCTCCTTAAATCTGCTCCCTAGGCCCCTCTGCCTTATCCTAGTCCTGGACCTGCCGTGATCAATACTTCAGAAAAAATCAAACTTTCAATGATGATTGTAGATCCCCTCCTTGCAGAGTCTCCCTGCTGAGTATGTCTATGCACACATATAGCTTAAAGGGAGTACTACCTTTCATTTTACTCTTCAAGCTAACACCTGTTCCCTGTTTTCACCTGGGAATAAGTGTATAAATGAAATATGGAAGCCTTATCAGTACCATTGTGAAAACTTCATTACACTCCCTGACACCTGAACTTCCCCCAGATCCTCTCCATCTTCTTTCTCCTTCCTCCACTTTGTTTTTTTCTGTAACTTTGATGGTGATTAGTTCATGCCTACCATCAACTCAAAGTCTGGCTAGGTCAAAATAGCAATCTTTCCTTTCTTCCTTATTGTTATTAGAAATCAAAGGAAGGGAACTGCAGCATTCCTTTTCTGTTATGAACTTGTCTGTTGTTGAAATAAATTACACAACTCCACTCTCCTTGATGTTTTTAAAGAATCTGTGGCACCCCACAACCCATATACCTTGATTGCATATTTTATTATACTTATACATACATAATTATCTGCAGACCTGCTTACTGATGCAATAGTTATATAACCTCTGGCTTTTTAAATTGGTTACCCGAACTGAGATTACAAAGGTAGAGACAGAAACTAATGTCTCGGTAAAATGGCTCATGAAAGAAGGGTTTACTTAGGCACAGTGATGTTGCTTCAATAACACTGGGAAATTTAAGGTTCAAGAACCCACCTTTCCATTTCTTGTGCCCCCAGCTTAATACCAAGTGTCTCCAGTTAGATACTTCTATTTTTAAAGCGGTTTTCTTTTTCCTTTTGGAAATCACAATTCTGAAAAACTTACAGTATTTTTGATGGCCTAGAAGTTCCCCTCAATTATATAACATCATGGCCTAATATTTAGCATAGAATATGGAAAAACACCAGAGGGGATAATTAAGTTCACAAAATGAGACATTGGATTTCTTCATGAGCCAATGATAAAATGAAGACTCTTATTAAACTTATATAAAAAAAGTTTCAGTCTCTAACTACTTGAACTTGTTGGTTTCTCATGGTCACTTTTTGTTCCTATAAAGGAAACAGCATGGAATTGGTATGACATAAAAACAAAAACTTTAAATAATGGAGGTAAAGTACTAGCCTTCATTTATATTTGCATCTTGCCGAATCAATCATGTAGCCTCACTAACACAATCAATGGGTAACAAGAACATTTTTATATAATTAATTCTAAAAAATCAATTACATCATCATGCATTTTTTATTTATCTCAGAATATAATCTCCAAAGACTTTAATCTCAGTGGGATAATTAATTTGGTATCACCTTTTATTTTCTAAATAAGGCCAATTTTTTTTTTCCCATCAGGAAGGCCATCCAAAGTTTGAGTAGAAATAATTTAAATTCCTTTTACAGTTATATTTTAAATGTTTATTACTGAATTTATTTTATTGGAAATTTACAGTGGTGTTTGCCAAAAGATTTTTTTACCTTTTTTATATCTGCAATAATTTTTGTCCATTTTCAAAGTGCCAAGCCCAAAAGTGGGCATATCAAACCTGCCTTTTTATTTTATTTTCTCCTTATTTTTAACACTAACTTTTCCTCTTCATTTCCTACTGGCTCCACTGGGATCCCTAAAACACAATTTACAGTTGCTGCAAACCCATAGCATTGCCTTCCAATCACTACATGTTGCTGCTTTGGGATTCACAACTTAACGCTTCTTCCTTAAAAATGTTAAAAATATCTTACGAGATGTGATGTGTTTCCATAGAGACTCAGTAGTATAAATCATTTTGTATATATTCCAAGTCATTACGAAACTCTTAGGAAAGAGGCTATAATTTTACGAGACTCTAGTGTTTTTTGGATATACAGTTTACAAGAAGGTAGAAAGTGACAATAATGGTATCAGCTTCCACAAATATCTAGAGACCATGTAGAGGAACATTAAAGATCCAGAAACTTTATCATTTGAAAAAAAAATTATATATAACACAAAGGTTAAAAGGGCTTCCTTATCCTATATAACTTGAGGATAATATTTATATCAATCTTTTTAAGTACCTTGTATTCTCAATGTCTCATATATGCAACTATTTATTCATTCAGCAAATACTTTCTGAGCAGCTACAAGTCTCAGAAATGACAGAGGTCAAATATCTCATTTCCAATGCCTGGAGGAAAACAGTCTGTGATTCTGTCATTCAACCTTTATCAGCTTGATCTAATAAATGTTTTTGTTTGTTTAAGTTTTTCTCAGCTTGGCATTTTTTTTTCATGTCTCAGCTGTTAATTATATTAACTCTAAACTTTTAGCCTAGTGCTAAGCTTCGTGGAATGCTCTTCCTTCAGTGAAAAATGCTTCTGGAAGAACTGAGATTGAGAAGAGAAAGACTGCTCTCTTCCTGGAAAATCCTAACAGATGATCCCCACAGTGTGTAAGGGATAGGTCAAGGAAGAGGATCTTTTATTTGTTTGTTTATCTTTTGAGATGGAGGTTTGTTTTTGTCACCCAGGCTGGAGTGCAATGGCACGACCTTGGCTCACTGCAACCTCTACCTCCCAGGTTTAAGCCATTCTCTGCCTCAGCCTCCCAAGTAGCTGAGATTACAGGCATGTGCCACCACGGCAGGCTAATTTTTGTATTTTTAGTGGAGATGGGGCTTCACCATGTTGGTCAGGCTGGTGTCAAACTCCTGACCTCTAGCCATCCATCCACCTCAGCCTCCCAAAGTGCTGGGATTGCAGGCGTGGCCACGGTGCCTGGCCAGAAGAGGATATTTTAAGTTCTGTCATATGTCTAGCACCACATTGAAACTTATGGGTATTCTAAGAGAAATGCATTCACTTGAAACATGTAAGTAATTTAGGAAATTGTAGTAATTATGGTAAGAGAATAAAGAATTTAGCTGATAGTGATTTTGTCTCCTCTAAAGACTAGAGAAGTTAGTCATTAAATACAATGTTCAAGCTATATTTTAAGAGTAGATAAAATTTGGAAAATTGGAATATGTAAGAGAGATCTGTAAGAGCAAGACACTTGTGGTTTTCAAGGCATTGGGGAATAATTAAGTGTTAAGATTTAGCTGAGGTTGGATCTAGGTTTCACAGTTTGAAGTTGAGGAAAGTCCAATTCAAAGTATGGACATACTCCTCATTATCCTTCTTAGGAAAGATCAAGGTCTATTCTGGATAATCCATGTTGTCTTCTAACTTTGCTGTGGCTCTGTCAGTAAGCTCTGCTCTAGTCATGACCTCCATGGAAGAAGATAAATAGAAGAAATACAAACTGCTGGGAAATTAGTCAAAGAAAGCTGTCAAAGACATGAGGACCTCATTTCTAGTTTGAATTGTTTTTTCAACCTTCAGAGTCTAGCTTTCCAACCATAGTTCTGTATTCTATTCTGAATCTCAATAACATTTTTACTCTCTTTGGCTGACACAACATTTCAAGTACAAGTCATGAGTCCTTAACACTATGCTAGGCAATATTCAAATACTATGCTAAGCAATATCCAAATATCCAGTGTAGATGACATCGACAGTTTCTACACTTCTAGAGTTTTTGTCTGAATAGAGAAGATATTTTAAAAAATAAAAGCAAACAAACACAAGTCATATGCAAAAGTGATATAGACAGATGGATAGATACTCCAAAATTGTAGAGAATCTGAGACCAAAAATGGACAATCAAGAGAAAAATTCAAGAAGCTGAATCTGTTCACAGAAGCTATTAATCAGGATGTTTGTTTATGTGTAAAATATTTCCTCCTATAAAAAGAAGCAGGCTGGATGATAAAACTATGAGTGAAGAGGCTTAAAACATCACATGGATTTTCCTCTCCATTTTTCTGGTGCTTAAGAGCTGGAATCTTTTCACAGAGCACACATTCAACAGCTATGCAAACAAAACCAAAGCAATGTGTCTAATTGAATCTTCAATATTCAAGTCGATTTGTGAAATATCTTACAATTGCCTTTCAATTTGTACCCCGTCTTGTCTGAAGGTGATAATGGTGACTAATGCTATTGCAAGAGGCAGGCAGTTGTCACAATTTAAAAGCCCTTCATTCCTGACATAATCTAACACAAAACAAAAATGAGCTTGCCCTTTAAAGGCTGTGGCCATTTTCCTCTCAAGTTACTCTCTTATTATACAAATGAATCACTCTCTAGTGATTATGCTAAAATGAACAAAGCAAAAAATCTTCAACTCACATTCTACAGAAATCTGAACTCATCCTAGGAACTGCTGGCTTGACTTCTCAGAGAAATAAGAAAGTCCAACACCAGAATTGTGTGGCAACAAAATTTAACAAAAGGAGTGGCTCTCAATGCTTCCAAAGTCTCAGAGGATATCTCTGAACATTCCACTCAACACTTTAGAATTTTGCATTATCAAACACAAAGATCTACAGCCTTACTGAGACCTCTTCATCCTAGACTGTGGAGGAGAGTTGTACAGCTTAATAAATTGATGTCTTGTATCTATTTATTTATTGCCTCTGAGCAAGGTTGCTGGTTAGGTTTCACCCCAAGTACTGAACCAAGGATATAACCTAGAGGGTACCTGTTCTGTATTCAATGGAGTATAGAACAGTGTATACAGTACATATAGAATAATTAGAATGTCTGATTAGGAACTAGAATAGATAATAATAGAAGCCATACTCTAATGTATGAGAGATTCAGTAATTCAATCTACCAAAGATAAAGGCAATACAGCCTATGAGATAGAAATCTAGGTTGTGAAACTCAAATCCTTAGGTTCTTATTAAATTTTACATAATTCTTCTAAACCTCTCTTTTCTCTTGAACTCTTGACCTCAGGTGATCCACCCACCTCAGCCTCCCAAAGTGCTAGGATTACAGGCATGAGCCACCATGCCAGTCCAATCTCTCTTTTCTTAATTGTGATTGAGGAGACTTATATTTATCTTCCAAGGTTGTTGCAGATCCTATTACAAAAGGCAGCATAAAGTGCTTGGCTTGATACCTGGATGATATCTGCCAGTATATTTATAGTTGTTCCATTTCTTTGCTATTAACATCTTGAAAATTTTACAGCTCAGTTTTTCAATGCAAATAAACTATTTCAGCTGTCTTCCTCATCATTGTTGTCATCATTATCATCACTTAAATTTACATTTTTCAAAGCATTTTACATTTATTATTTCATCAAACATTTACTGCTTCAACACCTCTAATAACAGAAACGGCTCTGGTAGTATCTTCCATAGATCAACAGCTTAGGTCACAAAACAGTTCTTCCTTATGTTAAACAAATACCTGTCATCCTGTAAGTTTCACTCATTAGTTCTTGGTCTCTCTTGTTTGAGCATTGTTAAACACCTCACACCTTCATACCTTTTCTATATAATAGCTCCTTTGAAATCTAAAGATTATTGCTACATTCTTCAAGTCTTCTCTAAGAAGTTATATACAATCTTGTATAAAATTCTATGACTCTTGTCATGCAGACTACCGGGCATTGCCCCTAGACTCAGAAATCTGAATTTTTTTTCTCACAATCCCAGAATCTTGACAGAGGTGATCCAAAGTTGCACAACAAAAGGACTAGTGAGAAGAGTTAGCTAGCTTGCCTTAGGTAGACAGCAAAGGAAGGGTCCCTGGAGAGTCCCTGACCCATGGGCTGGTGCCTCAGCCCCACGTAACACAAAAAAAGCAGTCTGGAAAACAAATCAAGCTGCAAGCCCAAATAAGGGAACCAGCACAGGGGGTTATGCCTACAGACATGCCCACAGATGCACAGATAGAATCTCCAGCTCACTCAGATGCATAAATCACTGGCTCACTCAGATAAGGGAATAGGCCTGACACAGAAATGTCTTTGTCCTTTGTAAAATCAGCAGGCTCCTAGGAAAGTTTCTTCTCCTTTTGTGGGGATCAACACCGAGGGATCCAGTAGGTTCCAGTGAAGTGGGCACTTCCTCTTTTTTTTTGGACTGTGAGCAGGCCTCTATGAATCATCAACTTCAGCTCCTGATTGGTCCCAGGCCAAGGTCCTAGGTCAAGCTTTCACTTCAGCTCCTGATAGGTCCTGGGCCAAGCTTAAGCCCCTACAAATCATCGCTTCAGCTCCTGATTGGTCTCAGGCCAAGCTGAATCACACTTTCTTCACAACAGCCCACAAACTAAGCACATTTCTTTCCCTTCCCAGTCCATAAACACACCAGACCCCAGCCTCACAGTAAGCAATCCGTTTGGGCCTGCTCTCCACTGGGGGAGAACTTTCTTCTTTGCTTATTAAACTTTTGCTCCAACCTCATCCTTGTGTCCATGCCCCTTAATCATCTTGGACATGAGACAAAGAACTCCTAGCATTATCTCAGACAATGAGAGACTGTTACATCTTGGAGCATTAGTGAGACTACCACACTTTTGTTTAATATCCAGTTTACTTCTGCAGCTTCCCTCTCACCACTTCTCCACTCTGCTCAGTGTTCTCAGAGGCTGAATACAGACTGTATCCCCAACTCTTTGTCTACTTTTTAGACTCATATGAATGGTAGCACCAGCAGGAGATCAGAGAAAAAGAGCTAGGTGGGCTACCAAATCTGGCTTCTTCTCATGAGGTCACTCCAGGCCAGACCAAAGGGCAGCTCCTCTCAGGGGCCTGGCTTGTAGTAAGCACTTCAGGTTTCCAGCAATCACTTCCTCCCACTGAACCTTCAAACCTCCAAATGAAAAAGACTTCATGTTCTTATGAGTCTGAGGGAGCTGCACCATCCCTAGGAAATTTCCCTTTTGTAAATGGTAAATTTATAAAACTCTCCCCAACTGTATCCAGTTAAATTGTGCTGGTCTTTTTATGCTAGGTTCCTGGCTGGTACACTGGTTTAGACAAAGCTTGTTCAAATTCCCCTTCTCTACTTGTTAAGCAATGTAGCTTAAGGAAGTTATACTCCAGAAGACTCAGTTTCCATGCTTTGAAATAAGATAATAATGCTTTGAAATGAGATAATAAAAACACCTGCCTTGGCCGAGCTCAATGGCTCATGTCTATAATCCCAGCACTTTGGGAGGCCAAGACAGGTAAATCACTTGAGGTCAGGAGTTCAAGACCAGCCTGGCCAATGTGGTGAAACCCCATCTCTACTAAAAATACAAAAATTGCCTGGGAGCAGTAGTGGGTGGCTGTAATCCTAGCAACTCAGAAGGCTGAGGCAGAAGAATCACTTCAACCTGGTAGGCAGAGATTTCAATGAGCTGAGATAGTCTCACTGCACTCCAGCCTGAGTGATAGAGCGAGACTATGTCACAAAAAGAAAAAGAGAAGAAGAATACCTGCCTCCTGGAGGAGTTAAAAGAATTAAATACATTTCTATATGAATTGCTTACCGAAGAGCCTGGTACATAGTAAACATTTGATGAGATTCAGCTAAAATTAAATTATGATTAAAAGTCATTTTTCCAGCCTAAATAAAAAATGACTGAAACTTTAAACACAGAGATCCAGAGATGCAAAAGGAGGATTTATTTAGGAAAAAAACTGTAACATATCAAAGGAAGAGAAAAGTATATTTTTAAGATAAATAGTATTTCAATATGATTTCAATAAAATAAACATTTCTCACTTTTACCTCAAAAAATGTCTAAGGTTACAGAAATCTTTTCAAGATAAATAGCTGATGAAAATTTAGGAACACTTTTCATTAAAGGGAGTTAGGATTCTAAATTAGAAATATAACAAGCTTTAGCTGATGTTTTAAAAAGTCCATTAAGGTAAGAAGATCCATGATACTAGTCATATTCGTTTATTTAGTTTGATGAAAGTTGAAGATAAAAAATGTGGGAAAAAAACAAGGATTAGACCAAATCCTATATAATCTTTCCAGTAGGATTACTTACGTCTGAGGTTTTCTCTCATCTTAAGATAGCACCTTGAAAATTCTGCGCTTACTGGGAACAAGAAGATAACATGAATCTTTTCAAATCTATTTAATATTTAAAAATAACTCACATTGGCTACATGGGAAAAAGGCTTACTCTGAGAATAAACCCTGGGGCAATACTCCTATCCACATTCATTATAGTGTGTGCCAGCACTATATCATTACTTCAGGTCAAAGCAAAATCAATAGCAAATCATTTGACTTTGTAATAGCAGAAACGCAAGACACCACCAACTTAATCAAAAGGCTGTCATAGAAAAGGTAGCTACATGCACCACGTGAAAATACTGTGAATGCTTTCAGCAACAATTGCCTGAAATTTAGCTTTTTTATGTGACTGTATATGTGAATATATATTTTTATTATTTCAAGGCTGCCTTGATATGAATCCTAACATGTGACAAATTACCTCTCATGGAGACGACATCAGTTTCTGCTTTTATAAACTTGTCAAAGGCCAAAGAAAAAGTAACAATCACCAGCCAAACAAGGAGATACTTCTCATAACTAAAAAAGGTATCTATTTGCAGAAATCTCATACATATGAACAGAGATGGGCACCAGCTTCTGGTGGCTTCAACGAAGTATTAACAAAAAGCCTTGTGTTCCCTATTTTAATACTTTCTATATGTTTCGTCAGTTCACCCATATGTTTCAATTCTCATTCTATTAATAGTTGAACAGAAAGGAGAAGTTAGCTATTGGCTGAACTGACGTCTGCCGTGTACAGCCTTGTTTGGATTTATAAGTGGGTAATCCAATTAACATAAAAAACAGAGTTCCTGAGGGCAACAACAGATAAGCCTCTTCTCACTTGCTGAGATATTCCCACAGTATCTCTTCTATGAGAACCAGAACCGCTTCCCAAATGACAAAGGCAGGCTGGACCTCCGGTCTTAGGCTTAAGACTAGGAGGGAGTATATTTGTGTGGGGGAAATCTTTGGAAAGCTTATGTATTTTATAAAATGATAAATTAAACTTCAAGGAACTAGAGGCAACATGCAATTTAATCTTTAAGATGCGGATACTGAGGTCCATGGAAATACAAGACCTACTAAAAGGCTTATATTTAAAAACTGTAATTAAAGCATCTGATTAGTCTAATTCATTCATCTTTATTTCAGTTGCTCTCTTATCCTCTGATTAAAATTTTTCTTTTCATATGCTAAGGGTATTTTCTTTCTATAATGACTTAGAATATACTGATTATCTTTGTGTACCAGAGTAGATTAATAAATATGCATTATGGCTTTAGAACATAAACAAATTACCAAACAAGACATTGACCTAATAATTTATTCCTGAGAAAATCATCATAAAATCAAGCTATGGACACTGAGGACAACATAGATAACAAATTTTTGCCTATTGGCTTAAGAAATGAGGTAGTGACTCTATCCATTTGCTAAGTGCTAGCCAACACACAGATTTTGAACATTCACTTTGTCGATTTGTTCATTCATTCCAGCAAATCATTGTTGAAACTTCTGTCCTCAGATTTAATATAAGAGAGCACAGAACTAGGGTTCTACGCAACAAGCTCCAGGTCTGTCGAGTTTATGGATGTGATTTGCCCATAAAGGCTTCACTTCAGAGCTGAAGCAGCAGCAGTCAGAGGAAGAAAGGAAAAGCAGCTATATAGGAAAAGGTGAGTTTTTGCTTGCTTATGTTTGGGAGACATTCAAAATTCATGTAATTGTCACTAATACTCATGCAAATCATGTTGTTTTTCCAGTATTTGTATGGATTTTTAAGTTTCTGATCTTTCCTACTATGGAAGAATCTCAGTATTCTTGAAATGATATTAATAAGTTGAAAATAATAGGAATAACACTAATATTTATTAAATGGCTACTCTAGGGGCTTCATGTGTGTTAAAATACTTAATCCTTACCATAGCTCGAACAGTGAGTCATGAGTTATTATCATTGCCTTTCCAAAGACAAGAAACCTGAAGCACAGAGTGGAGTAACTTTCCTTAAGCCACTGGCTAGGTTGGGAAACAACCAGGTTAGGAACATGAGTGTTCTCTCTCCACGTCTACTTACATCATGCTGCCTTTTAATGTTCTTCTTGTTAGTAAAGTGTTAAGAGCTTGGCTGTGGAGTCAAGCACAGGGGTTCAAACTCCATTGCTTCTTAAAAGCATAACCTTCAGCAGGTTACTTCCACTGTTTAATCATCACATAACTATCAGTTTGCACAAATTGAGCTGTGTTCCTCCTGGTTTGAATTGTTTTCTTGTTTCCACTGTGCCAAAGTACTTTGGAAGAATTAACCCTTCTGGCCTTTTCATTTCATAAAAATATTTTTGCAATCATCTATATAACTATATCTTGCTTGAGTAGACTCAGTGAAATTTATGTACAGAAGAAATGTAGATTTGACTGTTTCAATACTGTCAACCTTGCCACCCAGGAAGAGACAAACCTGATAAGAGAAATAGTGGGTAAATTACATGACATTTTTTTTCTGAATTTTTACCAAATACAAAAAGGATTTAATTAACGTTTGGCAATTGGATTAAGAGACGATTTCTTGGATTAGAGATCTAAAGATCAGGCTTTACCAGGGGTAGCAATGGCTTTATTCAAATAGTAGTCTAGGCTTCTGGTTATGGGGGGAGAATATGATAAGTAATCTCTACAGAAGTGAATGGATTGGTTTTCCTTTTATGAAAAGGTGTCAAATACTTGTCAAAGGTCAAGGGAGGTTACTGGTTGTTCCCTTAGAGGGGTGGGGACCCTCTGGGGGATTATCTGATTCTGAAGGATAATCACCTTTGATTATCTTTCTTATTGACTGATCTATAACATGTAGCTCTATAGTGAGTAGAAGTTTAGTTGAAGAAAACTGAACATCATACAAATGATTACTGTCATAACAATAAAAATGAGCATAGTCCTGAAAAGATATAATGGATTATCCAATCTGTAGAAAAGTTGATGTCAAACATTATATTTTATTGCTCTGTGGAATTTTAGCCAGTCTTTCATGTATTAGTACATTTATTTTAGCATCCCTAATTGCCTGATAATACTTTTGTCTTTCAGATTAACCTTTAAGCCTAATTTTAGCATCTTACTGGTTCTCCCATTAATTAATGTCTCATAATCTGTGACAGATTATCATTTTATATTTGTTTGAGTCATGACTTAACCTTCTTGTAATTTATACTTTAGAATTTTATACAATGGTTTTTAATGTGTTTGATCATTTTTGAGTAACACTTATTTATCCAAATGTAGTTATTGAGTTCCAACTTTGTCTCAGATAGTGTGCAAGACACTGGGGATTCAAGAGTGAGAAGGCAGAAAATATCCTGGCCTGAAGGGATGTCATAGTCTAGTGCAGATGACAGGCACTGAAATTAAATATATATTTAATATTTTAACTAAATATATATTTAACATTGTAATGAAACATAGTATACACACATGCACATATACACATGTATAATATTCTGTTATAATTCAGAAAGGAAACAGATATTGACTTTTGAAAGCAAATGATAGAATTGGACCTGATAGGGCAATTCTGCAAGATGTTCCTATGGTTTGAGCTAATAACTTGAAAAAAGTTACTAGATCATCATGAGTTAAAGGTAAGAATGGGGAAAAGTCTTTCTGCATAGAGCAATTAACACTTGAGAAGGCCTAGAGATAGGAAATGCAAATCACTATTGAGCAGAAAGCCAGTGATGATGTGGTGCCCTGCGGGGAAAGGCCATGCAAGCCCTTGTGTCTATAAGTATTGTGGTAATAATAATACAAATTGTATGTATGTCGTTAAGACTCCATAGTAGGTTCCTGTATCTATAATTTTAAAAAAATCTCTAGAAATGCATCAAGGATGGAATGGAGGGCAAGCAGCACAGATGGGATAATATGCTTTTGTTTGGTTTTATTTAGTAGAAATAATCAGTTTGACTTCATGTAGCATGAGTCAAAGATGCTTTGAAAATTCAAATGGGCATTGATGTAGGGAGCTATAGCTATATACAAAGTCTCGTGTGTTAGAATAAGCTGAGGAAAGAACTGGATAAAAGGAAAGGGAGGAACCAAGTATAGACACACTCGGGATCCCTGCCAAGCACAAGGTCAAACCTATGAATCCTATAAGTAGGAAATGAAGGTGAACTTGAAACTATTATTACAGGAAGAACCAGGCAGAGAGAGACCTCAGTAGCAGGCAAGCCTTGTGGTAATAGGAATACTCCATGGAACAGGTTACATAACCAAGAAGCATGGACACTAGACCCACCACCAAGACACCGTAAGCACAGCAATCAGACAACTTAGTTCAAGATGACTGGGAATTTTCTGTGGATACAAAATTAGTTGTGGCTTTCCTCAATTTGAAGGAATGAGAATTATTCAATCCTCTAGCTTCTTACAGTTCTGAATTAGACCACATTACAGCTTCCAAAAGTTACTTGGTCCAGGTAATGTTATACAAGTTCTTTGTGGATGTGTTATGCATGTTTTTAATATAATAAGCTTGACCTTGGCCACTATAGACAAATATATATTTCTGGATACTGTCACTTATAAAAATACTTTGAGCAGCAATTGGCTTTGTTTACCAAATAATGTAACATTATTATAATAAATAATAATACATATAATAAATAATAAAACAACATGCTCTGTTTTGAGAGGATATCTTGAGTTACATTTTTTTTTTCAATTTCTTCTTTAGATAAATGTATGTCTGCAATCCCATATAATAATGGGAACTACTTAATCCACATTGCTTCACCTCTCATAAAAGAAACTTAGCAAAAAAGCCAAGTATGGTTATGGTTATTAACTTGTATTAAGTGCTTTGTAAAATAATATAGTAATATTAAAATATATCAATAATGATAATGACAGTTCTTAGTATAATACTCCTGATTATTAGATATATGATAGATAAGCTTTAGTCTTAATTTTAGTTTGATTTACCTGCATATTTATTCTATCAGTTCGGTTCATAACATGATTTTGCAGTTTTATCAGCATATTTATGACATGACTTCCATGTGCTGGCACTGACTTATGTACTAAGTATTAAGAAAAAAAAAGAATAATTATGATCCCTGATTGTAAGCATTTTAAAATTTAAAACTAGAGTTCTAGCCAATGAAAATCCTTCTAGAAAAAGGTGAAATAACAATATTTTGAAATATTTCACTTCTTAGACTATATCATCAAGAAATTTCTAGTCTTGTAAGAATCTCTGTAAGAATTCCAGTCTCCTTTATTCCTAATATAGGCCAACTTATAATAAATTATCCAAATAATTCAAATAAGGAATATAATTATTATCTAGAGGTAGAAAAGAATGGATTGGGTATTTCTTAAGTAATGTGTAGAACTAAGGTTTAACATATTTAAATCTTATAAGAAAAGCCTTTTATGTAGACATTATCTGTATAAAGATGAGAAAAAAAAAATTCAGGAAGGGTATTAATTGCCAAAGCCCATGCAGCTTGCTAATCAGGAACTAAAATGTGAGTCATTTCTCTTCAAATTTCATTTCCTTTCTCCTACACCATATGGTTTTGTGTTGATATAAATTTTTTTTTATTCCTTTGAGGAAGACAATATGGAATCGACATTTTTGTAAAATGTGGCCAGACACCTGACTTGATTTTCTGTGTCACCTTCTTTCAGTTATAGCTTTTTTATTCTCTGAAACGTTTGTCCAAATACTAGAAGAGTTCTTAAAACAAATCATGTTACAAGAAAATATACCTGTTTTAGAAAACTGATCGGATAATCCCTTTACCAAAAGGAAAACATACAATCATGGAATCCACAGGCATTGTAGCTAAAGACAGGGTCTTCAACACTGTTGAGGAGAGCGACTTTGAAGTGCAGTGTTGCTCTGCACATGGAATTGATCAAGCCCTTTATTTTCCTGTGGATCCCTATCACATTTTTATATCATGTAACACAATTTGTCAGCTGTCTCTTTCTCTCTCACATGCACACCCATGCAAAGGTATTTGTGCAGGCACTGTTTATGCTCATTATTTCTATGCTTTTTCCCAGTCATATTATCTTAAATTATAACTGACTCTTCAGAGTACAGTGGGGACCAGGCGAGTAGTGCTCTTTAGTGGGGAAAATAGATATATTTTCTGAAAACCATAAGTTCTGGAATTGTGGCTTGCTCACTAACTTGTTTGAAAAAGCCTAAGATATTCAATAAATGTTAGTTTAATTAATAGATTAATGTATCCTTTTAGATAAGGTAATATGCAATGTCAAATCACTAAGCAATTTAACCAAGGACAACATGATTCAATTTATATTTTAAATTTTATCATATTTTAAATCCACTTGGTGAAGTGGATTAAAGATGGGTGGGAGTGAAAGCAGAAACATAGAAAAATGATTCAGGTGGGAAAAACAAGGAGCTTGAGGATAAAAGTCATTTTTACATCTGAAATTCATCATTATTTTTGAAAAGATAGTGTAGATTATATTTTCTGGTATATTTAAATTTGTCTTCATGAATACCACAAAATATTTCATGGTAAATAATTATATCACCATTTTTTCAGTAATTGACTCAGTGTCTCACAGCTGGACCTGTGATTAAATCCCAACTTTGCCACTTTCTATTTCTGTTTTACGAAACCCTGGCTCTGTCAAGAAAGTACCTACAGTGATTGCATAGATTACATAGAAATGAATATTGAAACTGAGGCAGGAGACCTGGACAAGTGCTATGTTCCTGCCCATGCAACAATCCTCTTTTTAATTCATTTGTACCACATAAATCTGTAAAACTCTATAAATAATAAAATCAAAATTCCCTTTCTGACATTAAATTCCAAAATGGATGAGCCAGACTGATTCCATTTTTCTCTGTTAAAATAATTTTTAATACTTTCAGATTTCCTTTATGCAATAGTCATTTCAATTGTACATCTCAAATTATTGTTTGTTCCATGAAGAAGACCAACTTTGATGGGGCTGAATAGGCCAGCATTCACAGGGCACTTTTGCTGGACTATAAAGAGAATCATTGGCCTCTCAAAGACGCAAATTCCTGCAAAGCATGGATACATTACATCATATGGCAAAGGAGAATTGGTTGCAGATGGAATAAAGGTTGCTAATTAACTAAACTTAAAACAAATAGACTGGGGAGGGTGGTTCACACCTGTAATCTCAGCACTGCTGGAGTTGAGATGAGAGGACTGCTTGAGACCAGGAGTTTAAGATTAGCCTAGGCAAATTAGGGAGACCCTATCTCCAAAATCATATAAATACTTAAATAAATTATTTTAAATTTTCTGGGTGGGCCACCTATTATTACAAGTGAACTTTAACAGTGGAGGAGAGAGGCAAAAGAGGTAGAGTGATGCAATAGGAGAGACACTTAACCAGCCATTCCTGGCTTTGAAGATGGAAGGGGGCCACATGCCAAGGAGTGGGGGCAACCTCTAGAAGCCGAAAAAGGTTACAGCTTCCAGAAGGAACCAGCCTTGCTGGTACCCAGTGAGATTAATTCAGACTCCTGACCTCCATAACTGTTTGATAATATACTTGTATTGTTTTAAGCCACTACAAGTTTGATAATTTGTTACCACAGCAATAGGAAACTAATATACTGACTCTGATAAAACTCGTTAAAATAAAATATTTCCTTCTGATAAATCATAAGGCAGCAGGCTCAATCTCATATAGACCTTCAATGGGCCCATCTGCCATAACCCACTACACCTCCCAAACTTGCTGAAGTGACTAAGCTGAACCTGATGGTCAATAACCTTAGTATCAAATGAAAAACAAATACAGACGTGGGTAAAAAGAAACTTTATACAAACAGTTATTGAAATAAAATAAAGGGAGATTATATTAATAGCAATGGGGAGACTATTGTGACCATGATATCTACAAAGATCCCAAAAGTCAGGCAAAATTATCTTTTCTTTTGTAGATAGGAGTCAATGAGTGCTTAATAATCATGTTTATTAGATAAATCATGTCTTTGTATTCTGTGTTTTTGATGCTTTGACAATTGGGCCCTTGCTGAGCCTAGAGGAATTGGCTCTCTCAGAGCTAGCCAATTTCTGGAGAGTAAAGAACTCATATGTTAATGATACACTTTTTACATGCAAGACATTGAATCTGAAGCCCATGCCTACACCACATCCTTTGTTAAGATCTCACAGGGCTTTACACATGGGCCGCTATTCCTCTAACCTAATCATCCCAGGACTAGGAACCAGACAAACAGGGACAGCCACCATGCCGCAGAGTTTGCCGAAATTATTTAACCTAGCCATCCCTACATCTCCTTATCCTGCCTCCCCATTTCTTCCTGCAGAAACTAAGATAATGGCTTTTGTTTTTGGTTTCCCCCTGTATTAGTTCGCTCTGACACGGCTATGAAGGAATACCCAAGACTGGGTAATTTATAAAGGAAAGAGGTTTAATTGACTCACAGTTCCGCATTTCTGAGAAGGCCTCAGGAAATTTACAGTCGTGGTGGAAATTACAGCAGGCACCTCCTTCACAGGGCAGCGGAATGGAGTGAGTGCCAGCAGGGGAAACGCCAAATGCTTATAAAACCATCAGATCTCACGAGAGCTCACTCACTATCGCGAGAACAGTAGGAGGAAAACCACACCTATGATTCAATTGCCTCCACCTGGTCCTGTCCTTGACATGTGAGGATTATTACAATTCAAGGTGAGATTTGGGTGCAGATACGGAGCCGAACTTTATCACACCTCACTTCCTCTGCCTCCTGATGAACCCCAGTGCTCCATTATATGGCCCTGTGTGTCCTTCTGTGCCTCCTGTTTTTAGGGATCAATGACTAGAAGAGGCTTCAGTCACTGTCTTTCCTGTGTGTTCATCATACCTGGTTAAAACAAATCTCAGGCACCCTTTTAAAACAAGGCCAGAAAATATCAGGTGTGGGGTAGTGGTATATGGGGGAGATGTGATTCGTCAGCTGATTAGGGAATGTTTCTTCCTGAGGTCAAGCAAGCCCCAGGAGGCACTGTTAAAGAGGGATTGTTCCTTATTCCAATGCTCAAGGTTAGGCCAGAGTTTACAGGTCTGAGTTAAGGAGAGAAACTTGATTAAAATTTAGATAAGTAAAGTTAGTGGATATGTTGTCCAGATAGGTTAGTAGAGACAAATCATTCAGTTAATTGCTTGTGAGACAAAGAATGGAAATTTGGAGGAGCTATATATCTGGCTTTGTCGTAGGTCCAAGGGGCCATCTTTGACTCTTATCTAAGCCATAGGGAAAGGGTGGTCCTTTGCAGTAAGCCACTTCCAGGAACACAAAAGGGATGGGAAGATTTCTTGGCTGCTCCTATTGACCCTGTTTTTCAGGAGCACAGGGCTCAGGTAAAATTTGACATTGTCACTGGCCTTTTTGGAATAGGAAGATTCTTATGGCGGGTCATATTACTTAACACTGTCTTTTCACTTTTTTCTCTACTTGTGGTGGCTTTAACAGTGATAATGCTGTGGGATAAAATAAAAACAGTGTAAGTTATAAATATTGCTTGTGAGATTTCAATCAGATGCAAAACCAATTTTGCTGACACAATTTAGGGTTCAAATAAAACAAAATGAAGATTTATCCTCATATAAATGATTGCATTGTTTCACAAAAATCTTGCAGAATATTCACTCCTTTTATATGTTGTCAGACTGGGCTTCAAAAAGTTAAAGCAACCTAAATCCTTCCTGATATATTTTTTTGGGGGGTCTAATACAGATGATTTACAATAGGGATGTCTTTGGATTTCTAACTCTCCAAACCATTGAATGGTCTGTCTCATTCCCTTAAAATGCTATGCCTCAATCCCCACCCTCCTGAGAGTGGAACTGTAATCGGTTCATTACCCAATGTGCACGGCAAGGCAATACACCAACACACCAGGTTGCAGTAGAGAAAGAGGCTTAATTGTAGAGATGCCAAATGAGGAAATGGGAGAAGACCTCAAATCCATCTCCCCAAAGAGCTTGGGGCTAGAGATTTTAATGAATTTGGAGTGGGCCAAAATGTGGAAATAGTTGATTGGTAGAAGGGGGCAAGGTGAAGTTATAGGACAGGAAAATTAAGAAACTGAATTATCATGCTGATTTCATTCCTCTGTGAGAGTCTTCAGACTGGTTAGTATCAGCTATTCTGCTGAAATTCAAGATCTGAAAAACATCTTAAGCAATTCTTAAGCAAAAGCCTTATGATTCTAATGTCAGGATCCTATCTATAGGAACAATGGCAATAAAAAAGGGCAAGATCTGGTGTTCCGGTAACTTTCAGTTACAAGGGAAGTGGGTCAAATTGTAGTCTAAGTAATGCTTAATTATAAATATATTTCTGTCTAGAATTCTCATTAACCCTGTGAGGATAACTTCAAGAGGGGGCTGGTTGGGGAAAGAGAGAAGGACTGAGAAAGGAGGGTTTGCAAAGAATTAACTTTGATGTATGGATTTGCCTCCATTGGGGTCTCAATCACAGAACAGAGAGGAAATAATAACATAATGAAATTGCATTCATGCATATTCACTTAGAAGAGACTTTATTTATTATTAACAATATCCCAAGTCATCATGATTTAGCTAATAAACCAGCAAAGAGCAATTCATATGAACATTGTTTGACTTCCTGTCAAATAGCAGCACTCTGATACATGCAGAAATAATGAAATAAACAACTTAACTGAAAATTAATGGATTGAGAAATACCTGAAAAGCTTTGTCTATGATCTGGGTTTTTTGGAAGAATTCCAAGTAGTAGTCTTGATTTTGATTAATATTACAATTTATCCTGTTAAAGAAGTACCTCATAAATACTCATGAAGCATTTTATTAGATGTCTGTAAATACTTAAAATCTTATTTTGCAGTCCTTTTCATCACAAAGAAAAAAAGAGGAGCAGGCTGCGAGCAGTATATCATTTAGCCTTGTTCGCTGACGGCAAAAGTTACATCACATGTTTTAAAAACAAAATGTTTCAATGCCCGTGCTGTCATTGCACAAGGTTGGTGTTCTTGTAGGCCTGCCTTGCATGAATGTGATGTATAGAACTGATCCTGTGATAACACATCCTCCCCTACACCCTCTAGTGGCATGTCTTCCCGAGAGTCATCACAGTCATGTGTTAAAGACAGTGAGTGTCTATTGACAGCAACTTAGGCAAAAGGCAACACGATATGTCAGCAGCTCAGAGGGAGAAGTGCTAAAACAGTATCTCAAAACCATATTGCAGGAGGAAACTTTTGCAAACCTTAAAGCTTTAACCATTCTTGCTCTCCTTCACATTACAATAACCATTCCTTCTCTTTCATCCACCCTTCCACCACCAGCACCACTAGCACCAGTGCCCTTCCGGTTTCTTCCCTCCATACCTGCATCTTCATTATTATAACACTGCACATCATAAAACAAACAAAGCCAGACTTGCATTGGCCTCTCAAAGGGAGAATGAATAGCGACTTAGGGTGATTTTGTTCATCTCAAGAATAAGCAGAATTCCGAGATGCCAGGACCTGCAGAGATTCTCAGTCTCCACTTACAATTTCCCTTCAAGTTCAAGATGACATGGATATCTTTGCACCAGGGATATTTTTGTCTCCAACATCCATTTATAAAAGTAAGTCAGTTAAAATCCATTTGAACCACCCTCCTTCTTTACTTAAGTTCATCTGGGCCTGCCTTCTTCCTTTCTCCTCCATGTTCAAACAAATATTTAGAAGATCTCTTGTTTGTGCACTCAGCCTGATCCATTTGGTTCTATCACAAACCTGACCCTTCCACTCAAGCCCATTTGTGCGTCATATGAAAACGTTCTGTAAATGCTTGCACTCTGATGCCAGAAATTATTCAGGTCATTCTCCCTGCTTTGAGTTTCTCAAATTTTCTTTACTCTAATCATCACCTGGGAATGTTTATTTAGAAATAAATTTGAAGGCCCATTCCCAATTTAGTGAATTATTCTCTAGAAGAGGACCCAGAACACTTGCATTTATGCTTTTTACTTAATTTTCCACAAGCAGCTTTGGGAAACTGTCGGGCCTCCTCTATTTCCGGGTGGGTGGGTCCTTCCTGGCTCACTCTCCTGAGTTGGGACATTGGAGTTGGCTTACCATCTTTGCTTAATAACCTGTAGTTCACTCCTTCGCCTTTGAAGCCTACACTTTCACTAAGGTTTTTGTTTTTGTTTTTGTTTTTTTGAGACGGAATCTCACTCTGTTGCCCAGGTTGCTGCACAGTGGCAATATCTCGGCTCACTGCAACCTCGACCTTCTGCGTTCAAGTGATTCTCCTGCTTCCGCCTCCCACATAGCTGATACTACAGGCGCCCACCACCGTGTCCGCTATTTTTGTATTTTCAGTAGAGATGGGGTTCACAGTGTTGGTCAGGCTGGTCTCAAACTCCTGACCTCAAGTGATCCACCCACCTTGGCCTCCCAAAGTGTTGGGATTATAGGTGTGAGCCACCATGCCCAGCCCTTTCTCCAAGATGTAACTCCTGGTATGTGCCCTATGCACAGAGGGTAATAAAATCACATTTCAGAATAACCTTCCTCAGTCTTCCTCCTCTGGGAAGAACTATTTTCCTGGTAACTCTTCCACACAGAGATAGATGGACAAATCAGATACAGCTCTTTTCTTTCAGAGCAGCCATCACTCTCTCCCTATCCCAAGATTCCAGCCTTGTCATGGTATAGTTTCACACAAAAGTGTGATTGCTTTTTGTTATGATTCAAATAATTTTGGAAAACAAATCATATCAGACTTCTCTCCAAGATAGTAGTTTTCATTTTTTTTGGTCTTATGGACCTTTTACATGCTTAAAAATTATTGAAGATTCCAAAGATATTTTCTTCATGTGGGTTATATCTGTTGATATTTACTGTATTAAAATTTTTAACGAAGTATTGTTTAAGGTTTTATTAATTCATTTTAAAATAACAATAAACCCGTTAAATATTGTCTTAGTCCATTTGGACTACTACAACAAAATACCCTAGACTGAGTGGCTATAAATAATAGAAATCTACTACTTACAGTTCTGGAGGGTAGAAGTCAGAGATCAGGGCACCAGAACTGTCAGGTTCTGGCAAAGGCCCGATTCATCTTAGCCTTTTTCTCACCCCATCCTCACACAGTAGAAGGGGCCAGGGAGTCTCTCTTGAAAAGGCACTAATGCCATTCATTCAGGCTCTATCCTCATGACGTAATCCTCTCTTATTACCTCCAAATGCCATCACCTTGAAGGTGAGGATTTCAACCTATGAATTTTGGAGGGACATAAGCATTCAGACCATAGCACATGTTAACATAAATAACATGTTAACAGCTACAAAAAAAGGAGCAAGAAATACTGCATTGTTTTATACTTTTCAAATTTTAATGTCTCTGTAAAATACAGCTGGAGTCAGCCAGGCGTGGTGGCTCATGCTTGTAATCCCAGCACTTTGGGAGGCCAAGGCGGGTGAATCACAAGGTCAGGAGTTCAAGACCAGCCTGGCTAAGATGGTGAAGCCCCATCTCTACTAAAAATACAAAAAAAAAAAAAAGAAAAGAAAAGAATTAGCTGGGCATGGTGGCATGCACATGTAATCCCAGCTACTCACAAGGCTGAAGCAGGGGAATCGCTTGAACCGGGACCCAGGAGGCAGAGGTTACATTGAGCTGAGATTGCGCCACTGCACTCCAGCCTGGGCTGCACAGCCAGAAACTCCATCTCAAAAAAAAAAAAAAAAAAAGACAACTGGAGTTTCATAGCTGCTTCTGCATTCAGTCTATTGCATGTCCTTTTGGTTGAAGTAAATGAAGAAAATTTGACTTCACAAACATATGTCATTGAAAGGAAAACCCCAAACCTCCTCAGACCCCGCTTTGAGAATGTCTGCTCTGAGAAAAACAAGAGGTATATTCTACATATTAGTAACTCTGTGAAATTCTGCATTAAAAAAGCAAATTAACCAAAAGGATACATTTATCCTTTCAGTGAGCAGTTACTAAATTCATTGGAATAAAAAAGGTTATTGACCCGAGGGCATATGTTGGGTTTGAATTTCAAAATCGTAATTAAGGTTTATTTGCTTTTCTTTCTATTTTCTAACTAATGTTGTTTCTTTGCATTCAAGTTTGCCCCAGGGCTGAGACACTTAACTCCTCTAAATGCTGTTGGTGGTTGTTCCTTTCCATAGCTCTGTCCTCCTATGCATAAGAGAGAAGTCTAAAGGAGAATTCAGGTTGCTCCCCTGTGGACACTGCCTGGGGGTCTCCCCACCCATCTTCCTGGCTCTCTCTTAGTTCACCCTTGCTCTCTAATTCTCTCTCACTCTTTTTAGGAATTATCTTAGCTAGAAACTTAAGCATAAGGCTTGTGTGTGCACAAACAGCAACTTTCCTATCTGCTATCGTGTAAGGTTGAGGTGGTAACAGAAGTAAATGAAAGGTATAGTGCATATGCTTTGCATTCTGAAAAATGCAAATAACTCCGTACTTTTCATTTTTTTCACAGTGACCTTTTTGTATGTGAATACTTTTTCCACATCATATCTAATCCGGAAATCATCAGTATGAATTTCACAGATTGAGAAACACAGTGTATCTAAAGAGGTAAGTACAGTTATCTAAACTGTGGTCTGGCACATCTACCAATATTCTTTCTAGAACATTTTGGAAAATCTGGATCTAGACTACACCTGCCAAAACCTTTTAGAAATAGTGTTGGCAAGTCTCCTGTGGTCACTTAGCACTCCCAGAGTCATGACATTAGTAAGATCTACACTATCCTTCAGGCTTCCATATTCTGCTTTTTAAAAACCACATAGCAAGCTATTTCATAGATACATTGGGTAAAAATTAACACTAATATGGAAAAGCATGCAGAACACAGAACAGAAGGTTTATCTCTGACCAATTAAAAAGTTAAATCAAGCAGGTTTGTCTCTTTCCAAAATAACCACTCTTTATTTTGCTCAGTTTCTGATGTGTTTTAAAAAATAAGCAAACAAAAATTAACAAAATTAGAAAAGGGTACTGAATTCTCAGGAGAATTTTATGAGCAAAATGTAAAAGTTACGTATCTCCCACTGAGAAAACTTTTCTTAGATACCTATATATGACCAACATATAAAAAGTATGCCTATGGAGAACAGAACAAACTGTAACTCATTCTAGAATTATATTGATCATCTATTTCATGCAAGGCACTATTACAGGCGTTTTGGAGGAGTCAGAGCAGAATAAACTATGCTCTGTGAGATCGCATGGAGTTTATGCTTTCATAAGAATTCATGGCTATACTTTACTAAAACTGCCAAATCAAATTATGGCTATTATGGCAAATATCCAAGTATGTTGAATGAGTAGAAAGAAAATAAAAAGTGATTCCAACAAGGTCTAAGGTACGGTATATAAAGAAAATGACATTTGATCTACTTTATACAGAAGATCCTGAAGCTTGGCCAGTGAAGTTTTTCAGTTGAAAAAGACAATGGATCAAAGATTTGAATATTAAAAAAAAATGCAGTGTATCTTTAGGCATATCTGAAGGAAAGTTCTGCTTCAAAGATTTGTTGATTAGAGCCAATGTATTCTAAGGAGCATTTTCTCTTGCGAACTGTATTCACTCAGAATTAGATTAAGGACTTTATAGGCCAGAAGTCATTCGAACTCAATATGGATGAGCAGTTGTCAAAAGTTAATAACTTGCACTGATTATTTATGATCCCATTGAAGTTTCTTTAATTAAGCTGGCTTTCATAATCCCTTTCTAATGCCTTATCAACTTGATTCTTATCTGTGTAAGCACTGGCTGCTGCAAACCAGGGGGTCTGTTATGAGACTCAAGATGATACAAAAGAATTTTAGACTTAAATGAACAATTGATTAGCTAGCTACCCACTCAGCATGGGTTAGGGCAAGACTGGTCTCTGTGACTGAAGTCTTTTATCCTGAGATTCTGGTATATAATGCTCCACTGCTGAAATTGGATCCGTTGTCCTAACACTGCTAGACAATCCTTTGCTGTGTCCAATGGGTGGGCTTAGAAGAAACCATCTTGGCTGCTCTCAAGCCAGCCTTCATATTCCTTTTCAGATTTCTTAATTTATTTTTTTACATTTTTAGAGACAGGGTCTCATTCTGTTGCCCAGGCAGAGTACAGTGGTACAATCACAGCTCTCTGAAGTCTCCAGCTCCTAGGCTCAAGAGATCCTTTGGCCTCAGCCTCTCACATAGCTGGGATTACACACCTGGCTATTTTTTAAATTTTTTGTAGGGACAGGATCTCACTATTTTACTCAGGCTGGCCTCTAAAACAGTCGAGCGATCCAGAAATATCCCAGCTTAGCCACTCAAAATGCTGAGATTCTGGCATGAGCCACAGCTTCTGAGATTTCTTAAGGTAGGCTCAATGATTCCATCCTTCCTGAATTTGCTAGCCAGGTAATAAAAATTTAGGCTTTCCGGGCTCTGTGGTCTCTGCTTACTTCTGTCATTATAGCACAGAGGCAGCATCTATAAATGAGTGGGTGTGACCAGATTTGGCCTGGGGGCCATAGTTCACTGCCCCTTGCACTAAGCTATCAGATTTATGTAGTGAAACCTTTAATAAAATCTCAGAAAAGCAAAATTAAGGAAGAAAAGTGAAAAGATTCTAAAGGTACAAAGAGAAAGTACAACAAAGAGGTCACAGCTTCAAAGCAGCTGATACCAAAGAGAACGAAGAAAAGGGAAAGTAAGTGGTAACACAAACAAAAAAGAGAAAGCCATTCTGCCTCATCAGCTCCTTTTTTATACCTCAGAGTTTGTCAAACATCTCTCATGACTAGGTTTACTGGGAATCTCCTTAGACAGGCAGATCTTCAGACTCTAATCCAGGCTTCTTGGATTAGGGTCTCCAAGGTAAAAAACTAGGAATG
This sequence comes from Saimiri boliviensis, assembly GCF_048565385.1. NCBI lineage: Eukaryota > Metazoa > Chordata > Mammalia > Primates > Cebidae > Saimiri > Saimiri boliviensis. Next base: position 112,118,032 of record NC_133449.1, read on the forward strand.
ATCATATTTGACAAGATTCCTAAGCAACTCTTGTATACACTCAAGCTTCCGTATTGCTGTACAAGAACATGCTTGGCACTATTTAGCCCCCTAACTGTTAACTGGCAGTGTGAAGTCTCAGGAAAAAGGGGAACGTGTTGCCTACTCCCTTTGAATTGGTGTTTTGGTCTGTTAATATCTAAATTTACTCTCATCTCCTAGGCATATCCTTTGACTTTGGCCATTCTTATTAGCAAACACAACTGATTCTGATTTCCTAACTCAACCAGAATCAGAACCTCAGAGCTTTGTACTTAACAGGATTGTTCCTGCTAAGTGTGGCCTGAGAAGTAATGAAACAATGTTTTAATGATGAAAAGATTCTTGATAACAGTTTTCCTATCTGCATCTCTTTAAGGCAATACAGTTTAGATTTGGAAATATACACTGGTAGAAAAAAAATCAAGAAAATATCTAGATAAATGTGAATTGCAAAATAAAGCAAAATAAAATCGTTAGAAAAGATCGCTTTTGGTTTCTCCACATTTGAAGCAAAAACAAGTGCACAGTAAGAGAGACAGAACAATATTCTATTTTATTATACTTCTAAGTTAGAAACAAACTTAGAATTTTGGATACCTGTGGGTGACTGCATGTGTATGTGTGAATGGATTCCGTCACCATGTAATTTGATACTAAAAATATCAATTCAGAGACAGGCTTTTACAGAAAGATGAAGTTATCAAGCTATGGAATATTAAATAATATTTTTAAGAGAATTAGCAGAGGGCTAAATAATCATGCCTTCTCCTAATCTGGTGCCTTTCCAAAGAAAAGTTATATGTTCTTTTAAGCCAATTTGTTCTTAGGAACAAAATTCAATACAAATTGGGTTTAGATTAATTTCCTTTTGTCCTAGGGATGGATTTGAGAAGTGACTTTTGTTTTCTTTGATTTTAAAATAGGTTTGAATGATCTCCTCTTAAGGATAGAGAAATGGCTTTGCAGGCTTTTGTTGTTTTCTTGTTAATCCCCTAAGACTTCTGATCTGTTAAGTAATTTTTATCTCACTTGTCTTTTTTTTCTTGCCCACTTTTCTCCACTGGACTTTGGAATTTATGCAAATCTCATCAGAAGTAGACCGTCCTGTTTAAGAATAATATTCATTTTCTATACTTCTGTTTTAACCTAAATTTCTTGATTCAGTCACTTTTGGTCCAGAAGCCCAAGTTGAACTTGAAAAAGAGTTACTTATTTCTCAGGGGATATGCTTATATCATTTTTTTCTCTCTTCTCAAATGACTTATTAAAATAGATTTCTGGGGACTAATTTATATTAATTCCAACGTATGACTCTGAGGGCATGAACATTAATTGAAAGACTATTTTTATCACTCATGTGCTCCTTAAAACATAAATGACATTTTTCTTACACTTAATTTCAACTTTTACTTTAGAGTATTAAATGTCAAAAATTATACTTCTGCGTATGTGTGCCTGTTTAATAATTCTCCAACAAATGCAATTAGTCTTAAGAGAATCAGGTTGTGATGGTTTTCTTTGAATTCTACAAATGAAAACAGTCATTTCTGATGAGGCAAAAGATACCTGGAAGCCTTTTAGCCTTAAGTAATAAGTAGTTCACAAATTTACCCACCCATTAAAAAGTAGACATTTTTGAAACCCATATAAGCAAATCTTTTAATAATTTATATTCAAGGTTTATAGCACCAATACATGTAGAAACTATATTGATATATTAACCTTTAGCTTCAAAATGAAGACACATGCATGTGTATGTTCATTGCAGCACTATTCACAATAGCAAAGGCATGGAATCAACCTAAATGTCCATCAGTGATAGACTAGATAAAGAAAATGTGGTACATATACACTCCGAAATACTACGCAGCCATAAAAAAGAATGAGATCATGTCCTTTGCAGGAACATGGATGGAACTAGAAGGCATTATCTTTAGCAAACTAATACAAGAACAGGAAACCAAATACTGCATGTTCTCACTTGTAAGTGGGAGCTAAATGATGACAACTCATGAACACATAGAGGGGAAAAACACTATTGTGTTGTTCAAGAAATATCTAGAACAACAAGTCCCCTCTGGGGACTGTCAGAGGGCGAAGGGTGAGAGGAGGGAGAGGATGAAGAGAAATAACTAATGGGTACTAGGCTTAATACCTGGGTGATGAAATAATCTGCCCAACAACCTCCCATGACATATGTTTGCATGTGTAACAAACCCGTGCGTGTACTCTTCAACTTAAAAGTTCAGGAAAATCAAACCTGTATGTGTACTCTTCAATTTAAAAGTTTAAGAAAATGAGAGGGGAAAAAAAGAAGAGGTAATAATAACAGTTACATTAACATTTGTTGAATGATTACTAAGTGCCAAGCATGGTGCCTCTTTTGTTTAATTTAATCATTACAATCCTAAATGACTATTCCAATTATTCCCATTTTATATAAACTGTTCAAAGTCACACATAAAGTAGTAGAGCCAGAATTCTAATTCAAGCTTTTTAATTGAGACCCCTCCACCTTTAGTCCCACACTATATCTGAATATTTCAAGGAAAAATTTTTAAAGTAAAATATTGTGTTTTAAAGTGAAATATCATGGGAGAGTTTTAAAGTAAACACTCAGCAGAGCTGAGTGTGTTCATTTGTAGGAAAGGAGTCTGATGATGACATCTACACATGATTGAGGTTTGTCAAATTCACATTTGGTTAGGTAAAGAGTTTACCATGTCACAAGGAATCTGGTTTTGGACAGCTCCAAGAACTATAGGATCCATTTTATCTGTAGACTGCAATACTGCTGCCAGCCCATTTTCTTTAAAATCCTTGTTAAAATAATCAATTTGGCTGGGCGTGGTGGCTCACGCCTGTAATCCCAGCACTTTGGGACACCGAGGTAGGTGGATCACAAGGTCAGAAGTTCAAGAACAGCCTGGCCAATATAGTGAAACCCCATCCCCACTAAAAATACAAAAATTAGCCTAGTGTGGTGGTGGGTGCCTGTAGTCCCAGCTACTCAGGAGGCTGAGGTAGAACTGCTTGAACCCGGGCAGAGGTTGCAGTGAGCCAAGATGGCACTACTGCACTCTAGCCTGGGCAACAGAGCAAGACTTCATCTCAAAAAAAAAAAAATTGATCAATTCAACAAATATTTATTATGAGATAATTGAAAATGAACTCATGAAGTGGACCAAGATTTTTGTGATGATTCCAATGACCACTGGAATGAAGAAATCCAAAACTTATCTTGCCAAATCAAGATGAATGGAGAAATTTTTGAATAAAGTGTAATTTTTTTCTATTTCAAAAAGTAAAACTACATTCTATCATTTCATAGATTGAGAGCTGTCTTCTGCCCTCCTTATACACATACATATGGACCCACACATGCGCCCACACACCTAAGTGTCAATCGGTGCTTCATCTTAGAGGAAATTCTATTCTATGTAGGAAATTGTGGCACACCATGTGTTACTGTGGAGTATGTTTCCAGTGTACTTATGTATGCTTCTGGTGTGAGTTCTGTCATCTGCTTCCACTAAGAGCACCACTATTGACCTCTGCCAGAGCAAGATGATGTTTATATCAGTAGACTTCTAGGATACAAAACATTGAGATTTGAATTTCCTTTTTCACACTGAAAGGAGATATTTTATTTTTAACTTCATTGATTTATAATGGATAGACAAAATCTTGCCTACATTCAATGTATACATTTTGATGAGTTTGAACATAATGCCTATACTCATGATACCATAACTACAACATGGTAACAAACATATCCATCATCTCAAATTTGTTTGTGTGTCTGTGTGTCTGTGTGTGTGTACATGTGTGTGTATGTTTGTTTTGTGTAAGAATATTTAACATGAGCTCTATCCTCAATATTTTTTAAAGTCCTCAATACCATATTGCTAATGATAGGTACTATGTTGTGCAGTAGATCTTTATAACTCATTCATCTTGCATAACAGAAACTTTAACCCATCGCAGAACAGTTTTTCATTTCCCTCTTCCCCAGACACTGGCAACTATCATTCCATTCTCTGCTTTTATGAGTTTGACTACTTTAGACATCATATATATATATGGAATCATGTAATATTTGTCCTTCTGTGATGGGCTTAGCATAACGTCTCCTTGGTTCATCTATGTTGTTACAAATGGCAGGATTTCCTTCTTTTTTAAGGTTGAATAATATGATGTATATAGTCATCCTTCAGTATCCACAGGAATTGGTTTTAAGACCCCTCGTGGATACCAAAGTCCACAAATGCTCAGATCTCTCATATGTTAATAAAATGGTGTGGTATTTGCATATAACCAACGCAAATCCTTCTGTATACTTTAAATTTCTATCGATTTATAATAACTAATATAATGTAAATGCTAGGTAAATAGTCGTTACTCCATTATTTGTACTATTTTTTATTGTTGAATTCTTATGTTTTTCTAATATTTTTTATGTTTTATTCACAGTTGGTTGAATCCACAAATATGAAATCCAGAGATACAAAAGGCAGACTGTGTGTGTATATATATATATAGAGAGAGAAAAATATATATATGATATGTGTGTGTGTGTGTGTGTGTGCGTGTGTGTGTGTGTCACCTTTTCTTTATCCATTAATCTGTCAATGAGCATTTGCATTGTTTTCATATCTTGGCTATTTATTGTGAATAATGCCTAATTGAACAAGAGACTGCAGATATCTCTTCAAAATATGTCAATTTTAAAGTCTCTCAGATATTTAAATATATACTTTATCCTGACACATGTTAGAATTACAATAAAAAGCAAAATTTCTTAAGAGTCCACAACAAACACAAATAGTCTGGGTATTATCTTACTACTGAAGAGAAACTGAGGCTTGGGTTTAACATGCGTCAATTTGTTTCATGAAGTTAATTTGTGAGCTTTTATTAAAATTATCTGATATGTGAAAACCTATATTATCAGTCTTAGGGATTAATTAGTGCTACTTGGGAGAGGAAAATAAATATTAGCCACAAATTTTACTCCTATTTCTATACTCTGAATTCCTGTGGGAACAAATTTTGTAGATTCGAGTCAACCGAACTCACATTGAGGTCAAGGACTATTTCAGGTGAGTTACGGAGGAAAAAAATTGCCATCTGTTTTGATATATTATTCATTTAGAATATTCAGAGAATTGCAGATGTGAACAGAGAATATTAGATTGAATGCAAGGCCTCCTATGCATATTCAAACAGCTTTATGTATCCTTCATGAACCAACCGAGAGTGACTAAATGAGAAGTCACAGCAAACGGGCTGTATTGAACAAGAGGATGCAGTCAGAATCTTACTTGTGAAATCGCAATAACTTCCGGCTATTTCAAGATCTTCAAGGTCAAGTCAACTAAAGGAATTTAACACTATGTGCACTATAATCATCTACACATTTTTTTCATATGTAGGTTAATCTGTAACCTAAAATGTATTTGTTATCAATACTTAAACTTATAATGTGCTAAACTGTGCCCTAAATTTTTCATAGGTTTAAGGTCTACCAAGAGATTTTATATTTGGAAAATATGTTTTCTGTCATATATTATTTTCAATTCAACTGTATCAGACATCAGGTTAAGAGAAAAATGAATACTTCGGTCCAACTGTTCACTGGTGTGTGTGTGTGTGTGTATGTGTGCATGAATCTGTGTGCATGTGTATGTACGTGTATGTGTGTATCTATCTTTCCACACATATCCTGTGTTTTATATGAATTTCTATGATTAATAGATGAACATCACAAATTTAATATATTATTACTATGGAATAAATTCTTTAAAGATTATTTATATAAATTATATGGTTCTATGTAAAATATTTCAGTTAGCCTATATATTAACCAGTCATCTATGAGAGAGGACAATATATTTGCTATATATGAAGCAAAAATATCAGATTTTTTTAAAAAGCATTTTTCAGTAATAAAATAGATATTAGTTTGTTCCCTTACTTAACTGTTTCACTTTCTGGTTTGCTCATGAAATTTTCCTAGTCTAAAATTTGTATTTATTTCACAAAAGGGCAGCAACACCTATAGAGATCACCCTGGATCAAAGTAGATCTCTTTGCTCACTTCCTTACAAAACATCAACTTTCTTCTTTCAACTGAATTGTTTTTACCATATTTATTTACTGTAACTCCTTGCCTCATCAAAAACCCTAAGTATAATAATTTGTAGCTATAAAGAAAATATATGAACAAAGATTTGAACAACAAAAATATTTGTTTTAAAGATCATAAAGATGGTCTTTGATGCATCTGTGCAGACAACTCTGAACTGTCTCAAACAGTCCTTGAGCCAGCAGTGCACTGATGGCTGTGGATAAAGGCAACTAAGAGCACTAGGAAACTAAAATTATGCTAGGGTCACTCAGGACAAGGCAAATCTACCCCACCTAGCAATAAGTCCTGCAGGCCTTTTGAATTAGAATGGGTAACAATGATGACTCCAGTCTGTGAACAATTGAGACACCTTAGTCATGAATTATGTCCATTTAATGCTCCACTGTAATCACAGCCTCTAGAATAGCAACCACTCATTAGTTAATTTACTTAGCAAATATTTATTGGCCTCATGTCACAAAGAAAAGATTCTCTGTGTTAGGTATATTTTGCTTTAGAAAGGAGGTAAATGTTCACTTTTGTATGTATACACAAGCATATACATCTATTTTTCTATACACACACACACATGTTTACCTAAATATAAATTTGTGGGTATGTTTATTTTGTGATGTTGAATATTTCATTGCATGAATAAGATATAAGGAAAAATAAACATTTATTTCCCAAACAAAATGTTCATTTGTTTTCTTTTTTTCTTCCATTTTGCTAACCTATGGTAATAATCAAAGATTGAGCAGTGAACTCTTGTCCAAACACTGCCTATTAGAACTACTTAATTTATTACTTAATTTCTATTTCCCTGAAGATCAAGGATCTCTGACCTAGTCCCTGCTTGCTTCTAGTTGTTCAAGTTTTTCACAATGACTACCCTTTTGCTTTTTTCACTTTTAGCTACATTAGAATGTCCACAGTAATGTTATCTCTGTTTTGGATGTAAGTGGCACAATATCATTAGCAGCTAGGATTATAGTGCTTATAATACTGTCAGATTCCAAGGCATGATTTGGTCTGATTTATCCGAATTTCTGGGTGTTCTGAGTTGCTTGTTTGACAAGTGGCCCATGTGTGAGCTGTGCTGGATTCCATTATCTGATAGATAAATTGCTTCTACATTTTGCAATAAACATGCTTCTTTCTTCCTAGAAAGATGTATTGTGAAAGTGGCATGGCTTCTACAAAGGACTCATGTGCTCGGGGGATTATACCTTCTGTTTACATATGAATAAATATGCATTTTATATATCATCTGCATTTTAAAGAAATCATCGGTTCTCAAACAGAATTTGAAGTTACCATTTTCTACCTAATGTCTGAATTTCCTCTGTTAATTCTCCAGCCAAAGGTCATAAAGCCATCTGTTTGAACATCTTCAGTAACAGGACAGCACCTTTCTTCTCTCAGAAGGCAATGAGTTAAGACATTTCTGAAGATAAAACTATTAGATTGGGATTCTTTAATCAGCCAGAAAGTGCCTCAGAGTTTGACTTAGGTTTTCCATTCTATTTTACACAAAATGAGTCCTACACTTCTATACCTAAAAAACTCTTACTTTCCTGACACGGTAAAGCATGACTATCACCTAGAGCAGGCGTCCCCAAACTACCGCCCACAGGCCGCATGCGGCCCCCTGAGGCCATTTATCTGGCCCCCTGCCGCACTTCAGGAAGGGGCACCTCTTTCATTGGTGGTCAGTGAGAGGAGCACAGTATGTGGCAGCCCTCCAACGGTCTGAGGGACAGTGAACTGGCCCCCTGTGTAAAAAGTTTGGGGATGCCTGACCTAGAAATATCTGTTAAACTGCCCCCCAAGCCCTAGGCAGGGTATGTAGACACTTCTCAGTGGTACCTAACTGACAATATAGGAGCACAATTTTGCACTTAGGTCATAATTCACTGTAGATACCATCTCTTATTTAATAATTTGCTTATCAAAAGAATTCAGAGAAATTATCTTATATGAGAGGCCTAATTCTAGGAAATCAAGTATATTCATTCTCGTTTTTGTCAGAAATTTTCCTTTGGCAACTCTTAAGGTAGCTTAAGAAAAAATAAAACAGAGAAAAAGATCCCATCATCCTGGTGGGCTACACCAGGCACCCATCTGAGTCCATCAAGGCTCTGCATCCCCCAATTCTAAGCTCCATTTGCCTCCTTCTCATATGAATATTTTATGTGCTTAGTGAAAATAATCATTGGCAACTTTGGACTCCCAGCCTGTGACTCCAGCAAATGCAGTCACTCCCCTATTATCTGAATATAACATTTCCTGAAAGAATCCCGATTAGCCCAGGCACAAGACATGGTGCTACTGGATAGGCCCAGCACTACTGCGTGTGTTGAAGAAATAAAGTCCTCCAAAAGAAGAAAATCTGTGCCATCCATGTAGGTCCATTTAAAATGGATGCAAAATTGTAGGACAAATGAAGAGACAAGAAAAGAATGTCACTTGTGACCTACCTAGTCACCCACTCTGGCTTTGGTTAACTAGTGGGAAAAGTAAAATTTCTTTTTTTTTTTTTTAATTTTACTTTAGGTTCTGGGGTACATGTGCAGGTTATGCAGGGTTATTGCATAGAAAACTTTCATTTTATTTTCAGAATAGGTGGCAATGGAGGGCAGCTCTGTGAATACAATCACAAAGGCCATATTGTATTTTAGGCCATCACAAATCCCATTTCTTGCACCTGAGAGGTGATTCAATAAAGTATAGGAGCTGATAAAGAGGTAGAATTCAAATAGTGAAGAAGTTGGAAGACCACAATTTAGCAAGATTCCAACTTGCCAAAAGTCAGGAGCAGGCAAGTATCAAAGATCTGGAGATTAGTACAGGATCACACTCTAGAGAGGTAAAAAGCATTGCCTCATGTATGGTATTAGGCCACCGCATGGGTAACTTAAATTCCTTATTGGAACAAAGTTTGTTTCTGCAAAAGGATTTGTAAATGTTCTCTATTCCATCACAATAACCCTGTCTTCTCCCATACTAAAGACTTGATTCTTTTAATTCATAAAAGCTGATTTTGGTTCATATTCCATACTCTATTAAAACACATAAACACGGACTTAAACCTAGAAGAGAAGTGCCTCAGATAACTGTCCTTGTCTTAGCAACCACCACTACCTAATTCAGTGGTTGGCCCACAGTAGTTACTCAGTAAATGTACATCAAAAGACTGAAAATCTTGGGTTAGGTGATCTTAAAGGTCTGGCCACTTTGATATCTATGTTTCTACTTGTGCCATTTATCAAGTAAATTCATGAAATTTTTACTAGATCCTTTTTATGTTTTCATTTATGTTTTGTTTTAGAAATAAAGCACATTTTTCAGAACTGCAAATTGGTGAAAGTATATTTTAATGCTATTGTCTGTCCATGTTTAATGTTTCAAAGAATTTTCACATTATGACATTTCCTCTTGAAAGCAATCCTATCCTTGTGAAAGATATTATTGCCTTTTTTTTTTTTCAGATGATGGAATGGGTTCATTATAGGGCCTTAGGAAAATTCCTAAACTATTTTGTGTTTCAGTGATTTCTCTGTCACCCATTTTACTCTCCCATTCTGATTTCTGACTGAGCACAATGTTCAAATGCCTTTTCTGCATAAAATATACAAAAAAGATACTGTTTGCAGAAAAAAATTTCTGTCTTAAACCTGCGCCAAATATGAACAATAAAAAAGAATGCCTAATTATGTAAAATTTACTGCTTAATTTAAAAGCCTTTCTATTGTACAGGATCCTTTTAATTACTGCTGTGAACTGCTATCTCCTGTGATCTTTCATGTATACTGCCATCTGTTTTCAAAACATCTTATGATCTTGAAATAACATTGCATACAATCCACAGTGTTTTATTCAGACTACTGGGACAATGTGAAAGACCCCACACAGCATGACTGCAAATCTCGTTGCTTTCTATGAATAAAGGAAAACAAAGTTAACTACAAAAACCCAGTATGTTTTCAAACTTCATCTGGACCACAGCCTCTGGATTAATAAATTGTAGGAAACAGTCCTGCTGCTAATTAGCTGCATGACAGTAGGTAAGGCACTGTAGCTTGCTGATCTTCAGTTTTCTTGCTTAAAGGAAAAATAGATTCCATGATAACTAAATAACCTCCTAGACGTAAGACATCTATGAACCATGAACTCAGATTTTGAATTGTAAAGAGTTCAATACTGTGAACTACGATCTACCCATCTCCAGAAGCTTTGCCTTGTCTATACATGCACATTCACAGACACTCACACACCCCCACACACAAAATATTAAATCAAAGCTTTGACATAAACCTTTGCTTAACAGTTAATTCTAGGTTTGATTTTATAGAATCCAGTCTCTCTCTGCTTATTAAAAGAATGTTGTAGCTGAGGCAGGGTCTGGCAGCTTATGCCTATAATCTTGGCACTTTGGGAGGGCGAGGCAGGATTGATTGAGCTCAGGAGCTCAAGACCAACCTGGACAACATAGCAAGACCTCATTTCTATGAAAAAGAAAAAAAATGAATACTGTAGTTGAAAAGTGAACAAAAGTAATTGTCATTCATCCTATAAAGTATCCATATGTGTGTATTATTTTATTATATATGTTTATGATATTTTCATGATGGAGCACAGAAATTCATTAACTCAACAGCAATAAAAACTCAACTATATTAAAGGTCTAAAAAATTAAGGATATGGGTCTAATTCACCTTTATGTCTTATTAGAGCTTAAAGCTTTCCCTTGTACATAATAGATACTAAGTAAATATTCACTGATCTTCAGAATTTTGTGATTCTATGATTATAATTATTTGAGTGAAAGAGGTAAGTTAATACATGTTAAAACACTGCATTCTGCTCAGTGCCTGATATATGCAAAACTCAACTTTTAATTAATCTATTTATTTGAACTAAGAAAATGTGTTCAAAATATTTGTTAAAAAGGCTCAGCTTTTTATTTTTTTCTGGGATTATACATTATACAAAAAAGTAATATATACAAACATATATGTATAAGTATGACCAACTCAAGGATTTATAATAGCAACATATTTAATACAAACTGTTAAAAGCTGGGTTGGTTAAGGTAATCATAGGGCATCTACTAATATATGATGCATTTTTAAATGGCAATAATATATACAGTGGTAATTGTTAAAGTTAGAATAGAAATTGTGTAGTTATCTGAAACAGATTTAACTTTACTTATAAAAACATATACTTTGCTAATACAATAAATTAAAATTTTACATATAGTAAAACATTTGCTAACTTGACATCATGTAATTATTATATTGTATTTAACAAAATTTAATCAACATATTACATATTATAATAAAGAGTCTCAACTGAAAATTACTTGTACCAATGACCTAATCAAAGAAATGAGTAAGTCAGGCTGAGCACAGTGGCTCACACCTGTAATCCAAGCACTTTGGGAGGCCAAGGAGGGTGGATCACTTGAGGTCAAGAGTTCAAGACCAGCCTGGCCAACATGGTAAAACCCTGTCTCTACTAAAAATACAAAAATTAGCCAGTCATGGTGGTGCATGTCTGTAAACCCAGCCACTCAGAGGCTGAGGCAGGAGAATCACTTGAACTGGGGTGTCAGGTTGCAGTGATCTGAGATCACTTCACTGCAGTCCAGCATGGGCAACAGAGTGAGACTCAGAAAGAAAGAAAAGAAATGAGGAGAGGAGAGAAGGGGAAGGGAGGAGAGGGGAGAAGAAAAGAAGTGAACAAGGCAAATGGAGCAATTTTATCACTCAACCATTATAAAATCCTTGTAGAAACATAGATTAACATATATTAATTACCAAAGGATATTTCAACTGCATTTGTATGTCACCCATTCATTGTAAGATTCTTTAGTGCAGACAGTAAAAAGTCAAATGCCTACCATGAATGCCAACTATTGCAAGGAGTGATAAAGATTGAAACTAGCCATAATGCAAAGGAGAGGCCATAGGGACTAAGAAGGAATGTGGCAGATTGGAAAGTACACCTTCCAGTTGTCCAACGTATACAGACCTGCTCAGCCTCCACTGACTATTGCCATGTGGAAATACAGGTTCTGCATTGTCAGAGCATGAGCAAGAAATCCAGATTTTGTTGGTAGTCTCTCAGTGTTGAACAATGGCTATGCTACTAACTTTTGTCTTTATGGTTATTTGTTACCCTGATAACTATCATTTTATGTGCCATGTCTGGGAGCTGCAGCTTTAAAAAAAAAAAAAAAAAAAAAAAAAAAAAAAAAGTCATTCCTTTCCTTGCCTTTAGCCTTTAAAGTAGAAGAATGTGCCATACAACATGAATCAGAGTCCCAAGAGGAAACACTCAGGTCAGGACAATTGAGGAGCATGAATTAACAAAGGTGTTAATACAGGGTGTACAGGAACCACAAGGACTGATGCAATACTGGGAAGAGAAGAAGCACAAGAAGGGATGAAAAACAGGATCTGAAAACAAAGAACCCTGAATACAAGGTTGTTTTTGAGCAAAGCAGGGACCTTCAATTGAAGACATAATCATTCTCAAGTGACAATGGAGAGGAGCCGGGTCCTCTCAATATCTGGCCAGAGATACCGTTAACCAAGTCCAAAGAAAAACCAGCCCTAGAGGAGGCCCACCAACGTGATCATACAGATCAGCACCATGGACAGAGAGCAGGATGGAGAAGGGCAAGCTAAGAGTGGGTCTCTTGAACAAATTGTAAACTGTTGTTCAAGAAGTGTCAAAGCCAGGGTTTATCTCAACAGTAGTTTGTAGCTTTCAGGTAGCCTGCTATTTCTCATTCCAAACAGGATATTTACAACCAAATACAACAATTTCACCAAAGTATAACCAAAGATGAATTAATGTACGACTTTATACACCACAATGTAACAGGCTGTTAAACAGCATGATCGAATTAAAGGTCCTGAAAATGGCATAACTAATGGCACTGCCTTGAAAAAAAAATAGTGCTAATGTGGAGGTTCATGAAATGTGTATGAACCGTATAACATATTCATGCCCTATTACTGAGAATTTCAAAGTGTCTTACTGCTCAAGATAATAGGCCTTGATTCAATTCAGTCTGATGTTGCATGAATTTCATGTGCTAATTAGTAAAGCATTTCTTAATGATTAAGGGGAAAAATCAGATAACATTTGATTGGAAACCCAACTGTCAGAGATAAAACATAGCTACAACGGAGGTTAGAATGAACGCCATTCATTTTGAATTCAGGTGTCTTAATTATGATAATTAATGATTGTATTCTCTCTATAAATGAATTCAACCAACATGATAAGCATATGGTAATTAAAGTGCTTTTTTCAAGTAGGAAATTTAAACAAATGACATCAATAATAATCATGTTCCTTTTTTGCTTTTTAAGTTTGGTTTTATATCAAGGTCTGTTTTCCCCTTCAGTCATTTATGAGTTTTATATAATGTTACTACCTTAATAACAAGTCTACTTCTAAGAGTTGATATCTGTTGACTCTGAATTCCTGGCAAGAATGTAAATTATTTTTTATTTGTTAAAGTCATAGATAGTGAATCCTGCTCTGTAACAGTGCTATGAAAGTTTGTTAAAAACAGTGTTGGATTTATCAGACTCCAGTGCCTAGAGTTAATAAAAAATAAGTAACTGACCCAGTAGATATAGGTTAACATGGATAGCATTATATAAGGATGATTACATAAAATGTGATAGGTTATTTAAATTCTGAATATTCTGAGTGTAATCTAATCACATGAAACGGTTTTTAAAAGCTCACTTCATTATTGCGGGGTTGTTCCCACTGACACATATTGATTCAGACTTCATCACCTCTTGCCTGACTTGCTGCAAAAACTGTTCTACCTCCATTATCTTCCAACACCATTCCTACACACATTACCCAGTACATTTTTCTCACTTATTACTTCAGAATCATTGATGGCTCCCCAACATGAAGTGAACAAACTTCAATTTAACTAACTTGATATTAGAGATCCTCCATGAAAAGATGCCAATCTTACTTTCCAGCCTCATATTCCACTTTTTTTCTCTTTATTCCTAACTCTTCTGGCTGCTTTGCTTGGTGCTTTATAGAGCTTTTACTCTTCTGCCACCATGAAAGTCTTTATTCTCTCATTTTCTTCTCCACAAGACTGAGATGCAAAAGTATAGGTATTCTTTCCTCTCCCCAATATCAAGAACATGTTTTGGTATAAAACAGGTATTTTCTCAAGGTATAGGTAATTGATTGATTCATTTTATTCACTAAGGATATTGTTTTAACAACAAAAGAGGAATATTTTTTAAATATGTTATTTCATTATTTAAAGATATTTACTAAGTTTCATCTTTTGATATTTAAAAGAATATGAAACTCATCTTCCATTGCTCGAGTGTGTCCTTGGAAAACTACCATTTCCCCTCTACTAAGAGAGGGAAATTAATTGCTGTGTAGTGGTAGGACAGGTGAAGTGGTGAATGGTGGTAAAGAGATATGGCTCTCAAGTACCAAAGAAAATTTATTTGTAGAGGCAAAGGGAAAGTCTAGCTCACAGTCTTTATGAAAAAAAAAATCAAAACATTCCATTTTTGTTTGTATACTTTTGCTAAGAGGGGATTTCCCAATCTTAATTCTGAATGGCCCAAGAAGAGTTAGAGAAAAATGCACAGGGCCAGATGCAGTGGCTCACACTTGTAATCCCAGCACTTTGGGAGGCCAAGGCAGGTGTATCACCTGATGTCAGGAATTCAAGACCAGCCTGACCAACATCAAGAAACCTCATCTGTACTAAAAATACAAAATTAGCCAGGCGTGCTGGTGCATGCCTGTAGTCCCAGCTTCTCAGGAGGCTGAGGCAGGAGAATTGCTTGAACCCATGAGGTGGAGGTTGCCATAAGCCAAGACTGTGCCATTGCACTGCAGCCTGGGCAACAAGAGTGAAACCCCAAGAAAAGAAAGGAGGAAGGAAGGAAAGAAGAAGGGAGGGAGGGAGGGAGGGAGGGAGGGAGAGAGAAAGTGAGAGAGAGAGAGAGAAAGGAGGAGGAGGAGGGGGAGGGGGAGGGGGAAGGGGAGGAGGAGGGGGAGGGGGGGAGGAGGAGGGGGAGGGGGGAGGGGAGGGGGAGGAGAGATGATGCAAGGGAATGATCAAAGAAATGGAAAGCCCCTACTCCAAAGCACAGGACATGATGCTGTGACCCCACCTCCTAATGCTGAACTAAGTTTAAATAACTGTATATCTACTAATGCTGAGCTAAAGTTTAAGTAACTGTATAAACGAATGGACACATTTCTCTGTTCAGAGTGTAGATTCATTCTTCAACAGACCCTTTTGTTTATTATAAAGCTCCAAGTAGAAGAAAATGTTTCTGTTGATTTCAGTCAAATACTCAACCAGGGTGAATCCCAATACACAGTAAAAGCCAAAGTTCCAGTATATTCTGAGTGAAAAAAAAATGGCCATGCACAGGGATTTGAGTGCCCATGAAGGTAACCTGCAACAAACTGTTTTTATTTCATTTCCCCTTCTATTTCACAGTAAATATTTTTATCATTAAGATGTTGTCATATGAAACCCACAGTGGTCTGCTACTTTAATTAGGCTGGCATAAGCCATTACTAAATCTATAATTCGTAAGTACTTATGATCAGTAAGCGTATTTGCACTTAGCATGTTTCACATGCTTTTACCATGGTCTTATACATGAAAATGTTATTTTAAACTTTACATCTGAAATCCAATATATTGTTGATTGAGGGTAACAAAGAGTAACTGAGTTACAGAATACCACACTTACAACTTTTGGTACTAAAGGCTGCACTGAGTCAATTCTGATAACTCTCCCTGTAGGTCAGGATGAATCACACTGGTAGTAGGGCTAAGGTAGGGGGAGTAGGTGGGATTTCCCTTTAAATGTCCAGCAAAGTACCTTTGTATTTTGCACTGTTTCCTTTTTGTTAACTCTGTCTTAATGCAATACAATTTAACCACAGAAATAATAAGTTCTTTGTTTTTGTTACAGTTTAAGTTTGGCATAGTTTTATTTTACATCATATTGTCCATTAAATTAATCTTTAAGGTGATCGACACTTCTCTTACTTGTAAGACTTTCAGTCAAGCTATGTCCACAAAACAAACAAAAATATGCTACCAAATGTATATTGGAATATATGTTTCCTATTATTGTTGCTAAATTTTGGCAACATGGAAGCTGTGTCTGTACACATTTGGAGCCCAGAGCATTTCAGCAAAGACACTGCCCATTCAGAAGCAAACAAAAATGCTTATTTATACTGAAGCCAAAGCTAAAAGAATTCAAAATCCATCCATGTTCTATAAGAAAACAAGGCATGCAATTCTCAGAGCATTTGAGACCAAGACTGCAGCATCCTTATCTTCACAGATTAATCCCAATAAGTTAATCATTGAATACATTACTTTCTTTAAAATGGATACATTCATAAACCATACCATTTTTACAATTAAGATGCATTACTCTGATTTCTTTTTCTGAAAAGAAAATAAAAATAAATATGAAGAAAGACAAAATCAAAGTCCTGAAACAAAGGGATACATTATTGCTGTTTTCTTTATTTCCTATGAAGCAGCTTCTATCTTTTGAAGTTGCTTTGCAAAGAGGAAAGTATGAGTTAGGGGCCAATAAATTGTGTGTTTTCCCAACTCAGTTCCTCTGCTTTTGCAATAGGAATTTCCCCTGATAGCTGAAGCCTTCTACAAGCCGTAATTCTTGCCTTTCCACCCACGTACACTTTTACATAAAACAAGAAAGACTGCCACTGCATGTACCTCAGAGCAGTCAAAATGTAGTACAGGGAAAGTTATTCTGTAGTTTCCTAACATTACTTTCTCTCTTCTCTGCTGAATCATATGGAAAGCATATTCTGAGTTGTCAGTCTACCATGACATGTGCCTCAGTTACTGCTCCGTGGAAGGGGTTGGCATTGCTTCGCGTATTTCACTTCCTGTTCATCAGTGTCTCCGTCTTCCTCATCCTCATCAGATTTCACATAATGCATTTGAATTCTTGGGCCCTTTCTTGCCAGAAAAATGTCTTTAGGAAATGCTCTGGGGACACTAGCAAGAAGATCATTGTTTTCGTATTCATTTCCTAGGAATTCCTTCCATCATATTCTCAAGATGCTTCTAGCAATGCTAAATGCACAAGGTAGGAGTAAACTGGTTTGATGGACCCAACTGCAGCATAGCCCATTTTTAAAAGTGTAGCTTTTCACTTCACTGGGCAAAAATACAATTTAAACATCTTAGAAGTGTGGTTTTCAGTAAAATCAGTACCAAATGGGATGTGCAGAAATGTAGCTGAACCACTTGAATCTTTGTTGAAGAGTAACTTAAATGCCAAGCTTTAGGGAGATCACATTTTAACTATTCTCTCAATATGAGCTAGAATGTACAACAACTGCTGTATTATGGCAGATGATAAATATTAGTCTCCAAAGATGTAAAAAACAGTCACAAACCCAAGCAATGTTAATTATGAGTTGAGTTCATCTCATCTTTTCCTACATGTATTTCCTGCAGGTCTTGAATAATGATGGTAGCAATGATGTAGAAACTGCCAGCAAATACAGTAGTCTTTTCTTATCTGTAAGGGATAAGTTCCAAGACCTTCACTGGATGCCTGAACCTTGTATACTATTGTATATATACTATTCACAAATTCATTATTTCTTCTTCTCAATTTCATGCATAGAAGATTAGTTCTTACCATAGATCTCAGGAACTGCAGCATACAATATTTTTCTTTCTTATTAGGTCAAGAACTTTCACCTTTTCACTTCAAAGAAACAGTTTATGGGTTTTTGTTTTTGTTTTTTCATTTTTGTTTTTGTTTTTGAGACAGAGTTTCCCTCTTGTTGCCCAGGCTGTAGTGCAGTGGCACAATCTCAGCTCACTGCAGACTCTGCCTCCCAGATTCAAACAATTCTCCTGCCTCAGCCACCCGAGTAGCTGGGATTACAGGTGCCTGCCACAATGGCCAGCTAATTTTTGTATTTTTAGTAGAGATGGGGTTTCACCATGTTGGCCAGACTGGTCTCGAACCTCTGACCTC
This sequence comes from Saimiri boliviensis, assembly GCF_048565385.1. Lineage (NCBI taxonomy): Eukaryota > Metazoa > Chordata > Mammalia > Primates > Cebidae > Saimiri > Saimiri boliviensis. The sequence goes on from NC_133449.1 coordinate 112,136,272, forward strand.
AGGTGATCCACCCCCATCAGCCTCCCAAAGTGCTGGGATTATAGGCGTGAACCACCACGCCTGGCTGCACTTCACAGTATCTCTTTGGCATACCTAAATTGTCAGCATCACCACTCTTGTGCTTTGGGACAATTATTAAATAAAATGAGGATTATCTGATCACATCACTTCAATATCCTGACAGTTGATCTGATAGCAGAGATGAATACTAAATAACCAATAGGCAGGGAGTGTCCACAGCATGTATACACTGAATACAGGAACTACTCCCCATCCCAGGCAGGACAGAGCAGTGCAGAATGCGATTTAATCACAGAACTCAGAATGGCACACAATTTAAAATTTGTGAATTGTTTGTTTTTGGAATTTTTCGTTCAGTATTTTCTGACTACAGTTGACCATGGGTAACTGAAACCAGAGAAAGTGAAACCAAACATTATACAAAAACATCATGTGTGCAGTTTTATTTAATGATTACAAAATCAAAGAGTTGCTGGTATTACTCTAAGGCATGCAAGAAGGAGGAGTGATGGGTGCAAGGTTTTTTGAACTGACTGTGCCATGGGCTACTCCATGGTGACTCACACGTACACCTCCAGATGGACTCCTGGAGCCAGAAAGTCTGAGTCAACCTTGTAACACTGGCCCCTGCGGCCTGATTAACCGACCTTGCAACATTTTGCCATTGTTCCTGCCTCAACCATTCTGGCCTCAACTGATAAGCCAACTTTGTAACACTGGACCTTGGACCTTGTGACACCACCCCTGGCCACCTAGCTTGCAAAAACCACCCTGAACTGTAACATCTGTAACTTTCCACTGCGGAACCCAAACCTATAAAACTAACTCCTATCCTACCACCCTCTGCTCTCTTTTCAGACTCAGCCTGTCCACTCCCCAGGTGAATAAACAGGGATGTTGCTCACACAAAGCCTGTTTAGGTGGTCTTTTCATTCAGAGCACACCTAACATGTGGCTTTGAAATCCAGGATGGGAGTATTCCTTTGGAGACCAGCCTCTTGACCCCGTTCTCCCTCTGAAGAGACCCACCTGCAACCTCAGCACATCAGACCAGCCCAATAACCCTCTCGCCACCTTCAGATTGGGTAAGCAATCTCTCCTCTCTCTCTCTCTCCCTCTCTCTTTCTTTAAATCTTTCTTCTAAGTAGAAGCAAAGGAGACACTCTTTATCTGTGAGCTCAAAAAAAAAAAAAAAAAAAAAAAAACTCCAGTGCTGATCACGAACTCAGGAAGACAGTATTCCCTTGGTGTCTAGTCAATTGACTACTCACCCATGTTACAGCCCAGGACTCAATCAGGGCCCCCCATCTAAAACCCTGGTAGCTGCTCTCATTCTCCTTATCTCTTCCTCTCTCCTCAAAACTTACCTCTCCTTCCCCAGGGGCAATATTCCTCCCTCTATTCCCATGTCTTTGCCTCTAGCCTGCATTCTAAAAAATCTAAAACCTCTTCAACTGTTGCCTGATCTGAAACCTAAACGTTCAATTTTCTCTATAACACAGCCTGGCCTCAACACAAATGAGACAATGGTTCCAAATGGCCAGAAAATGGCACTTTTGATTTTTCTATTCCATGAGACCTACCCAATTTTTGTCAACAAATGGGCAAATGGTCTGAGGTGTCTGATGTCCAGGCATTTTTACACTCTAATCCCTCCCTAATCTCTGCTCTCAGTATACCCCATGCAAAATTTTCCTTCTCTCCCTTCTATCTGCCCCTTCTGCTTCTGCCAGTGACTCAGAATCCTCCTTGTCCATCAACTCTTTCGACATTTCTCCTCCCTGCCTTTCCAAACCAGGCCCTAATCCAGGTCTTAACCCCCTCCCACAACAGCCCCCCTCCTCTTCCTCTGCCCACAATCCACCTCCAGCCCCTCCTGTCACCTCCCCACCTCATACCCAGTCCGGCTTACAGTTTAGTCCTGTGGCTAATGCCTCTGCCCCTGCCCAACAATTTCCCCTTTGAGAGGTGGCTAGAGCCAAAGGCATAGTTACAGTACACATTCCTTTCTCTTTATCCAGCCTTTCCCAAATTGGCCAACAGTTAGGCTCCTTTCCATCAGATCCTACTAAATATATACAAGAGTTCCAATACTTAACCCAGTCCTATAATCACAACTGGAGTGACTAAATGTCGTCCTTACCTCTACTCTCACCCCTGAAGAATGCTTAATATGCATTTTATCACCCAATCAGCTGCTAACATTTAAAAAGCTACAGAAATTGAAATCTGACCCTCAAACACCACAAGAGGAATTAATTTACTTGCCTTCAAGGTGTTCAATAATAGGGGGAAAAAAGCTGCCCTGTGGCAGCGCATCTCAGAACTACAGATGCTTGCCTCTGCTGTTAAGACAAACCCCAGCCACACCACCGGCTCACAAAGACTTCAAAGCTCCCAGACTGCAGCATCCAGCCACCACCACTCCCCGCCCCACCACCGGACCTTGCTTCAAGTGCCACTGGGCCAAGGAATGCCCACAGCCCGGCATTCCTCCTGAGCTCTGTCCTGTCTGCACAGGCCCCCACCGGAAGTTGGACTGTCCAACTCACATGGCTGCTTCTCAGCTTGGCAGATGAAAACGGATACTGCCCAAACATCTCAGAGGCCCCCCCGAATCACCATGGATGCCGAGCTTCAGATAACTCTTACAGTAGAGGGTAAGTCCATCCCCTCCTTAATCAACATGGGGGCCTCCCACTTCACACTGCCTTCTTTCCAAGGACCCATCTCCTTGGCTTCTATTACTGTTGTGGGAATTAGGCAAGGCCTCCAGGCCTCTCAAAACTCCCCAAATCTGGTATCAATTAGGCCAGCACTCCTTTCCACATTCTTTCCTAATCATCCCATTGTCCAGTTCCCCTGTTAGGCCGAGATATCCTAACACAAGTATCAGCCTCCTTAACTATTCCTGGGCTACAGCCACACTTCATTGCCGCTCTCCTCCAAAAACCTGTACCTCCCTCAATAGCTCCCCTTATGTACCCTACCTTAACCCTATGTTGTGGGACACCACCTCCCCATCCCTTAATTACTCACCCCTTGTCATCCCTTTAAAACCTAACCACCCTTATCCTGCCCAGCACCAGTACCCCATCCCAGCACAAGCCTTAAAAGGCCTATAGCCTGTCATTACTCATTTGTTACAACATGGCCTTTTAGTTCCCACTAATTCTTTCTACAACACCCCCATCCTATCCATCCCAAAACCGAACAAGTCCTACAGGTTTGTCCAAAACCTTCACTTACTTTATTTATTTTTTATTGCACTTTAAGTTCTGGGGTACATGAGCAGATCTTGCAGAACTGTTGCATAGGTACACACAGGCCATGGTGGTTTACTGTCTCTATCTCCCCGTCACCTGTATCAGGCAATTTGTCCCAATGTTATCCCTTCCCCACCTCCCCACCCCCTGCTGTCCCCCCCAGCTCCCCCACCCCCCAACAGATCCCAGTGTGTGATGTTCCCCTCCCTATGCCCATGTGTTCTCATTGTTCAACACCCACCTATGTGTGAGAACATGTGGTGTTTGGTTTTCTGCTTGTGTCAGTTTGCTAAGAATGATGGTTTCCAGATTCATCCATGTCCCTACAAAGGACATGAACTCACCCTTTTTTATGGCTGCATAGTATTCCATGGTGCATATGTGCCACATTTGCCCTGTCCAGTCTATCATCGATGGGTGTTTGTGTTGGTTCCAAGTCTTTGTTATTGTAAATACTGTGGCAATGAATATACGTGTATGTGCGTCTTTATAATAGAACACTTTATAATCCTTTAGGTATATACCCAGTAATGTGATTGTAACCTGAGTTTTAAATATTACCTAGTCATTGAATGTGACTATGTGACAAGGACTAGAATAAGTACTTTATATTTATATCATTTAATATTTAAAGTAGGTAAGACCATTCCCATTGTACAGATGAGGAAACTGAAGATAGAGGAACTGTACAAAGTCATCCTCGTTATTTGGAAAATGACAGAACACAGATTAGAGTCCAGCTCTTCATCACACCAGAAGCCATACTCTTAACTGCTGCTTAATATGACCTTGTCATACGAAGCCTTCACGGTCTAGATCCAGTGAGTTTTTCACCATCCCTTTGTGTAAACTTCACTCCTGTCCTTAGTGGGGTCACACACTCTATTCTTCACTACTTTGAGGTAATAAGTTACCTTTCTGGAGCTCCCTTCCTCCTTCTTCACTTGATGATCCTCTCTTACCCCTTAAACACTGAGTTCAGATATTTATCTTGAAATCTGAAATTCTTCACAAAATGTAACTAACTACTTAACCAGATGACTTCTCCATTTCTCAAAGCTTGAGTTAAATCATGGCTGGCATCATGTCTAGTATGCCTGAACAAATGTATAGTGGATTCGAAATGTTTATCTTAATTAACATAATAACAGCACTAATAAATATTCTGACCATATTACTTAAATCAAAATTTTGTAAAGAGTTTACAGCTGGAAACAATATGTTTTAAGAGCTAGCATTTGCAAAATAACAGTAGCTGGACCAGAGTGCTGGGGAAGGGGGGACAAGCCCCTGATCCTCTGGTCAGTTCTACTTCCCGGGTGAGGCAGTGCCCCGCCCTGCCATGGTTTGCTCTCCTTGGGCTACACCCACTGTCCAACCAGTTCCATTGAAGTGAACCTGGTACCTCGGTTGGAAATACAGAGATCACTCGCTTTCTGCGTCTCTCTTACTGGGAGCTGCTCTCCGGAGCCGTTCCTATTCCACCTTCTTGGTGGAATCTCCCCTTTACTTTATTAATCAGATAGTGCTCCCCAAACATCCTGTAGTGCCAAATGCCTATACTCTCCCCAACTTCTCTGAAACTAACCCAGATTCCCGAGGAAACTTAAATGCTCTGCTCCTGTCTATCTTGCTGCTTCACTCTCTTCCTCCATTCTGTTTGCCAAGATATTTCCTGGTTCCAACCTTCAGCTGCCACTTTTAATTCTCTTCTAAAGTGAATCAATGATATTCTTTTCCAAGATACCCCATGTAATTTCTCCCCTAATAAAGTAAAACTGTTTACTTTCCTCCGCATTCTTTGTCTGCCTATTCTTCCTGCTCCCTTGGCTGCCCCACATAATTTCGCCTTGCCTTCCTATTATTTCCAAATACCTCTACAAAACCCTTAACCCATTCTTTGCTAAACCAATCCAACCCAACCCTAACAAAAGGTTGCTGGCTTTGCATCTATCAGCTACAACTTATACTGCCACTCCCATCCCTGCAAAAACTTAGGTTCTTACTCACCTAACTTATCACCCTCGCTATAAAGATAAAAGCCCCTTTCAACTCTTAAATATGCAGTCATCCCTCACTAACATAACCAAACATACCCTAACAGGACTCGCAGTATAGCTTCTGCACTCCTACATTTCCAACCTCACTCCATATACAGGTAATAACAAAACCAAAAACAGTTCTGTAACCACAAATACTGTTTTAACTTTTCAGGCCCCTTTATGCTTCCAACACAATCTATCCTCCCACCTACCTCTTGGCCACCAAATACTATCTCATTAATGCAACCTTACCTTACAACTCCAAGCCCCAGTCGGCTCTCAGAACTTTCTAGTCACCCAAACCACTTCATTTAGCTGACTTGTCCACTTTACAGGACCCCCCAAAAGTCAGCACCACCTCTTTGCTTAACAATCACAGTTTTGTATTGGCAGATGTACCCTTTGCAAGACTATTCACCTCTGAACCCATTGTAACACAGCTCCCACTTCTCTTAAACTCACCTGCATCCCGGAAGAGGAATCATCTTTTTCCTAACACTACTATTTGCCAAAAGCCTTTACACAGCCGCCCCCATTACTTAAACCACACCTCAGAAAGTCTCTGTTTCTATTACTTTCTAACTGTGCTCAAATTCACTGCACTCATTTACTTTTACATGCCCTGTTTTTAAGTTGCCAGTTTACACTTTTCCTCCTGGCAATTACAGCTGATATTTCTTGGTTGTAATTGAACCCTCAGGCTGCCACCCTTAATTTCCTCTTAGAGTGGATAGATGATCTTCAGTGGCAGAGAACTCTCCAATTCTTCCATGCCAATGAAGTCTTCTTTTCTTTCATACTGACTCTTAACCTCGCTGCCCTGCTCCTGCTACCCTCTATCCCTACCTAATTACCGCCAACATACCATCAATCTAACCTACTCTTTCCTAACTATTTCAAACCCTTCCTTAGCCAGCAATTGTGGGCTATGCATATCCCTCTCCTCTTCCTCCTAGCCAGCCGTCCCTGCCCTATCAGCAGGCTGGGCAAACTCTCCTACCTTTTGACACCTCCGGACCCTGTCTCTCACTCCGTCCTTGGCTCCCCTTGTTCATCTGACTCTCATCCAGACCCCTCTTCCTGCCTGCTCATACCTGACCTTGTTAATGAAAGTAAATGGTTACTCACAGATACCAAATGCTTTCTCATACACCATGAAAACAAGACCTGTCCTTCCACAGGATTACCCTATTGAACCCCACTACAGCCTTTAACAGCCATGGCCCTTGCTGGTTCCCTTGGTATCTGGGTACAAGACCCCAGTCCTCCCCAAGCACTTTCTCATCTCTTCAGTCTACACCTCCAGTTCTGCCTCAGCCAAGGACTCTTATCCCTCTGTGGCCCTTCCACCTACCTCTACCTTCTTAAAAAGGTTCCTGTACCTTAATTTTACCTTCCACCTACCTCTGTCTTCCTACCAAGACACCTGTACCTTAACTGGACAGGCACCTGTACCTCAATGTTCCTTCCTCCCAAAATCCAATTTGCCAATGGAAATGAACCCCTCCCTGTCCCGCTTGTAACTCCTACACAACAAAAAAAAAGTCATTCCGTTAATCCCCTTGTTTGTAGGATTAGGGGTCTCCATTGCTGCAATTGGAACAGGTATAGCAGGCCTTACTACTTCCATCACCACATTTCTCAGCTTCTCTAATGATTTCTTTGCCAGCATTACAGACATAACTCCAACACTATCTGTCTTTCAAGCCCAAGTTATTTCCTTAGTGGCAGTTGTCCTGCAAAATTGCTGAGGCTTCTATCAATAATTGCTGAAAAAGGAGGACTCTGCCTATTCCTAAATGAAGAATGTTGCTTTTATCTAAACCAATCTGGCCTTGTATATGACACCATCAAAAGACTTAAAGACAGGGCCCAAAATCTTGCTAATCAGGCAAATAATTATTCTGGACTTATCTGGCCATTCTCTAACTGGGTGTCATGGCTCCTTCCATTAGCAGGCCCCCTTATACCCATTCTTCTCTTTCTCTTATTCAGACCTTGCCTTTTCCAACTAATCTCTCAGTTCCTACAAAATTGTATCCAAGTTATAAGCAATCAGTCAATATGGCAAATGCTCCTTTTAACAACCCCACAATATCAACCTTTGCCCCCAAATCTCTCAACAGTCTAAATTCTTTCCCATTTTTATATTTCCATGCCACCTCCAATGTTGCTCAAAGAAACCCTGACAAATGACACCCATCACCCCTCTGTACCACCCCCAAAATTTCATTGCCCCCTCCTTTTTCTAATTTTTATTTTTTCCTTTATATTATTAATACAAAAAGGCAGGAATGCAAGGTTCTTTGAACTGACTGTGCCATGGGCTACTCCACGGGGACCCCTGTGACCCACACGTACACCTCAAGATGGACTCCCAGAGGCAGAAAATCTGGGTCAACCTTGTGACACTGGCCCCTGTGGCCTGATTAACCGAACTTGCAACATTTTGCCATTGTTCCTGCCTCAACCATTCCACCTCGCCCGATAAAACAACTTTGTAACACTGGATCTTGGACCTTGTAACACCTCCCGAGCTCACAAAAACCACCCTGAACTGTAACTTCTGTAACTTTCCACCGCCAAACCCAAACCTATAAAACCAACTCCTATCCCACCCCCCTCCACCAACTCTCTTTTTGGAACCAGCCTGCCTGCGTCCGGGTGAATAAATAGCCATATTGCTCACACAAAGCCTGTTTAGGTGGCCTTTTCATTCAGATCACGCCTAACAATGGACATTGTTCAAAGTCTGAGGACTTCGTGAGCATGGCATTGGTTTGAAGAAGTACATATTTTCAGTTTTACCTGAGATAGTCATCAAGTATTAAGAGGAAGCATTACCATGCAGAAATGTTGCCAGTTGTGGAATGTGTCTATTCCAATTATACATGCCAGAACTGAGCAAATAGCCACTGTTTGAGTTTCTAGAACTACTGATTCCACTATGAGTTTTAGTTTAGACCTAAACTAAAAGTCCATTGATGACCTGATAACCATTAGCCCCAGCTCTAAACAGTGGGCCACAGTGATGTTTTGGATCTCTTGGAAATAGTATTATCCACTAGTTCCTGAAGAATCTGATTAATTTCTTTCTCCCAATGTCTGATATGAAGCCTCAAGTCTTTTTGGGGAAGGCTGGAAGTAATAGCAGTATACATTTTTGTTGACTTAATAGGCTTCTTCCTGCAAAGGACACAGCCTCTCCTTTATTCAAGGGATTCTAGGTCTATAAACTGGTTCAAGTCTGGGAACTGACTAAGGGGCCATTGCACTGTTTTGGTGATTCAAATTAGACTTTAGTTTATTTGACCTAAAAAATCCGTCTACAGAGATCAAGAGAGAATTTAGTAGAATGCCCATCTATGTCTCATCTAGGGACGCAATGACACACTAGCCATTGCCATAGGTCTCAGCAAGTCGGACTGTTCTGATTACTGCTTGGACTGTCCTGTGCACTGTGGTAGTCATGCCCACCTTGTCTTTGATGATTAAGTGCTGATACCTGGCCCCTGACACTAATTATCCCCCTTGTATTTAAGGCAACTTGTCTGGTGATGGCAGCTCCCACTGCAATTTCCGACCTACAGTGCTCTTCAATGATGCTGGGGCTCCCTTCACAAATTTATTTCTCACAGTCATAGTGAAAGGTGTGTCCTCTGGACTCACAGGGTGGGTGAGCAGGTCTTACAAGATAAATCATCTCTTAACATTCCAATCACCCTAAACGTTTAGATACCTCCCTCCAGTATATGAAGGCAGATCGAGAATTTCAGCTTCATTTAATTTAGCCTACCTTTCAGCCATGTTTTGGCCAAACAGTCAAACAAACCATGAGAGCCCTTTATTACCCTTTGACCTACAAGATGGAGTCCAGAAACTCTGCTTAGTGGGCCCATATGAATAAATTCATCATGATCGAACTTTATGTTCCTTACACCATTATTCTACACTTTAAATATTCATTTCTACTCATATTCTTCATATTTCTGCATGAAAAGAAGTTTGCATGTGCTTAGCGTATATGTATGTGTTGTCCAGTTAAGATATGAAATACCTCGATAACCTTTATTTTTTCTTTTCATTCTTCTTTTTCTAGTGACAGTTCTTAAAATTTTCTTTTCTTAAGTTCACTCAATATTAAAATACTGACTGGGACAATTTGTCTTTCATAAGTTTAGTATGTTTTAAATACCTGTCTGTCTGTCTGTCTGTCTGTCTCTCTCTCTCTCGCTCGCTCACTCGCTCTGTGTGTGTGTGTGTGTGTGGGTGTGTGTGTGTATGCGTGTTGTGTGCAGGTGTGTTAGGTCCCTGTATTAGTCAGGATTCCCTGGAGGAACAGAACTAATAGGAGATAGATAGATAGATAGATAGATAGATAGATAGATAGACAGACAGACACAGATAGATAGATACATAGATCTCCTATTTGCCAGGGAATCCTGATTTGGGGATGAAACCATCTGCAAGCTGAGGAGCAAGGAAGCCAATCCGAGTCCAGAAGCTGAAGAACTTGGAGTTCAAGGGCAGGAAGCATCCAGCCCCAGAGAAAGAAGTAGGCTGGGAGGCTAAGCCAGTCTAGTCTTTTCACATTCTTCTACCTGCTTTTATTCTGGCTGAACTGGCAGCTGATTAGATTGTGTCCACCCAGACTGAGGGTGGGTCTGCCTTTCCCAGTCCACTGACTCAAATGTTAACCTCCTTTTGCAACACCTCACAAACACACCTAGGCACAGTACTCTGCATTTTCCATCCAATCAAGTCAATATTCAGTATTAACCATCACAGTCACCTTTATCGAGGGCATTAATCTTGTCCTTTCCTTCTATTTTGTTTTATGAACTTTTGATAGAACTTTTTTTAAAAATTTGAATTGCTTAACAGGCTAATTCAAATAAATAAAAAGTACAACTAGTTAATAACAAATGAAAAGCCTGAAGTAATTCTCAACTTTACAAACAACCATGTAAATGCCAAAGAGTAAATATGGATACCATTTTCCCTTCAAATTATACACACATACACACAAACAACTACAACAGTAATAGCAAAGGGAAAACTCATACACCACTGGTTGAAATATAATGTCATACAACATTTCCAGCAGAAATGTGGCCCATTTGTCATTTTATTTTGACTATATTTCTGTAAATATTAAATCAATAATATTTATAGATCTATAGATAATGTCCAAAAATAGGGGAAAAGTAAAATAAATTGGCAAATGCATGTAACACAATATAATGCTGCAAATGTAAGGTCCATTTTAAAGTTTACATGATGTAAGGATGAACACAAATGATGTTTATGCACAAAATTGGGATCATATAGTTCATGAAGTTTTATAAAGAAAATATATTTATTTGCATGAACAAAACTGGGTATCAACATACAAACCACCATGGCTTCTAGGGATTGAAAATATTAGTAAGTATTTTTAAAAGTCCACGATTTTTCATCTTAATATTTTGCACTGATCTCATAATGAAAATAAAGAACATTAAACATGCCTAGATTGAAAACCTCTATCATTTCTCCTGAGTTTCAAAATTTTCATCTTAAGATCTCCCTTTGAAATTTTCAATTCATCTGAATTAGATACACAGAATTTCCATGTTCTAGCATAGGTTTTTCCAAAAAGAAAATGCAAGCAAACATTTTCATGCAGGTAGTTTAATTTTGAAATTATCCCAAGAATAGGATTCAGGGAATCAAAAGAGGAGAATGGGATAGAGGAAAAGCAAACCCAAAAGTATGATCTGGTCACCAATGTGAACAGCTTGGACTTATACACCAGCACTTATTTAGGGGCTGTCCCATGGAGTATTCACTTTCTCCTATTTCCAGGTTTGCATATTTAACAGAATTACTGTGTATAGCTGTTTGCTACAGCAACATCCACAGTGAAAAAGGCAGGCCAAGTTAATGCAGAGTATAGTATAAGATTCTTTCCGAGGCTCCTCCTCGTTGATTACTATTACAAGCTGAGTGAATTTAAGCCCATTTAATTATTTCTGTGTTTTAGATTTAAAAATTATTATCAGGAGGTTATTTTACTTACTTTGTATTTGTGAATTCTTATAAAGATAAACATTTATTAATGTTTATGAAAGAACTATATCATGCTTTAGAAGCATTTTCCTTATGTGGTTAATTTGCATATTCTTCATGATGACAGATGATAATTATTAAAAATGTTCTTGTAGTTAGACATAGTTACTGCTACATCTTGGTAAAGAACAAGTCAGCCCCTATTAGAAAAGTTCAGTAAGGTACCAAGATCAAGGGGCACTTAAGTATAGCAGTGAGAAAGGAAAGAGAACATATTCAATGACCAATTTAACCAGAAAAGCTCTTCAATTTATGTCAAGCAGATGCCACAAACAGATGTTCATAAAAGCAATCAGTGTTTTATAGCAATGCAAAAAATTTTCAGAAGGGTTCCCTTTTCTCTACATCCTCACTAGCATTTGTTGTTGCCTGTCTTTTGGATATAAGCCATTTTAACTGGGGTGAGATGATATCTCATTATAGTTTTGATTTGCATTTCTCTGGTGATCAGTGATGTTGAGCAACTTTTCATATTCCTGTTGGTTTGGCATTTTTATGTCTTCCTTTGAAAAATAAGCCAGGCACAGAAAGGCAAACATTGCATGTTCTCACTTATTGTGGGATCTAAAAATCAAAACAATTGAATTCATACGCATAGAGAGTAAAAGGATGGCTACCAGAGGCTGGGAAGGGTAGTAGCAGGGGTGGAGGAGAGGTGGGAATGGTTAACACGTACAAAAATGATAGAATGAGTAAGACCTACTATTTGCTAACACAACAGGCTGACTATAGTCAATAATAACTTGACTGTACATTTGAAAATAATTGAAAGAGTATACGTGGATTGTTTGCAACACAATAGATAAATGCTTGAAGGGAGTCTTCATGATGTGCTTATTTCACATTATATGCCTATATCAAAACATCTCACGCATCCCATAAATATATACACCTAGTAGGAACCCACAAAAATAAAAAATAGAATAAATTCAGAAGGGGCAAATGTCATTCATATATAAATGCAGTTTGTACATCTATACAAAAAAGTAGAACATGACTCAAGAGTTACTTTTCTGGTAGCTTGTTCTAAGGAAATACTACAAAGTAAAACTTCATATATAACACTACTGAGTTGGCAATAACCCTTAAGTTCAAGGAGAGGGGAATGAACAATGAAATCATTTTTCCACTTGATACAAATTTAAACAAACATTACAATTACAGCTTCCTAAATAATATTATCATAAAAACTGTGTTATTTGCTTAAATAAAAAACTATAAAAGATATATAGAATACTATTTCTTTTTTTTTTTCTTTACAGGATTGTAGGCATGAGACACCATGCCTGGCCAAGGACACCATTTCAAATATGCATACATGATTCTTGTGTAAGGGGAAATGATAAGAAAGAGTAACTGAAATCAACAAATGAAGATGGAGAATTACAAGTATTTTTTTAGTTTTTGTTTTAATAATTTACTATTTTAAATTTGTATTCACAGGCATTGTAATACAGTTGTTATGAACACAGGATGTAAAATCAACTGCCTGCCTGAATTAGAACTCTGATTTTATTCCATTTGCTAAATGTGTAAACTTGAGCAAACCACTTCATTTCTCTAAGCTTCCATTAGTTCTTCTGTAAGGGAAGAATTAAAAAGACTACTTTGTATATGGGGTGGTAAGAACATCAGATGAGTTACCGTATGCTAAGTGTTTGGCACAGTGCCTAACCCATAATAAGTATTCAGTGAACATCATCTATTTTTATTATGTTGAAAGATGAATTCAGCATAATTACTTTCATGAACGCCTATGTCAACCATAAAAATTATGATGATAATTTCCAAAGACTATGACATCGTAGATTTTTCTTTTTAAAATTAAATTGGAATAAAAATGTGCATATGCTGGTAAAAGCAAACAATGAATACCCTTTGTTAATGACTGGAATTAATGAAAATATGAAGATTTTAGCTATAAGAGATATACAATGTCAATATTTCAGATGATTTAAACTTTCTTAATCTGAGTACAAATTTGCAAATTTGTGCAAGTATTCTTGACTATAAATTTTGAACTGATAAGTCAAAAGCCTTATATGTGGCTATTTGGCTTAGCTGTTTCAGCTCATGAGTGCTGTGACTCTTTAATAGGCACCTGTGGCAAGACAAAGTAGTGTGAGAGCTTTGCTTGCAGGGATATGAGCTGCTTTAAGTTGTGTTTATTGTATTTTATTTTTCTAGACAGAATGCATGCCAGTCATAGACAGCAGAACCAACAAGCAGGATCTCAGAGACTCCAAATGCATAGGTAAACAATTTGCTTCTTCTGAGTTATTTACACACGACTTCTCATCTGACTCAGTTTACCTATCACTTTGTCCTGAAGCTGATTGAAAATAAAATGATAGGAGTTGAGAGGCTGAAAGCGTGAGATCTGAATGCTGCTAAATGATTCTCCAAATCACATGTGCTAAACATGTGCCTATTATTTGGTGGTAGGTAGCATACTGATGCTCACTGTTTCTGCTCTCATTATGAGTACAATGCAAAGCAAAGGACTTTTTCTTTAAGTTCAGGAAAGTATGTGCAGGTTTGTTACATAGGTAAACGTGAGTCATGGGTATTTGTTGTACAGACTGTTTCATCGTTCAGGTATTAAGCTTAGTGCCCGTTAGTCATTTTTCCTAACCCTCCCCCAACAATCCACCATCCAACAGGCACCAGTGTGTATTATCACCTATGTGTCCCTGTGTTCTCATCATTTAGCTGGCACTTATAAGTGAGAATATGCGGTATTTGTTTTTTTGTTCCTGTGTTAGTGTGCTAAGGATAATGGTCTCCAACTTCATGTATGTCCCTGCAAAGGACATGATCTCATCCTTTTTTATGGCTGCATAGTGTTCCATAGTGTATATGTACCACATTTTCTTTATCTAGTCTATCATTGATGGGCATTTAGGTTGATTCCATGTCTTTGCTATTGCGAATAGTGCTGCAATGAACATGTACATGCATGTGTCTTCACAATAGAAAAAACGTATATTCCTTTGAGAATATACCCAGTAGTGGAGTTGCTGGGTTGAATGGTATTTCTGTCTTTAGAACTTTGAAGAATTGCCACACTGCCTTCCACAATGATTGAAGTAATTTACACTCCTATCAACAGTATATAAGCATTCCTTTTTCTCTGCAACCTCACCAGTATCTGTTATTTTCTGACTTTTTAATAGTGGCCATTCTGACTGTTGTAACATAGTATCTCATTGTAGTTTTGATTTACATTTCTCTAATGTTCAGTGATGTTGAGCTTTTTTCATATGATTGTTGGCCACATGTATGTCTTCTGCAAAAGGGCAGAAAAATCTAAGGCATGGAAATTTCCCTTTTACTTCTCAGTTTGTTGTTGACTCAATTTTGTTCTAATTCACCCTAAATCATTCATCCTCATTCTACTGAATAACAAAAAAGACATAAGTTTTCCTCAGAAAATCCACGTGAAGAACAAACAAAAGTATTAAAAGCAAAGGCTCCGAAATACCTAAATTGGTTCATCACTAAATTAAGCACTTATTAATTCTGAGAGTTTGTCAAGTTTATCAAATCTCTCTTAGCTTCAGTTTGAGTATCTATGAAATGGTAAATCATGTCTACTAAGGGATTGCTGTGTGTATTAAATGAAATAATACCTGTAGTACAAACTGGCATGCCTATTATTTAATTCTAAGTAAATTTGTGCTCTTGATTTATATTATCATTATTTGTGCTCATGAGTGTTGAAAGAGCATAAACAATTTCATGCAGCTCAGATTTTAAAAATCCATTAAATAACATAAAAATAGGCAAAAGTCACAAAATCATTACCCTGATGATGTTAGCATAAGGGAAAATATAGAAAAACAACCTTGCTAGAAAGCATTATCTTTATATAAAACCCTAGAGGGAAACAGTTCGCCTACAAAAGAATTATTCCATTTTTTAGGAAAAAAGATAAATGCTACTGAAACAACTTAGGAAATGCCTCCCAAATTTGCTGTCTCATTTGTGTATTTATTTCACAATTTCTTGAGTGTCTAATATGTGTGCAGCACTGTGCTGGATCATCAATACACAATGGAGAACACAGCAGAGTTGATTAGTGCCCCCACATAGCTTACATTCCAATGGGGCTAGCCTGATTACACCACCATGATTCAGCAACATTAATGTTTATATATTTAGATAACTTTGCTGTTCTGTATAATACGCTTTCCTCCATAGAAGGCCTAATTTTATCTCCTTTCAAGTTTGCTGGCACCAATTCTAAAACAAGAACAGAGGTTTTTTTCACATTATGAATATCCTTTAAATTTTTGACTATTGTCTATCATGAAGAAAAGCAATCAAATTTGTATTTTGGAGTTTAGTTCTCAGGAAGAAAAAAACAGAAGTTTGGGTATAGGAAAAGTTATATTAAAAGAACGAGGCTTTCAAGAAAGTTCAACATACTCAACAATTGTGCTTTAAATGATAAGAATTTGTAGAGAGCCTCTGTCCCCAGAAATTTGGTTTCATATTTTATAGAGTTGTTTCTTAATGATTTGGTGTCACACAGTACTCCTATCTGTTCTAACATCAAAATAATTCAGCTCTCCTCCAGCCATGTATCTGATGAGCAACTGGTCATAGCTAAAGCTCCACTCCCTTGAACCTGTATTGCTATCACCAGTGAGTGGTGATTTTAAGTTTTATGTGATAATGCAGCTATGATAGATGACTTATCTTGCCCTTTCTGCATATGCATGCATACACATATGTACCTACATGTCAGGAGCAGTTTAAGTCAATATTAGAACATATTTCTCTCAGTTGCTGATTTGGTAACTATAGTTGTAAACCATAGGATGTTAAGTGTGGAATGTTTCCAACTATGATGTACCAATTTGGGAAAGCACTTAGCAACCATATAATTCAATCTTCTATCCCAAACACATGGAAGCAGCACTTTTAATTAGGAATTAGGATGTAATGAGAGAGCTGCATGTAGAGTCAAGTCTTATAAAGCGACCTCAGAAGAAATATGCCTGCCTTCTATGCAACAAAACTCAGACATGCAAAACTAAGGTTTATTTAATTGGCAAATTTGATGACCTTAAAATTAACACTATACAAAAAACTATGATTGCAAACAATATTGCCTTGATGTTTTGTACTTTTCTTTTTAAAAAAGTATTGTACTATATTGAAATAAGTGTATTCTATTTTTAATTAGTTATTTTATTTTATTTATTTTTTGAGACTGAGTCTCGCTCTATTGCCTAGCTGGAGTGCAGCCTCCCAGATTCAGCAATTCTCCTAACTCAGCCTCCAAAGCAGCAGAAATTACAGACACCCAGCACCATGCCAGGCTAATCATGGTATTTTTAGTAGATGCGGGGTTTCACCATGTTGGCCAGGCTTGTCTCAAACTCCTGGCGTCAAGTGATCTGCCTGCCTCAGCTTCCCAAAGTGCTGGGATTGTAAGCGTGAGCCACCATGCCCAGCCTATTCTATGATTTTTAATATGACTAAAATAAATTTATTGTTTATTGGAAAGAGCAAAATTTCTACCCAAATTCCATATGAATAGAAATTCTCCCACCAACATTTTCAGATAATCAATACTTTACATTTATATGAGTAAGTCTGCTTCTAAGCTCTAGCAATCTATTTATTCTTTCTTGCACAATAAAATACTGTTTAATTACTTTAGCTTTAACATGAAACTTGATATCTGTTAAGATGTATTTTCTGTCTTTATTCTTCACAATATTAATTTAGCCCTTCCATTGTACTCTTGGAATTATGTCAAGTTACAATAGAAAATCTAGTTGAGATTTTTATTTGAATTTTAATTAACTATAGATTAATTTTAAGAATTCATCTTTATAATAATAGATTTTCCCTTCCATAAATAAGCAATAATTTTTGTTCCTTTTAAAAACTCATTATTTTCTCTAATAAAGTTTTTTTATAAAATTGTTATCCATCTATTGTCT
Source organism: Saimiri boliviensis (assembly GCF_048565385.1). Classification (NCBI taxonomy): domain Eukaryota; kingdom Metazoa; phylum Chordata; class Mammalia; order Primates; family Cebidae; genus Saimiri; species Saimiri boliviensis. The sequence goes on from NC_133449.1 coordinate 112,153,672, forward strand.
TTTTTCCTAGATACCATTATGATATTTATCGTGATTAAAATAACATTTTTAAAACTTATTTTAATTGTTTATTGCTGTGGATATTTGTATACTAAACTTAAAATTGGCAATCTTTGTTTCTTATTAGTTCTAAAAGAAACATTTGTGCTATTTAAAGATTACATTATGTGGACAAAGATATGTGAATAATGATGACTAACCCCCTTGGAAATCTTTACACTTCATATTCATACTGAGTGTTATGCTTTTGGTAAGACCTCAATACATTGTTAAAAATACAAGTTTTATCGTTAGCTTATCTTGTTATTGCCTTTAGTAAGCATTAGAGAATGCATGAACATTTTATAATTCAGTGTCGTACTTGCTTTATCTTTCAGTAACATTGAATACATACATACATGATACTCTCCTATAACAAACCTGAATATGTACCCCCTGTAGCTAACATAAAAGTTGAAATCATTTTTAAAAATATAATAATGAAAATAGAATAGGGAAAGACTGACATAAAAACAGGAATTTAGAATAAACTAAAAAACAGTGTATTTATAGATACACACAGAATAGAATTAAACTTTTTCATGATAAATGTTACCATTTTTTTCCTCTGGTGACATAATCATATAAATTTTACGCATTGTACATTGTTGGTCTTTAACTGCTCTATCATATCCTACTTTTATCAGATCTGAAATCAAGTTACTTATACTATTTGTATTTTTAAAAATTTACATCTAATGCTATAGCTTCTACACAGAGAGATTATACAGTGATTTTAACAGTAGTGACGGTCTTCACTATACCTATTTAAAAATATTATTTATGTTTGTTCCACTATCCTGCCAAATTGTCTGTATAGTTACTCTCCTCAAAGAAGGAGATGTTTCTGATCATATTTTCTATTGCTGTCATGCTTTCTCATTGCACACTTACGCTTGTAACATTAATATTACTTTAATACTACTTTGCTTCCCCATTCTTTTGTTTACTTTGTTGCCCCCTTGACAATTTCTTGAATTACATATGTTAAAAAGAACTTCTCACCGTGGTGGTGTTGATTTGCATTTCCTCCTACACCTGCTGGCCATTCGTATGTCTTTTTTTTTTTTTTTTTTTTTTTAGTATTTATTTAGGTCGTTAGCCCATTATAAAATCAAGTTATTTGTTTTCTTGTTATTAAGTTCCTTTAGACATTATCCCTATCAAATATATAGTCTGCAAATATTTCTCCCATTCCATATGTGGTCTCTTCACTCTGTTGAGTGGATTTTTTTTTTTTTTCTGTGCAGAAGCTTTACAGTTTGATTTTATCTCATTTGTCTATTTTTGCTTTTGTTGTCCATGCTTTTGAAGTCATATCCAGAAAAGCATTGCCTGGACCAGTATCATCAAGTTTTCATAGTTTGGGGTGTTACATTTAACTGTTTCATCCATTTTGTCCTGATTTTTGTATATACTGAGAGACAGGAGTCGAGTTTCATTTTCTGCATTCCCCAACACCAGTTATTGAAAAGACTGTTTTTTCTCATTGTGTATTCTTGGCACCTTTGTTGAAAACGAGTTGACTGGAAATATAGATTTATTTCTAGTCTCTCTATTACCTTTCATTACTCTATGTCTGTTATTATGTCAGTATCATGCTGTTTTGGTTATGATAACTGTTGTGTATTTTGAAGCCAGGTAGTGCGAAGCCTTCAACTTTGTTCTTTTTGTTCGAGACTGCTTTGGGTATTAGGGGTCGTTTTGGATTCACACTAATTTTAGATTTTTTATTTCTGTGAAAGATCTAATTGGTATTTTGATAGAGATTACATCAATTCTGTAGATCACTTTGAATGATATAGATATTTTAACAATATTAATTCTTCTAATCCATGAACAAATATGTTTGTATCTTCTTTCTTTCAATTAATGTTTTATAGTTTTCAGCATAGAGATTATTTTACCTCCTTAAGTTTATTCTTAATCTAAGTATTTGTTTTAGCTATTTTAATAAGATTGTTTTTCTTGACTTTTCTCTCAGTGGGTCCTGTGTTAGTATGGAGATACAGGTTTTGTGTGTTGATTTTGTATTCTGCAACTTTTCTGAATTTGCTTATTAATTCTAACAATTTTTGGTGGAGTCTTTAGGGATTTTTTTTTTTTTTTTTTTTTTTTTTTTTTTCCTGAGACGGAGTTTTGCTCTTGTTACCCAGGCTGGAGTGCAATGGCACGATCTCGGCTCACCGCAACCTCCGCCTCCTGGGTTCAGGCAATTCTCCTGCCTCAGCCTCCTGAGTAGCTGGGATTACAGGCACGCACCACCATGCCCAGCTAATTTTTTGTATTTTTAGTAGAAACGGGGTTCACCATGTTGACCAGGATAGTCTCGATCTCTTGACCTTGTGATCCACCCACCTCGGCCTCCCAAAGTGCTGGGATTACAGGCTTGAGCCACCATGCCCGGCCTAGGGATTTCTATATATAAGATCATGTTATCTGTAAACAGTGATGATTTAACTTCTTTCTTTCAATTTCAAATTTGGATGATTTCTATTTCTTCCTCTTGCCAATTGTACCTGTCTTCTTCTGCTAGAATGGCTATTATCAGAAAGACATTAAATATTAAGCATGGGGGAGGATGCGGAGTAAAGAAACTCCTTGAAAACGTTGGTGGTGATGTAAATTGGTACTGCCATTATAGAAAACAGTATGATAGTTTCAATAAAATTTAAAATAGAACTACCATATCATCCAGTAATCACACTACTGAGCATATATCCAAAGGAAATGGTATCAGTATGCTGAAGAGATATCTGCACTTGCATAGTTATTTCAGAATTTTTCACAATAGCTAAGATATGAAGTCTACTAACCCATGACCCAGTCTTGAACCCATGACCTGAGGTGATTCACCTAACTCGGCCTCCTAAAGTGCTGGCACTACAGACGTGAGCCACTGCGCCTGGCTGGCAGGTAACAAATTCTTATCATAAGTGACTGTAAGAAGATGTCATTTAAGATGGCCATTTTGAGCTGCAGACGCTTGGTCTTTTATAGCCACGGAGTCCTCTGGTAAGAGCTCAGAGGGCCCTTGTTTGGGTCCCTCTCTGGATGCACTTGCTATTTATTTTATTTGCTTATAAAACAAAACATCCTTGTTGGCAAAGTGCCCTATGAAATATAAAATGGAGTCTTTTTCTAAGATGAGTTAGTTACATCAAGGGTGCTCTATACGTACGGCATAGTGACTGCAGTTTATGAAGATATGTTGTATTCTTGTAAATGCTAAGAGAGTGGATGAGTTAAGTGTTCTCCCCACAAAAATGATAGCCATGTGAGGAAATGTACTTGTTAATTAACTAGATTTAACCATTCTACAATGTAAATACTTCAAAACATTATGTTGCATATATAATACAAGAAGAAAATTTGCAAAGTGGTGAGCTAAATGTTTGGTTCTTAATATTTTACTTTCAAAACTTTCTTTACTAAATTCCTCAAGTTTTCGTTGTTATTGTTCCTGGGTTCGGAAAGTCATAGCAAACAAATGTCACAGCTGCCCTGGGACTTATATAGAAAGTCTAGGTAAGAGAAATCTGAAGAAGTTTTTGGTTCCACAATGACCTTTAGAAAAAGGATTAAATGGAAACAGAATAAAGAGAACACTGGATGTCCGTATGACTTAAGCAAGCCTTATTTTGGTTAATGAAAAACAATTTTTTTACTGTATGGTCATTCCCTTTCTTTTTCACCATCAGAATGTTCAGAGCTAGATGACAAAGTCCAGGGTATAGATCCGCAGGAAGTGGCCAAAGTATAATATTTTAGGTTGTTTCTCATCTAGAACTTAAAATGCAAGGATCAAATGATAAATATTCAGATTTATAATTATATCATAAATAATTATAGTAAATTAAAATAAATACTATAATTAAATAAAATATTACAATAAATTATATAACTTCTGTCTTTTCAATCTACCCTGGCATACTAAGCATTACCTAACCCCCAAAACTGACTGCAATTAATCATCTGTAATAACACATTCAGATGTTTAATAACCCTATTTGCCACAGTACACTGACAGGCCAAGAATGGGGATTTGTTTACACGCTTTATGTAAGTTATCATTTTATTTTTAAAATTTATTTAATCATAAATGTAATACCTGGTACTAAGTAAACTGGGACTGTGCTTTTGTTAATATATACATTTAAAAATATCACTTAAGACAACAACCATCCCATATATCAAGGAAAATGTCTAATAAGGCTATTTTTGCAACTGATAGTTTCAAAATTCTTGGTTGCTAGTTGACTAAAACATATATTAAGATATTTTTAGGCAAAAGTTATGGAAGATTAAAGTACATTAGAACAGACGAGATTGGGTGCATTCAGGGTCCAGTGGCTCAAGCCTGTAATCCCAGCCTTTGGGAGACTGAGACAGGCAGATCACCTGAGATCGGAGTTCAAGATCAGCCTGGACAACGTGATGAAACTCCATCTCTACTAGAAATACAAAAGTTAGCCCAGTGCGGTGGTGGGGCCTGTAATTCCAGCTACTCAAGAGGCCGAAGCAGGAGAATTGATTGAACCCAGGAGCAGAGGTTGTAGTGAGCCAAGATCACACGATTGCTCTCTAGCCCGGAATCAAGCAAGACTGTCAAAAAACGTATATTGAAAGAACAGATTGATAAAACTTGTTACCATTGAGAGGAATACTCCCCTCTTAAATTTGTATAATTTACATATTTGTTAATGAGGCTTCTTAAATCATCCTCCACATTATTGATTATATTCTAATGAAGACAAAGTGTCTCTTACTCACTTGATGTGTGTCATTTAGGAAGTTTTCCAATATTCAGCTGTTTTCAAAATTCATCACATATTTTGAATAATTGCAATTATTGATCCAGGGAACACAGTGAATCTTATCTTTCTTTTACGTAGTAAGTCTCTTATCTTCTGAATATATTTTGTTTTCATATTAAATAAATCTAGTTAGGACTAATTGTCTCTTATATGAACATATTCACTGTTCAGATGTGTATTATTAAATGCCCCTTGCTTTTCTGTAATTCTCACAGTTTTGAATCTTCAGCAGGAGCAAATTGTCCCCAAGGGACTATGATAATCTTTATCTATAAATTATTTTTAATAATAGTACATGCTTAGTTCATAATTGACTCATGTCCAAAACAAATAAAAAAAAATGTAGGTTTTGCTATACAGATTTTTCTCAAATCAAGTTTCATTTATATTTTATTTGTATAAATTATGTTATTTGAATATAAATAGAAGATTTATGCATTTTGATATAATATTTTGATGTAGAGACTAAATATTACCTTATATTATCATTGATGATAATGCCTTAAAGTAGTAAATACAATTCAAAGGTTCATATTATCCATATATTCGAAAAGTTAAGTCATCATAGATGTATCACTTAATTTCAATTTCTTAACTATAAAATGGGGCTATTAACAATTTATCTACACCAAGAGGTAACCTCAAGTAAAATAATTCATGGAAAAATATTTTTAAAAGAATATAAATAAGTTGTAAAGCTTAAATATTTTTTAATTGTTCAAAATCAGGAGTCAAAGTAATTCTTTTCTATAAAGAATCATACAACAAATATTTTAGATTTTGTGGGACATATATTTATATTCTTTTTTTTTCCCAACCTTTAGACATCTAAAAACTGTTCTTAGCTTTCAGGCAGAGCAGTTTGGCCTGAGGGATGTAGTTTGCTGACCTGTGTTCTTGAGTATCTCCTTTCTCAGTTGCTTATTTATTAAATTATATTGTTCTGAGTTTTTAAAAATTTAAAGCAAAACACAGTTGTACTGTACAATTTTTATTCTAAAATATTTACACATAAAGTCTTTATGATATGCAGCTTTTTAAAAAATGGGAGCAAGTGAGTTTACAAAGTATTTTTCTTAATCAAGATTATTTATTCACACAACAAAAATGAGAACCAATCCCCAAAGAGCCAAATTTCTGTAGCTTGCTAAAGAAAAATGGTCCTATGGGAATCAGTAGATGGAGCATTCAGAGTAGGGACCTACATGTAAAAGCCTTCAATGAGATCGCTATTTCTCGTCATATTTGGTTTTGTTTATTGTTTGTTTTGCCTTTCAAAGAACTAAGCAAGATCCTAAATTGCAGCCATCTGTGTCCTTCTCTAAATTAGAGAAGCGACTTTTCTCTCTCTCTGCCGGGTATATGATGTCTGACTGTCTGAACCCTTGCTAAGAATTGATAAAGCTCTTCCTTACAGTTAATCATCTATGTAATTCATCTAATCCCTCTTTCTGCCTGATTTGTCCCTGGACTGAATAAGAGAATAATTTAAGCTTCTCTGTGATAGATAAAGAAAACTCATTACAAAATAGGTATTACTTTACCTTAAAATCAAGACAATACAGATACTAAAAATATATTCTTTCAGTGAGATTAAGAAGCTCATATCATCACTGTCCATACAGGTAAATATTCAATAGGGTTTCACAATTCTGTCAATAATCAGCCCTTATCCAGGTATTAGACAAATTCAAAGGAATTGCATTTTTCACTGTTCTCATGGTTTTAGAGCTAGACAGGATAGAATTGTACCAGATACAGATTGCAGAAGCTTGCGAACTATCCAAATATGCACAATTTACACACTGAAAATGACTCGGAGTAAAACAGTAGCAGTCATAGTTCAAAGAAACTATTCTTGCCTTCTGGGGGAAGATTTAGAACATAAAAACTTGAGGGGCATTATAAAATTTAATAATTAAGGAGTTAATATATCTTTTAATTCAAACTGTTTAGCATTTTAAATAAATTTAAAATTTAAAAATTTATAATTTTAACTTAAACTTTCCAAAGTGTTTTATCTAAAGAGCCTTTGAGACAATCCAATAAGGAATTTGAATTTTTCCTGGCTCTGTTCTCATCTTTACGAGGTCACATAACCTCTGACTTCAGAGTCCTTGTCTGTCTCTGCCACATCATTATTTTTAAGGATTAAATGGCAAAACTGATTTACCTAGAACCTCAGGCAAAGTAGGTGGTCAGTTAATATCTTGCCCCACTTCCCTCTTGATGTTGTCATCTGAAAACATATATAATAATCACTTTTGGTTTTGGGAAGGTAAGAAAATTGGAATAAAAAAAGTATCTTTAGTGAGGAGAACATTGGGTTGGTAGCTAGAGACTCCTGCTTATATATATTGTAGTGCTGATACTTGCTGGCCTTGGGAAGATAAACATTCAATCTCTGGCTGTAAATTTAAGATGTTTGACAAGATACTATCTGAAATACATTTTCCTGATTTTAATAATATTATGGTATATTACCTTTTGTATTTTCAGGGCTACACTCTCAATCCAGCAGGTATATGTTCGAATTCTGGAATTGTTGGTTAGTAATAAATTATCTTATAAAAAAATTCAACTTTTGTGTACTCCAATTACTTATTTTCCCTTAATTTCTGTTCTCTTTCTGAAATAGTTGAAATAATATCTTATTACTGTTTAACAAGCATATTGCACACATGATGGTGTTTTGCAAACAACTGATACCTGATACATGATATATATGATGCATATCAAGACAAAACTCAGATATTCACCCTAGACCCCTCCCACACCCTAACTCTCTCCCAACATATGAAAGAAGACGAATAATCCTCATCACTGTGCCAAACCACCTGACAACAAGAAACATTCTAGGAGTTAACATGATCTTTAGGAAACAGATGTGGCACACAATTCCAGTATCCCTAACAGACATGACGAATAGATGCTAGTGGAAGTTTCATCAACCAGGTGAGGTCTCCAATACTCACCCAGACAGTGTTCCAGTAGGAATGTTAACAATCCAAGGCATAAGGGGATGAAACCCAAGTTTATTCCCACTCCACAGCATACCCAGCAGGCCACAGTAAGGAGTACCCTAGTGAAAGGAGTAAACTATAGTCCTCTAGCTGTGAAAAATGGTGCTGCAATAAACCGGGCACAATTGTACTAACTTGGGTTCAGTGACTTTAAGCTATTTACTCAAAATCTAATAAATAGTGGGACACACAGTAGAATTCAGCTGTCTCTATTTTTCAGTCTAGGGATGTCTTAATAGTTTGCACAACCTGCCCTTCTTGGGGCAATAGCATTACCACCATGTCCTTCAATGTAGCAATTCAGGGGAGTAATGAAGAAAAATCACCCATGTGGCCAATAAAAGGAAAAAACCCTGGCCTTAATGCCTATTAACACCACGATAAAATGAGCAATTGCTCAGTAAAAATGCTTTTCTTTCAAGGACCTAAAACTATAATTACATTTATAATGAAAATGATTAAACTTATAAATGTCATCTGCTCAACATCCTTAGCTATAATTCTTATATTTTAGTCAATCCTTGATGATAAATTCTCGTAATCAACCACTGTTCATTAGAAGCAAAAATAACCAGAGGCTGGGTGCAGTGGCTCATGCCTGCAACACTAGCACTTTGGAGGTCAAGGCAGGAGGGTCACTTGAAGCCAAAAGTTCAAGACCAGCCTGAACAACATAGGGAAAGCTTGTCTCTACAAAAAAAAATTAAAAATTAGGTCAGCATGATGACACATGCCTCTAAGCCTGGCTACTCTGGAGGCTAAGGTGGGAGGATTGGTTGAACCTGGAAGTCGAGGCTGCTATGATCATGCCACTGCACTCCAGCCTGGGAGAGAGAGTGAGATCCCAACTCAAAAAAAAAAAAGGAACTAGAAACATTGCTTGATAAAACCAAGGTTCAGTGAGAAAATGTGACTTGCTCAAAATGATACAGCTTATCAGAGGAAGATAAGTAACAAAACCCATTTTGTTACTTCCTCTGATAAGCTGTGTGTGTCAGCTTTTGTGTATAAACACGTATTGACCTTCATGTAGGCATATACTGATGTGCTCCAGAAGGTCCTGACACTATTTTTGACCATGAGAAGCAAGCTGGCTATCTCAAGACATCTCACTCAGCATGTGAGAATCTATGCAGTAGCCAATGAGCTATGAGGAATGGAAAAAATTAAACCCACTCATAGGTGATATTGGAATAAAGTCCACTTCTTTGTTAATATCCTTGATGTATATATCTCTATATACCCAGTTCCTACAGCTAGCAAAATTCCTATATGACATCAGTAAATATTTGTTTAAAAAGCTGAGGGATTTCTTCATTTACTCAAAAAAAGTTAAAAAATCATATTCTGGGAAATAGCCAGTCATCCAAGAATTTATATCAACTTTTCTTTCTGGAAATAAAAAAAGAATACAAGTAACAAATAACCTCTTGTAGTTATTTATGATAGTGACATGTGGACAGCTGAGATCTATTCCTGGCTTATGCTTACTTTCAGGATATAACTCACTTATGCTCTCTGTGCCTTAATATCCAGATCAGTGAAGTAAAAGATTTTTTTGAGAAGATAATTTATGAAGTTCAATGGCCCTTTTTTCCTAAATGTATGGAATTGTGAGGCAAGGAAGACAAACTGCAGCTTATATATTCTTAGGACTGTCCAAAGGATAAATATCCTTTATCGTCACCTATGTCCTTAAAAAAATGAATCAAAACCCATCGTCTATTTATCAATCAATTTAGAATTGTTTATTTCTGCCTCCTATTAATATTTAATTTCTACATTTGCTGGATATGAGGCTTTTCTGATCCTGATCCTTGCCAACCCTAATTACAAGAAAGGGGAGACTATATAGGTCTAGAAAGTCATTAAATAATGACATTCAAGGGTATGCTGTTAACTTCGCACTTCTTCAAATACAAAAGGCATTTAAACTTGAATCCTTCCACTCCAGTGACAATCTTTTTTAATTCTACAAACCGCCGATGAACAATACATTACCACCATGACCACTGCAGCTTTAACTTTGTTTTACATCTGCTTTTTTCCTAATGTCAGATCCAGAGCTTACACTCTGGTTGTTCTCCTAACTTATGAGCCTCGGGGTTCAGAAAGGTGTTGGTCAGTCCCCATAGATCACTGCAACTGTCTAGCCAACTTTATGAGCTCTGGAGCCTCTCCTTGCACAAAGTCCTAGACTAGTGATAAATGACTTACATTTTATCTGCTGAGTACTTTGATTTTATATTCCCAGTTCTAGCTTTACAGATTTTCTTTCTTTTATAAGTAGAATTTGTCACTTTTCTTCTTATAAGTCACTGCATTTATGGAGCAACTTACTATAAGTTAATGGGCAGAAGCAAGAAAGAAGTAGTGGCTGGATGTAGCAAGCTTCAAATGAAGTTCATATTCTGTTTTTGCAGCCTGACTCCCTCAAGAAACATCACTGAATCATGAAATGCTGTTCTCTCTCATGTTCTTTTTAAATTTTCATCTCCTATTAACTGCCTAGAGAATTTAGGTCATTGGAGACATTGAGGCTATATAGTGGTCTTTTTTTTTTTCTTTTTAGAAATGCCTGGAGGAGAAATATTCTTTGTCTTGACCCTTTGTACATTGATTTCACATCTGACTGCAAACACACTATATCCCAAAATGTTATAATCTTAAGTATGACTTCCAGCTATTATAAATATTTCTCTTTTAAAAATAGTGTTGGTGATATTTTAATTTTTTTTCCAACCAGTTTATATTTTACCAAACACTTTTCCAAGGGCTGGACATACAATATATACAAGAAGGTGGAAATGTCACCCAGAGATGTCTAGCTTGTTGCTGAACTACAACATTTATTATTTAGAGAGAAGTTTACACTAGACATGTCATCCAGAGAGTTTAGCAATTCTTAGAGAATTTGACCAGATCCAAACAACTACACCAGGGAATTTATTTTCCCTTAAAGGCAGAGATACTAAAAGCAAGTTCAAGAGGTTAATGCCATTATGGGTAATTTCCCCTGCTCCATTCCAATTATTGGTATGATTATAAAAACCTTTGGGTAACTACTGATATCTGATGACTGAAAAAGAATGACAATTCCTGACAACTTTTAGTTTATGATACTTTTTCCCACTGAAGCAACAAAATCTTTAACAAAGTGGAATTACTTATCACAAAATGATAATAATACTTAAAGTTTTGTTGCCATCCTAATTCTTGGAGACAGATAATATTGAAAATTCACTGTATGTTTTTCCTCACCATACTTCACTGTCTACAGTAAGTGGCAATCATGTTTAGCAATATATACTATTTTTCCACATTGAACTGCACTTGCCAGTTACACATGTATTGGGAAGCCATCGGGTACAAGACTCTTTTGGAGGAAATGGATTCAAAATGAAAATTATAGAATTCTTATTTTTCAGTGACTCAAAGTTTAGTGGCACAAATAGATATTTTTACAATGCACATCATTTTAATAGTAATTCATGCAGTGTTTTTATACTGTGTGCCAGATGCTGTATTAGAATCACCTCTTCTCTTAGGAGTATCTCCTGCTTCAAGTACATAATCTTTGGACTGTGAAACTAATCGCAAGGACAAACAAATCAATTTCAGCGAGTCACTAAAGGCTTTTGGTAGAAGTTATCTAGCAAGGACTTTAGGCATGTGCAGGCCCTTCCTTCCCTATTCACCTAACTTAAAATGTTTGGAAAGGGAGAGAGCTGTTAGTGAAAAGGCCTTGATTTGAGAGAGAGCAGAGTGTATTTAACTTGAAAGACGTCTGAAAATGCTCAGGGGCAAAGGATTTTTGAGGACTAATCAAAAGTCAGTTGTTGTTGCCACACAGGTTATGAAGCAGAGTTGGAGAGAGCAGGCCATGAGGCCTTGAATGTCAGGCTAAGGAGCGAGGGCATCGGTCTGATTGAAGAGCCTGTGAAAGAAAAGCAATAGGTGTGCTTTAACAACAAAAGTGATCAGGGGAGCAAGAGCCTGTGCAATGTCTTGTCTAGGTGCTTTTTTTTTTTTTAAAGCTGGGGATCAGAATGCTGCTGCTACTCCAGCCTGGAGTGAAGCTAATGGCAGTTCTGCCAGAAAGACACATGCTGACCCTCCTTTAACAACAACAACAAAAAAAAAGACATCCAAATCAGGCACAAAATATATTCCTATAGGAGTCCTTTTTAACCCAATATGTGCAAATCTAGATTCACTCAAAAGAAAAGGAGTGCCCCAAGTGATTAATTGCTTGATTGAAGTTTAAAACAATATTTCACTTAAAAAGAAGAATCGCAATAGACTCCTTTTAAACACTAAATTATATTTAAGGACACGCACACTCTGCTCAGAAAGGAGATCCAACACCACTCTTGGCATTTAACAGTTTTGTGAATATGGACAAACTATTTAACCTCCCAATCTGTCCCTTTAACCAATAAAATGTGAGTAAGTAAAATCTCCAATATTTAATCAATGTTTATGATGACCAAAGATGTGACAGCTGCATTGTCAGTTTGGGTCTTCCAGAAAGCAGACACCAAGAAATTACTTGGGGCTGTTGCTTCCTAAAGAGAAAAGAGAGGAACCTGAGATATGCGGGGGGATCCTCCAGGCTGCAACATGAAAGGACAGAAGGAAGGGAGTTGGGAAGAAAGAGCCTCGATGGTGGTAGAGCTCTGGGGATGTTTAGGACAAACCCACAGGGAGCCCTGGCAGGAGGATGGCCTGAGAGGAGAATAGAGTTGGGTAGAAATGAGCAGGCTCTAGGACCACATTGTGTTCTGTCACTGGCTGAGAGCTGACCAGGAAGGGCATGGCCTAGGCTGGAGGAGCCAGGTGGATTCTGAAGGTACTGAAGCTGGAGGCTAACAGCTAACTTCATTCTTCATGACAGGTTATGATTATTGTCATCATAATCAACAAAATTGGGATCAAAATCCCCAAAGCAAATCACATTTGAAAATGTAGAAGCATTTTGTCCCTAGAGGGACCTAAAAGTCGAGTCCACATCTTGCTTAAATGCACACGTCTATCTTCCTGCTGGTTCATTTTAAAAATTTTATTACTTGATAAGTAAATATGTAGGTTTCCTATTTTATCAGGTTAAAATATATTACTATATTATTTTCTCCATTGACTTTTCCCCAAGCTCTCCCCTGCATATCTATAATACTTTTCTCCCTTACTCCCTTACTTGGGTCATGAGTCACTTCCTGTCTTACAATTGGTACATATGAGTATATCTGTCCTTCTTAGCTATAAGTTATATAAAAGTCGACTCTGGTCCAAAAAAAAAAAAAATCTCTGTTATCCCCACCAACCATTGCAGAGTGCTTGACCCACAGTAGAATCTCAATAAACATATGTTGAAAAAGGTGATGGTTGTCATTTTTCCAGATATGTCATGTTACTCTGATTCCCTGAAGCAGTAAAACCATGTTAACCAGCCTTTAGTGAGGATATCCGCATAGACAGTATATAGGAAATTGATATAGCCATCCCTGAATAAAACATCTAGGCCTTTTGAGATATACGTTTTATATCTAGTATCTTGGACCAGAATTCTTTTTTCCTAAATTTAGGACTCATGATGCTTCATGAAAAATGGAAGATGAGTTGTTCTTCAGCCATAAAAGAAAATGAAGATTTCCCTTAGAGATCTCTCATTACGGAGAGTGAAATGTGGACCTGTTGCAATACTCTCATGTTGTAATAAATAATTGACAAGCTCAACGGTTAAATGAAATATGATAGAGAAGGGGCTTAGTGTACATTGGATTTTACAGCTGGCTTGACTATCTTGGCACTTAGGCAGATTAGTCAGCAGTGAATGGTGCCACACTGACATGAATCATTCACAAATATTTTACATCTAAACACAGATATACAGATGTGCCAGTAATTATCAAGACTGCATTTGTGAAGCTCTCTTGTCCTTCTGTCCTTAAGTAAAGAGTTCCACTTCAAGAATAGAGAAAATAAATTGTCCAATAAAACTTTTAACCTTCAAACAGACTCTTCCACCATCGAACTTCTATCCAAGAAAGACAGTCATTCACTGCACAAGTAGGCTCTTAATAAAATATTTTCTTCCAAGGCTTTCATACTTCACATTCCTCTAATTAAGAATACCTGTGAATAGAGATATCACCCTTATTTTGAACTAGAAATATAGAGATTCAACTGCATACCTCTTTCAAATCTACTATCTTCTATATCATTATTGGGAAGGAACTAGACACAGTTGGAAAAAGTTTGAACAAGTGAGGGGAAATGTTTCTCTCATCTCTCTAAAGCGAAGTTTTAGCTTTCAGAATTTTCAGGGCTCATCAGAAAAGAAGCTAGTGATGAGAAATTGTGAAGCTGGAAAACTTTTATTGCCACCTTAAAGATCATTTAGTTATGCTTTCTGTAATTCTTCACAGAGAAGATAAAGGGTTGAGCTGCCACAAATTCTTTAATGCAGACATTATCCCAGAGATTAGATCTTGTAACACCTGGTAGTTTAAGTACATCCTAATGACAATGAAACTGCATTCTGTAACATTTTTTGAATAATAGAAGGAAAAATAAATTCTCAAGTTTTTGATTCTGGTGTCGTAATGAAATGTCACACAGAGAAATAGCCATTTCATTAAATGAGGAGTTGTACTGAATTCTTTCCAAGCAAGATTATAATTCATTATCTATTATCAGAATATACCAAACATGCTTTAGAGCGACATTATAATATTTCCTATCCAGTTATTACTATCATTTCTTTATATTAAAATTTTAATAGTCAACTTCCTCTTCTAAGCAAATAAATGCCTGTAATTAGAAATGTGATAAGATTTGAGACTATTTGGGTGTTTTAGATGTAAAGAGCTTTTGGTTGTGATCTTAAAAAGTGAATGGGAGCACAGTCTGTGAAAGTATAGGGGGCTTGAAACAGGATATCTGGGTTGAAATCTGGGCTTTACCAGTCACTAGCTGCATAACTTTGATCCTGAGAGATAACAAATAAGTTTCTAAAAAAAAAAAAAAAAAAAAAAAAAAAAATTCTACTTTATTCAAAGATTGTGGTTAAGTTTAGATAAATATCAAAATGCCTGAAAAAAGATATTTCATCCAATGGGTGTCTGTCTTCTCCAAGCACTTTCCTTATAATGAGCTTTATAGTTAACATCAGATAATTTATCACATTATCAAAAAACTCAATTCAATTTAATCTGCGATTTTCCATGGAAGAGACTTATTTTCACAAGGGTGAAATAAAATTGTTGAATATGGCATCTGTGGGTGGTCAAATGAGCATTAGAAAACAGAAATCACAATCACTATGTTAAGGCTCCCAGTGACTCCATAAGCTACATCTTTCAAATCATCCCTGAGGTTTGAAAGTCGACAAAGAAAAGGGGCAACTTTTCAGGCAGAGAACATGCAAAGAATTATATCCAAGGGGGAGTCTCTGCTTCTTCATGCCTCTATAACAGTGGGATAGACAGGCAGTTCAATGACAGGAGGATTTTTTTAAATATTGTTTTTAAATATATATATTTTAATTTTTTTGTTTATGTTCAGTGGAACCCTCTGACCATACAAAAGATGATATTTTTTTAAGTATCATTTATGTATACTTTAATTTTTTTGTTTATGTTCAGTGGAACCCTTTGACCAGCTGGAAATCTTGTGTAATGCCAATAAGTTGATCAACTTGACAATGCAGTCATAAGATGTTTCGAGGAAGAAATACTAGAGCGATCATTACATGTTAAAATTAAGATACAACATAATTCAGCATATTAATTTCAAGGCTAGAAATAAAACTCAGTTCTCCCATATCTAAATTTGGGGATTCACCACCCAAATCTCACCCTGCAATTTTCACAGGACCACATCTAGATGGACATTAACAGAAATTTAAAAAATTGGCGATGCTGGGAAGATGGCCGCCTAAGAACAGCTCAGGACTTCAGCTCCCAGTGAAAGTGCAGAGGGTGAGTGGACGCCGCATTTCCAGATGAACTCTTATTGCCCACAGACCAGGAGATACCAAGGCAGAGGCGTCGCCAGCCTCGCAGTCCCAGCCGGTGCGGCTGTTTTGGCCCCTGTGGGGCTGATTCCGCCCGCGCGGCTGCTGTGACCACGCCCTGTTGCTGCGGTTCTCCGAACAAAAGCCACTGGTCTGGGAGCCCTCTTAGCTGGCGAGCAGAGCCCTGAGATGGCAGAGCTGCCCATTCATCTGAAATGGAGAGTCAGGCCAGGAGATTCCTAGGCAAAAAATCCGCCAGGAGCCGGAGCCACAGTTCCAGCCAATTCCGTGAGTCGCAGCACGGGAGATCCCGGCGCCTTTTCAACAAGCGACCAGAACGCGGGGTCCTGCAACTTAAAAGAAAAGACTCTGAGTCAGGGAGCCAGGTGATCAGGCTCGGTTGGTCCCACCCCTCCACCCCCAACAACAATGAAAACAAAAACAGTAATTGGAAACCCTCTGGGTTGAGCCCTCCAAACCAAGCACAGATGAACCGGGACGGTCCGGCTCCGTGGGGGAGGGGCTTCCGCCATTACTGAGACTCTCCACCGCTACAGAGGCAGGCTGCCGTTGCCGAGGCAACCCGCCGTTGCCGAGGCAACCTGCCACAACAGAGAGAATCCGCCATAACAGAGGCGGGGCCACCATTGCCCAGACAGTTCTAACTACGCCCATATAAAAAGGACTACAGGGAAGAGCTCAGGGCAGCTGGGCGGAGCCCACAGCAGCTCAGCAAAGCCCCAGCAGGCAGGCAGTGGCTAGGCCTGCTGCTAGCTGGGCGGGTCAGACTTGAAAGAAAAATCAGAAAAGGCAGTAGTGCAACGGAAACTCATAAAGCTCCAACTCCCTGAGACAGAGACAGACAACAGGTGGATAAACCCACAAAAATGGGAAGAAACCAGCGCAAAAAGGATGAAAACTCCCGAAACCAGAACACCTCTCCTCCTAAAAGGGATCACAACTCCTCACCAGCAAGGGAACCAGACCGGATGGAGAAGGAGGGTGATGAAATGACAGAATCAGACTTCAGAAGGTGGGTAGTAAGAAACTACAATGAGCTAAAAGAACATGTTCTAACCCAACGCAAAGAAAATAGGAACCTTGAAAAAAGATTGGACGAACTGCTGACGAGAATGGACAGCATAGAGAGGAGTATAAGTGAATTGATGGAGCTGAAAAACGCAACACGAGAACTTCGTGAAGCATGCACAAGCTTCAACAGCCGAATTGACCAAGCAGAAGAAAGGATATCAGAGGTCGAAGATCAACTCAATGAAATAAAAAGAGAAGGCAAGAACAGAGAAAAAAGCACAAAAAGGAATGAACAAAATCTTCAAGAAATGTGGGACTATGTGAAAAGACCTAATCTACGTCTGATAGGTGTACCTGAATGTGATGAAGAGAATGAATCCAAGCTGGAAAATACTCTTCAGGATATTATCCAGGAAAACTTCCCCAACCTAGCAAGGCAGACCAATATTCAAATCCAGGAAATACAGAGAACACCACAAAGATATTCCTCCAGAAGTGCAACCCCAAGGCACATAATCGTCAGATTCACCAGGGTTGAAACGAAAGAGAAAATGCTAAGGGCAGCCAGAGAGAAAGGTCACGTTACCCACAAAGGGAAGCCCATTAGACTCACAGCAGATCTCTCAGCAGAAACCCTACAAGCCAGAAGAGATTGGGGGCCAATATTCAACATCCTTAAAGAAAAGAACTTTCAACCCAGAATCTCCTATCCAGCCAAACTAAGCTTCATAAGTGAAGGAAAAATAAAATCCTTTGTGAACAAGCAAGCACTCAGAGATTTCATCACCACCAAACCTGCTCTACAAGAACTCCTGAAAGAGGCTCTACACATATAAAGGAACAACCAGTACCAGCCACTCAAAAAACACACCAAATGGTAAAAGAGCATCAACACAATCAAGAATCTGCATCAACTAACCAACAAAACAGCCAGGTAGCATCAAAATGGCAGTATCAAATTCACACATAACAATACTATCCCTAAATGTCAATGGACTAAATGCCCCGACACAGACTGGCAAATTGGATAAAAAGCCAAAACCCATCAGTATGCTGTATCCAGGAAACCCATCTTACATGCAAGGATACACAAAGGCTCAAAATAAAGGGATGGAGGAAGATCTACCAAGCAAATGGAGTGCAAAAAAAGGCAGGAGTTGCAATTCTCATCTCTGATAAAATAGACTTTAAAGCAACAAAGATCAAAAGAGACAAAGAAGGACATTACATAATGGTAAAATGATCACTGCAACAAGAAGAGCTAACGATCCTAAATATATACGCACCCAATACAGGAGCACCCAGATACATAAGGCAAGTTCTTAATGACTTACAAAGAGACTTAGACTCCCACACAATAACAGTGGGAGACTTTAACACCCCATTGTCAATATTAGACAGATCATCCAGACAGAAAATCAACAAGGATATCCAGGACCTGAATACAGACCTGGAACAAGCAAAACTAATAGACATTTACAGAACTCTCCACCCCAAATCCACAGAATATACATTCTTCTCAGCACCACATCACACCTACTCTAAAATTGACCACATAATTGGCAATAAATCACTCCTCAGCAAATGCAAAAGAACAGAAATCATAACAAACAGTCTCTCAGACCACAGTGCAATCGAGTTAGAACTCAGAATGCAGAAACTAACTCAGAACCGCACAGCTTCATGGAAACTGAACAACTTGCTCTTGAATGTTGACTGGATAAACAATGAAATGAAGGCAGAAATAAAGACGTTCTTCGAAACCAATGAGAACGAAGACACAACATACCAGAATCTCTGGGACACATTTAAAGCAGTCTCTAGAGGAAAATATATAGCAATGAGTGCCCACATGAGAAGAAAGGAGAGATCGAAAATTGACACCCTATCATCAAAATTGAAAGAGCTAGAAGAGCAAGATCAAAAAAACTCAAAACCTAGCAGAAGACAGGAAATAACTAAGATCAGAGCAGAACTAAAGGAAATAGAGACACAAAAAACTCTTCAAAAAATCAATAAATCCAGGAGGTGGTTTTTCGAAAAGATCAACAAAATAGACAGACCACTAGCCAGATTAATAAAAAAGAAAAGAGAGAATAACCAAATTGATGCAATAAAAAACGATAAAGGGGATATCACCACAGATTCCACAGAAATCCAAACCATCATCAGAGATTATTACAAACAACTCTATGCACATAAACTAGTAAACCTGGAAGAAATGGATAAATTCCTGGACACCTGCATCCTCCCAAGCCTAAACCTGGAAGAAGCCGAAACCCTGAATAGACCAATAACATGGTCTGAAGTCGAAGCAGCAATAAAGAGCCTACCACCCAAAAAAAGCCCAGGTCCAGATGGGTTCACAGCTGAATTCTACCAGACATACAAAGAGGAGCTGATACCATCCCTTCTGAAACTATTCCAGACAATCCAAAAAGAGGGAATTCTTCCCAAATCATTTTACGAGACAAACATCATCCTGATACCAAAACCCAGCAGAGACTCAACAAGAAAAGAAAATTTCAGGCCAATATCCATGATGAACATAGATGCAAAAATCTTCAATAAAATACTGGCAAACCGATTGCAACAGCATATCAAAAAGCTCATCCACCATGATCAAGTAGGATTCATCCGGGGGATGCAAGGCTGGTTCAACATACGCAAGTCCATAAACGTAATTCACCACATAAATAGAACCAAAGACAAAAACCACATGATTATCTCAATTGATGCAGAGAAGGCTTTCGACAAAATTCAACAACCTTTATGCTAAAAACCCTCAATAAACTAGGTATTGACGGAACGTATCTCAAAACAATAAAAGCTATTTACGACAAACCAACAGCCAATATCATACTGAATGGGCAAAAACTGGAAGCATTCCCTTTGAAATCTGGCACTAGACAAGGGTGCCCTCTCTCACCACTCCTATTCAATATAGTACTGGAAGTTCTAGCCAGAGCAATCAGTCAAGAAAAAGAAATAAAGGGTATCCAAATTGGAAAGGAGGAAATCAAATTGTCTCTATTTGCAGATGACATGATTGTATATCTGGAAGACCCCATCATCTCAGCCCAAAATCTCCTGAAACTGATAAACAACTTCAGCAAAGTCTCAGGATACAAAATCAACGTGCAAAAATCACAAACATTCCTATACACCAGTAATAGACTTCAAGAGAGCCAAATCAAGAACGAACTGCCATTCACAATTGCTACAAAGAGAATAAAGTACCTAGGAATACAACTAACAAGGAACGTAAAGGACCTCTTCAAGGAGAACTACAAGCCATTGCTCAACGAAATAAGAGAGGATACAAACAGATGGAGAAACATTCCATGTTCATGGTTAGGAAGAATCAACATCGTGAAAATGGCCATACTGCCCAAAGTAATTTACAGATTCAACGCTATTCCCATCAAGCTACCAATGACCTTCTTCACAGAACTGGAAAAAAACACATTAAACTTCATATGGAACCAAAAGAGAGCCTGCATAGCCAAGTCAATTCTAAACAAAAAGAACAAAGCAGGAGGCATCACACTACCGGACTTCAAACTATACTACAAGGCTACAGTAATCAAAACAGCATGGTACTGGTACCAAAACAGAGATACAGACCAATGGAACAGAACAGAGGCCTCAGAGGAAATACAACATACCCACAACCATCTGATCTTCGACAAACCTGACAAAAACAAGCAATGGGGAAAGGACTCCCTGTTTAATAAATGGTGTTGGGAAAACTGGCTAGCCACGTGCAGAAAGCAGAAACAGGACCCCTTCCTGACACCTTACACCAAAATTAACTCCAGATGGATTAAAGACTTAAACATCAGACCTAATACTATAAAAACCTTAGAAGAAAATCTAGGCAAAACCATTCAGGACATAGGTGTAGGCAAGGACTTCATGACCAAAACGCCAAAAGCAATGGCAACAAAAGCCAAAATAGACAAATGGGACCTAATCAAACTCCACAGCTTCTGCACGGCAAAAGAAACAGTCGGTAGAGTGAATCGGCAACCAACAGAGTGGGAAAAAATTTTTGCAGCCTGCCCATCTGACAAGGGGCTGATATCCAGAATTTACAAAGAACTAAAGCAGATCTACAAGAAAAAAACAAACAAGCCTATTCAAAAATGGGCAAAGGATATGAACAGATACTTTACAAAAGAAGACATACAGGAGGCCAACAAACATATGAAAAAATGCTCATCATCACTGGTCATCAGAGAAATGCAAATCAAAACCACATTGAGATACCATCTCACACCAATTAGAATGGTGATCATTAAAAAATCGGAAAACAACAGATGCTGGAGAGGATGTGGAGAAATAGGAACACTTTTACACTGTTGGTGGGAATGTAAATTAGTTCAACCATTGTGGAAGACAGTGTGGCGATTCCTCAAGGACCTAAAAATAGAAATCCCATTTGACCCAGCAATCCCATTACTGGGTATATATCCAAAGGATTACAAATCATTCTACTACAAGGACACGTGCCCATGAATGTTCATTGCAGCACTGTTTACAATAGCAAAGACCTGGAACCAACCCAAATGCCCAACGTTGATAGACTGGATAGGGAAAATGTGGTACATATACACCATGGAATATTACGCAGCCATCAAAAACGATGAGTTCACGTCCTTTGTAGGGACATGGATGAACCTGGAAACCGTCATTCTCAGCAAACTGACACAAGAGCAGAAAATCAAACACTGTATATTCTCACTCATAGGTGGGTGTTGAACAATGAGAACACATGGACACAGGGAGGGGAGCACTACACACTGGGGTCCGTTGGGGGGAAATGGGGGAGGGGCCGGGGGGTGGGGAGGTGGTAAGAGATAGCATGGGGAGAAATGAAAGATACAGGTTAGGGGATGGAAGGCAGCAAACCACACTGCCAAGTGTGTACCTATGCAACAATCTTGCATGTTCATCACATGTACCCCAAAACGTAAAATGCAATAAAAAATAAAAAACATGAAAAAAAAATTGGCAATATGCTTAAAGGGTATTTTATGCATACGTTCTCTATTATCCTCAGACATATTTGTTCTCC
The DNA here is from genome assembly GCF_048565385.1 of Saimiri boliviensis. Lineage (NCBI taxonomy): Eukaryota > Metazoa > Chordata > Mammalia > Primates > Cebidae > Saimiri > Saimiri boliviensis. The sequence goes on from NC_133449.1 coordinate 112,175,680, forward strand.
TGTTTCTGTTTGGTAGATTAAAAGCCACTGCTAAATGTTTATAGCCTTTGCCTATTTTCCCATAATCAAGACAAGACTTTTCTGGACTTATTAATTGGAATGTCTGTTAGAGCAGGTAAGTTTTGATTTCATTGGCAAATAAATACCAGTCAAATTTTACATGGATAATGGACAACAGTTTGAAATAATACTTACTGAGATTCAATGAAGAATATTAACAACAACCTATTATACTCAGTAGTCTATAATCCCCCCAATAACTCAGCCAAACCAGTGTGCTGTTATATATTGAGCTAGATTTTATTACTCCTCCATCCATAATCCCTCCTGTAGAGAGAAACTACAGTATCTTACATTGAATTTTAATTTAATATGGTGCCCTCAGCCCATATAGAAGAATGCTACGGGGAACTGCTTTATGGAACTCACCATGGTTACTGCAAAGATGTTCAGAATATTGTTGAGAATGCTATGCATTATATTACAGAGTGTCTTTCCTGAGCCCCCTCAGAGAATACCCCACCTCATTTGGCCATCTTTTCTTCAATAGCTTTGATATTCTGAGTATCATGAACATCATAGCTGATTAAATTTTTTCAATGTGGGTTGCTGAAAATTTTAGAAATAGTAGCAAGTATATAAAACTTTCTGAAAGTATACTTCTATTTTGCCCTATTTCTGGTTCTACATAAAGTTGCTGCTTTTGCTATTTTTCTACTTTCTCACCTATTTCTAATTATGTGTTTTGATGTATTTAATATCCTCATAAGCTATCTTAAATCCCTTTTTGGAACAAAGTGAGGAATAAATAAATACAACTCTGAGCTATTTCCTACGTTCAGAATAAGATAGGAGAGTGAATATTCATAATATAAAATTAAGTTTTCTTTAAATAGAGTCTGTATCAAATAAATTGGGCTTTTTACCTCTCTGTCGGCTTACACACCACCTACTCTTTCCTTGGTAGCTCAGTAAGAGCATTAATCTACATTTTTTCTCATGACTATCCCAGTGCTGATACAGTAGTAGGTATTTTATCTCTTTTTACTTAGAATCAACCTATCTCTGAAGATTGAATGATCTTTCCAAAGCATTACAAATTCATCTACAGAGAAATTTGACACTGACTTGGATCACAAGTTAAATACCAATAATGTCATTATTTTTATTGTCCACATACTTTTGACTAGGCCAAGACAATGAAGGATATAGAAAAAAATGGATAAGTATTTAAAGATGAGTAAATGGTTTAGCTAATTAGATTGTGTGTGTGTGTGTGTGTGAAACCAATAGAGGGTAGCATACTGGCTCCTCCATGCTTCCACTGAAGTTCCCGAATTTGCTGTCACCAGTAGCCCCTCATCCAGAACTAATGTGGACCTACCTAAATGCAAAGGACCTGGTAGATTTGGGGAACCATATGAAATACTAGTTGAGAACAACTTTTCCTGTTGCACCATGCAATGAAGACAACAAGAATTAGCCTTGGGTACAAGAAAGAGTGGTGGGTGGGAGATAATGTATAAGAAGATTGATTAGAAATGAGATATTATCCAGAAAAGGTGTGTAACAATGAGTGAGAGATGGAAAGATGGTGCATCTGGGAAGGAACATTAGAAAAATGAACAATGATACGGACTTTTATTGGCATAAAACCTATTAAACAATTCACTGAAATATGAGGGTTGCTAAATAAGCAGGGTTTTAATACACTGCATCTTTACTTTTTTTCAATGCAGCTCTCTAGAGGTAAAGATTTTTCTTCCACGAATCAAATGCCCATTTCCTGAAACAATTAAATGTCAAAACAGAAAGCTTCATATCAGTGGCATGAAGAGAGAGCACTGAATGAGTAGATCAGAGTGCAGCAACCTGAAGCATAACAGAAATGAGAGTTTGAGAATCAAGCTGCTGAGAACAACAGTGCATCATTTGCAATGCACTAAAAGCTTTTTGCTCTGTGGGAAACAGAGTTATTAGAGAGGGCAGTCTGAAAATGTACTGTTAGGAGGTTTGGGAGCTGCAGTTTTTGAAGGGGGGATTTACTCTGGTAGCTTTTACAATTTATCCATTTTTGGTGGTTGTGATGTATGAGTCACAAGGGTAATAAACTTCAAATAAGTTTAAGTAAAGTTAAGCACTTCCCAGTATTTTCTATTAATTATCTGTGAAAGAAAAGAAAGAAAATTAATGCAGAGACATAAGCTGGTCTTTGAACAAAGAGGGATATGTTTTATTATGTTGGTTTCAGCTACAGTCCTTTTCAAAATGTGCAAAAAGATAAAAAATACTTAATATAAGCAGGTTAACGTTATAAATAGAGCAATGTGATCAGTAGCATTAATGATATACATATATACAATATATATAATATATGTAATATATATATATATCACTGACCCTCACTCTGCTCCTTGGCTATACATTTTTACTTACTCATGCTATGTTTGCAGTTGAACTCACTTGCTTCCCCACTGCAAAAGCCCATTGTCATGGTTCCATATGTACCACAATGGTCCTGAATAATGTTTTCTTTACTGTGCTTTCACAAGTGTCATTGAATAATTCTTTAACAGTGGGTAAATCCTTCACATCATTGCTCCATGGAGGACATTGCTAATATCTTTATTACACATATGAGGATACATCTATAAAAGGTAATAGAGTAAAAATTAATATTGATGCTTTTTATCATTATATTATATATTAATATGTTATTATACACACACACACAAAGAATGAAGGGTGGCATATTAACATGTATATAATAGGGCCGAATATAAAATTCTTAAAAGTAGCTAGCCAACCATAAACACTAAGCTGTCTTCTCTAAATAGGAGTATTTACATTTTGCTAACAGCTAAAAAAATACATTTGTTTCCCATATCTCAAAAAGAAATACAATGTATTAGTACTTAAGCAAGTGTTCCTTGTTTAAATATATTTATAAAAGAAAACTAAGGATTAGAAAACTATCACAGAATATTTATTGCAGCATTATTTGAAACAATGAAATCTGGGAATAACTGAAGAGCATATTAACTGGGAATTGATAAGTATAATGTAGTGTATTCATTTGATAAAATACTAGGCAGCAGCTAAATACATTGAATAGACTTCTATTTATCATCAACATTAGCATGCATAGGAGATATCAACAGAGGCCAAAAGAACTCCTTTCCCCCAAGCAGCTCATAGTATAGGAGACAAAAAATTAAGTGTGGCATTGATCACAGAAGTATGGGAGGGATGTGCTGTGGTAGCACAAAAGAAAGGCACAGGAAAAATATTATAGTGATATCGTAATGTCATGCCCAGGTCAGGTTCTAGCCCATGCTAAGGTTTGAGGGAGTAGGTGGATGAGGAGAAAGAACACTTGGGGAGCCACAGGCAGGTGAAAGATTATTTTATTCAGCAGCAGCTCTCATCAACAGCTTTCTTACACTGCCCATCCTATCTTGGCTGCATAGTCCAGCGGCTCCCACACACACGGCTGTGCAGCTGACTCTCCTTTGCCTTCAGGGTCAGCAGCATTAACTCTTTCCCTCTCCGGGCACAAGTGAGCCAAGCTGTGTCCTGCACTGCCCTGCTTTCCCTCCTCCTTACTCCCCACCCCCGTTCATTTGCAAAAACAGCTCTGACTCTCTCTCTCTTTCTTTGGGCACCAACGTGCCTGTACAGAGTAGGCAGCGCAATTATACTTTTTACAGACAACAGAGGGTTGGGGCCAAGGGATGGCCTTTCCATGTTATGGCTGCATGGCTGTGATAACAAGTGGAGTTATACGCCTGCACTCTAAACTTGCTAAGTCACTCTGGATGTTTACTTCAGCCTGTCCTTGACCAAAGCACAGGCATGTTTCTTATAAGTAAAAAGATGATAGATTAGTTAGATAAAATAGTTAGTAGTCCAGAAAAGGCTTCATAAATTTTATTTAAATACACAAGTCTAAAGATATGTTGTTGGACACACACACACACACAAACAAAGAAACAATAAAAACCCATAAAAATTAGAAGAATACATTCACAGTACTTAGTATATGTGATTTTAAAGAAAAGGAAAAAAATCTGTATTATCATTCCTGTTCTGTTTCTTAAACATTCCCAGAAACTCATCTGGAAAGATCCAGTTCCGGAGGAGACACACACACACACACACACACACACACACACAAGTTTCAAGAAGGACCTTTAGATGTTCCAATTAAGATTCCAAAAAGGAAGACAGAAATAACATAGAAATGGATTATTGCCGGAGAGAGGTCTGCTTTGGAAATATTTGAGAGTTGTTGTGTTTTAAGACATCATGAAATTTGAGTGGAAGGAATTGCCCTCTGGGGAGAGTGTGTACAGGGAGAGAAGATGCTGGACATAGGGAAAAGATGGGAATTTCTCCTAGGTAAGTAGGTGAGAGAAGGAATCTATGGTTAAAGCCTAAAAATGCACTGTCAGAGTCAGAAATACAATCACAGGAGAGCAGTGTGTCAAAGCAGCACAAGTCAGAAAGTGCTGAGCAGGTGAGAGAAATTAAAGTCAAAGACCACGAGGAGTTCAGCTAAAGTAAAAACTAATATTATTCACTAAACTACACCAAGAAACGTCATCAATGACATTAGTGAGGGCAGTTTCTGGGCAGCAATGAATACATAGGAAGTAAGAATATAGGAAGCTGAGGCACAGCTGGGCAAGGAAAGGTAGGCAGTGAATTGTAAACTCCTTTTAAGTGGATTCTATGCAAGACAAGTAGAGAGATAAGATGGGCTTGATTACACTTTAACAGGAAATCCTTACATAGTTGAAGCTACATTCATAAAATGCTTGTTACTAAATGTAAGAGTTTGATGATTGAATTGCAAATAAGAATGCCTTTCTTACTGTTAGAAGTGACTAGAGAAAAGTCTAACTGAAATACTCAGCTATAGTAAACATATTCTCTTAAATTAATGTGCAGAGTTTTTTTGCACTTTAATCTAAACCTTCTACATAATTTCACCTTCAGGAAGAAAATAGCCTCCACTTAAATTGGTATTTGTTTTTGTCAATTACAATCTGCAATTACTACACACAAATAAAATTTTTTGTTTGCTTGTTTGCTTCAGGAAATACACAGCAATGCAAACAGAGAGATGAAAGAAGGTTATAACAATTGAAAAGACAAGGAGGTAATTTACTTTTTTTTTTTTTTTTTTTTTTGAGACGGAGTTTCGCTCTTGTTACCCAGGCTGGAGTGCAATGGCGCGATCTCGGCTCACTGCAACCTCCGCCTCCTGGGTTCAGGCAATTCTCCTGCCTCAGCCTCCTGAGGTAATTTACTTTTTTAATCCTAAAGTCAAATAGTCAGTCTCTTCAGAATGTACGTTGGAGGGAAGAAAACAGTTCTAAGACATCAGATAATCTGAGATTTGAATAATTTAGCTCTTTTTTCAAAAAAAGATCAAGAAGAATATGTGTATGCATCTACCTCTAGGTCTTTGTCTGTGCTGACTTTTTTTTCCCCCCCCAAACAAACTATAGCTAAATGACTCTGGTCAACCTACACCATAGCTTTAGTGTTTTCGTCATTTACTGTTAGCTAATTGGTTCCTGGATTCACATGTGTTAAAAATGAAAAAAGTATGAAAGTGACATGATACTTTACGGAAACAATGTTAAAATATGTGACTGAGTATGGTGCAGGGCATTATACTATCTACAGGAACAGAGTGCAGCCACACAGGTAAAGGTCCAATATCTGGATAAGGTCAGCCTTAGATTTAGACCCTACCAGACAGTTACTATCTGTGAAATGAGGGCAACGAAGATTATTGGCTTGGCCAAACTTCACTCCAAAACTTAGACCAAATGTTCACCTAGCTCATCTGTGCGTTTCATCTTAAAATCCAGTTTTGATAAAAAGCCCTGATAAGTCATTTTAACAAGAACTCTTCACCTTGGGTATCCAATCACCTTTGATATTTGATCAGGTGCCTCATCCCTCACCACTCCCCAGATGATGTGTGATCAATCAGGTGCCTCATCCCTCACCATCCCCCAGGTGATGTCTGATCACCCTGGCCTGTCTTCAGCTAGAATCCTGTTAGGTTGGTTTAGTGAGAATCCCCCCTAGCTCTGATATTTCCTTTTAGTTATTTTCTAATCACTGACCCTCACCTTTCTCCTTGGCTATACATTTTTACTTGCTCATGCTATGTTTGGAGTTGAGTCCAATCACTTCCCACTGAAAAAGCCCATTACCATGGTCCCATATGTATGACAATGGTCCTGAACAACACTTTCTTTACTCTGGTTTCACAAGTGTCATTAAGCAATTATTTAATGGGGGCTAAATCCTTCATGCCATTGCTCCAAGGAAGACATTGCTAATATCTTTATTATACACATGAGAATACATCTAGAAAAGGTAATACGGTAAAAATTAACATTGGTGCTTTTTATCATTTTTCTTGTGGTGCTGATGATTCATGTACCAGGCTTTAATTGGCATCTAGAGTCCAGTACATGTGATGATATAAGGGTTGAATAGGAACTAATATATTGCAGTTAGATACATTTTATAAATATTTTAAATTGCAAATGCTTACAGTGTACTACAATGATTTCTCGATTTCTTCAAGAAAAAGTACAAATTGGCATATAATTCCCTTCAGGCTCTAGCTATACCTATTTTCCTAATCACCTCTATTATTACCTTTTATATGTGTAGGCATTTACAGGACTGCAAGGAAACAATAAAAATGAAATATAATGTTCCCCACTCCACATCTGCCTCTGCCTGGATTCTCTGCCCTAGAACCAATGTATTCACTTCCTAAGAGTCACTCAGGAAGTGACTGCCTGCCTGCCGACTGGCCTTGGTCATTGGGCTACTATTGTGCAGGTGACCAGCAATAGCTCATATTCTTTCATTGGTCCCAAAGTCAAAGCTGTTGCTTCATCTCTTGAAAGTTGCAGTTTCCTCAGTCTCTTCTGAGGACTCTGGATTTGGGAAGGCTGTCAATGCCTAGCAATAGACAATCTAGTGCCCTGGGCAGTCACAGCTATACACATGAAAGCTCTGCATCTGCTCAGAGGGGCTAGATAACATAGCCCAGAAGCATGGTAGAGTTGACCTATAAAGCAAGCTTTGCTCAATAAGAGAACAGAGATGAGAACAAGAGACGTAGAAGTTCCATGTAGCTTCCACCCACGTCCAACCCTACTAAGTGACCTACTAGGTCGTCTTGTTAAGCTACGCCCCACTCTGCATTTTCTACCCAACTTCTTTTTTCTCACTTCCCTTCTTCCCTTATTTATGTTTTCCTAGGATAAAGTTTTAAGTTTTCTTCAAGTTCTTTTTTCCTAGAGAATATGGACTAAGATACCAACTCATTTACCATGACTTAACTTTGACATCGCCTTCAGAAGGAAGTTAGGCTGAATTCTGAAATATCCATTAGAAATAGTGTTTCCTGATCCCCATCAGGGATTCTCCTCCAAATTTGTATGTGTTTCTTCGAATGCCCCTCTGATCCATGTGCCAATGACATTTATAACACGAAGCACACTATAGTAGAATTCCCTGCTTATGTGATACTCTCTTCTAATAGAGTCTAATTTTTTTGTAGTGTGGACAATGGCTTTTCAATTATATCCCCAATGCTGAACACTCTACCTAATATGCATTCATGAATGAATGAATAAGTAAACAAACATATGTTCATTTTTTAGTATCATCAATATTTAAATGAATTCTTGGCCAATACATGAGAAACAATTGCATTATTCAATACGATCAGAACATCTGAACCACCACAGAAATGAAAGAGTCAGCTCATAGAGTGAGATCTGAGAGAAAACAATAGGGATGGTCTAATCATGATTCACTACTGCCCACACACACCCCATGTGCAAACCGATCCCAGCGTAAACACCCAGTGGGTGTAAGACAGAGTGAAGTGTCACACACTAAACTAAGTTTTTAAAAGAAGATTGATAGAGAAAGTAAAAAGAAAATAAAGGGGGAGGGAGGGATGAATGGAAGAAAGAAGGAAGGATATGGGAAGGTAGGAGGGATAAAGGAAAAGAAAAAGTAAGAAGAAAAAAGGAGCAAGTGAGAATGAATGAGTGTGAATCAATGAATTCAAGTCATAGCATTTGTCTAGACCACAGTGAGGATTTATTCTACTTCTGTCTAAATTAGGGCTTTTGTCCCACCTTAATGCCTCTCCACTACCCATGCTAAACAACTTCCTTTTCTGAATTATTCAGAACTAAATGAGAATGTGTTTCCAAATTTACCAGCTATACAAAATATGTAGGTAAAATATGTTCAGAGGGAGACAATGTGGAAGACAGCAGTACTGCAGAATAGAAAACTGACATGATTAGAACCATAGGGTTTTTCTTTCAGCAATTGTTTTAGATCTATTCTCCTCCATCCATTGAAAATTATGCATATATCAATTTCCAACTAATCTCTGCTTTCTGGGAAAAAAGATCAATTATAATGCCATGCTACTACACCCCACGGTCTTGTCACCTCTTTGTCATGCTAGATATGCACTAAACTTAAAGCAAAATTAAAATTAAATATCAGAAACATCTTTCTTTAAGACAGAAGACCAGGAGACTTGGGTAGAACTCTCATTTTGCCATTTGTTTCATTTTATTTTTATTGTTCTTATATTTGCATGAATATGTTACTTTAATAATATAGTCACTCAACATTTGTAATATATTTTTAAGTCAATTAGTTTTATCAAATCTCTGTGACCATTTAAGTAGTTTAACTTCATCCAAGCTAACACCCTCCTAATTGAAGGAACTTGGCCTCAGAGTACATGCTGCATTGACATCCCAGAAGAATTTAAGAAAATTTTATAAAATTTATCTTATCCTCATTAATAGGCAAACTGGGATATGGAGTCTATGTGAAATTTAAAAACATCCAATTTTTAGGATCCTTACACAAGAAGTTACCACTTAGTAGGAAATGCCTTTTCTTTTATGGCTCAGTATGCATTGTTCCACATCCTTAGCTAATTACAGTCATCTCCATAGATAACTTGGCATGGAAAAATTGGTACAGAGAATAATCTTACTAGGAGATAGTCTCACTGTGACATCATTAGGTTGTTGGAAAATTACATTAAGATATGGTTTTATCTGAAGCTTCCTTTCTGGAAATAATCATACTAACCTATGGAAAAACAGAAAAAAATACTACCAGAATGATTCTTCAAAATGTTTCCTGCATTGCCCCCCCTTTTTTTTTTCTTTTTTTTTGAGACAGGGTCTCATTCTGTCAGCCAGGCTGGAGTGTAATGGTGTAATCTCACCTGACTGCAACCTCCACCTCTCACCTCTCTGGTTCAAGTGATTCTCATGCCTCAACCTCCAGAGTAGTGGGATTACAGGCACATACCAGCACATCTGGTGAGTTATTGCATTTTTGGTAAAGATGTGGTTTCACTATGTTGGCCAGACTGGTTTTGAACTCCTGACCTCAGGTAATCCACCTGCCTTGGCCACTCAAGTTCTGGGATTACAGTTGTGAGCCACCGCACTCTACTCTGCATTGTCTCTGAAACAAGGAACCTCTGAATGAATCAAAGATGAACAGTGGAATGGCTACTCATTATTCAAAACATTTTGTGGATGATAAATCCCTTGTGAAATCTTCCATGGATTTCACTTCCCATGTAAAATTAAACATGTTTTACATTTCATTGATTTGTTACTTATTGGACCATTTGAGGAGTAAGTAAATCAAACAGACAGCAGATTAAAATTAGTGCTGGATTTTTAATTACATAAGGAAATACCATGTAGAAAGGATTGCCATTTATTGAGACTTCTGTTTCCTATTCAAATTGAAGTCATTTGGAAAATTGTTCTCTCCTTTCATTTTCCCTTAATTTTACAAGAGAAAACCATAACCTCAGTATTTTCCACTTCTACTGTTAAGAAAATTTTGGCAAAACTTTTTTGACAAGAAATTAACTAACAATTATCTGCAATTCTTGAAAGTTTCCAAAAGTGGTCCCACTATCACAATAGTAACATATACACACATAAACATGTACTTTTACATAAACAAAGCATCAACAACTTAATGCGATAACCAAACCGCATTAAGGGATAAAAAAATAAAAAACTTAGCTTACCAGATATAAAACTGTTAAACTAGCTCAACCTACTCATTTTATTACTACATAAACTGAGGCACAAAGGCAAAACTACTTGCTCAAGTTGTTTGAATTCATTGTCAGAAAGTCAGGATAATAAAAGTAATCAAAACATTGCCACAAAACAGGCTTAGCGAGTTGCAAAGCAGTAAGATATTTTGATAACTTTGTCTTATTTGATAATCTAAAAACAATCACCAAGACCATAAAGTTGCCAGAAAGTGTGGATAGTGGATATCTTGTATTATTTCCTGGGTAACTTTTGAAAATTGAGATTCCAAGGATTAGAAAGTTGAGGAAGCCCAACGTGGAATCTGGGATTTTTGACTAATTTGCCTAGTGGCTGTCATGCACATAATATTTTATTAATATTTTAAGAAATATTAATAAAATTAATAATCATTAGTTTACAATTGATTTAATTAAATTTATTGATGAAAATAGTTAATCATTAGTTTATTAATAATATTAAATAGTAATAATGGTTTAATATTAATTAAAATATTAATGGTTTCATATTTGATTACATAGATAATGGTTTTTTCTTTTCCTTATTTTATAACAAAAATATCTCAATTAGTTGAAGGAAGTGTCCAATGGTCCACAGCTGGTATGTGGTAGCGCTGGGATGCAAATCTTTACCTCCTAATTTCACCTTCTCCAACGTCAAGTTTCTTTCATATGGCGAAACTAGAATCCTCTACAAATTCCATATTATCATTTATTGTTTTACTAAGAACCAAGTGGCCTTTTTAGCTGTCAGAGAGCTCTTGCTCATCATGAGTGTGAGTTGCATCCACACTTCAGCATTAAATTGAAATATACGTCTAAACCCACACTCTTCCTTCCCACTTCTCACTGTCTCCATTACTTATTTTAACACTGACTCCCTGGTAGATCTCAACTCCAATCAAACTCTTAAGCTAATTGAAACAGGATAAATATCTCTAAGAAAAGTATTAGATGATCGATTTTCTAGAAGATTTAGAATACAACCATTGGTATCTCTTGGGTAAATTACCAAAATTAGTGATTAAATTAAGTTTTTGCCTTATCCTTGCCAGAACTGCAGAACTGTTATAACATCTGCATTCTGCTAGGAAGTGTTCTACCATCAGCACCAAAAAAATTTGCAGAGCATGAGATTTCTTATTTTACCTTTGGTTTTTAATGTTTTACGAAGTCCCCTCTTTTTACATAAAGCATTTCACAAATATAATAAAATAAAGATTTGAATGAAGACATATGGAGATATTTTATATAAATGTATAGGATTATGTAAACAAAATAAAATTATATCCCAAAACTCTGACATAGGTATTTCACATACATGTGTAGTGTCTATTTTATTTTGTTTATTTTGTTTCTACAAGAAATATTATTTTATTTGCAATGAAGCTGAATTTAGATCTGTCAAAAACATCCCATTTTTAAAAGATAAAAATGAAGATTGAAAAACTTGGCTACACTGGCTATAGTTGGGATTTTGTTGTTGTTGTTGTTGTTGTTGTTTTAATTTTTAATTTGGAAATTCCATTATTTGTAGCACAGAAGGTATTCACACAGTTCTACCAGTCTATCTTTGGCAATAAAACAAGCAAAACTGCGTCCTGCTATCAAATGGGAAAAACTTCAAAAAGGAAATTAACATTTCAAACAGAAGAAAGAAGAAGCGTTTACTGAGACTTGTTTTTGAATTATTTATATGTGATATCTGTGCATTCCGTGGGGGGTTATAGCATTACAGAGAGAATAGGGAACACCTGTCCCAAGAGCTGTGGGCAGTGATTCATCAACCACAATAGTGAAATGTTCCACGACTAAGAATCAAATAACACATTTCCCATAAAATCTGGTTTCAAGTCTTGCTTGGCAATATAGGTTTTGTCCCTCAGTGGAGTTGGAGGCATAGGAAAAGCAAACTTTGTCTTGTAAAGGCAATGTATTTTCTAAAGTCACTAATCAACTTAACATTAACCTAAACTTTTCTTTTTTTTTTTTTTTTTTGAGACAAAGTTTTGCTCTTGTTGCCCAGGCTGGAGTGCAATGGCAGGATCTCAGCTCACTGCAACCTCTGCCTCCCAGATTCAAGTGATTCTCCTGCCTCAGCCTCCTGAGTAGCTGGGATTACAGACATGTGCCACCAGGACCCACTAATTTTGTATTTTTAGTAGATACAGGGATTCTCCATGTTAGTCAGGCTGGTCTCCAACTTCCAACCTCAGGTGATTTGCCCACCTGGGCCTCCCAAAGTGCTGGAATTACGGGTGCGAGCCAATGTGCCCGGTCCAACCTATTGTATCCAGCCTCCAGCACTGGAGCATCTTAATTGCTCAGAAAAAGAGTCTATAAATACTCATTTGTTTCCCTGTATATTATATACCATCTCCTCCACTAGGATTTATAAATGCTTTCTGGAGTCAGGAAGTTGTCTAATTATCTTGATAGTGGCAGAAACTAGAAAGTGTGTATTAAAAGATGTTTGTTGAATGAATGAGAAAAGAGTTTGGTTACCTGGATGAGCTATAAATCCAAATGTCCAGAGAGAAACTAATGCTTTATCAGAGAGGATAGCAGTGTGATTCTAACATGGACAGGATTGGAGGAGGGGGCAAAAACAAAGCCAGAAAATATTGTCTGGAAAATTGCTCTTAAACTTACAAGTTATAGGTTGTGTAACAAGTAGTTCAGAACTTAGCCTGTGAAAGGGGGCACTAGCATAATGGTTGGTATATTTTGGGTTGAAGAGTATGGAAGTATGAATTTACTACATTAACAGAAATTATTTCCAACCTATAGAACAGTTATTTTCACAAACCAGAAGGGAATACATTTTGCCTAGCTCAGGGGAACACTAACCATATCATACTGTAAGTATTGAAGTCCCAACAGCCTTGAAAAGAAATAAAAGCAACTTTATTATTCCCCCTTCTATAATTTTAGAAACAAATGTTTCCATTAGGAACTATGTGCTACTGAATCACATCATTTTCCCTAAAAATTCCAGTTAGACAGTTAAAATCATCATTGAATTGTTTGCTCAAATAAATATTACATGTTAAAAGCACCAACATTTTTACTGGAGATGTTATAATTTAATATGAAATAACTTCTCCAGGTAGGAAAATATGACTGCTTCATAGAGACATTTTAAGGTAACTTGGTATTTTAGCTAAGATTACACTCTCATGATTCAGAAAAATCACTGACTCTTTTATTTTCTTTTCTTATAATATTTTGTTCCTTTTCCTACTAAATAATGTTTAATGAAAACTTAGATATTTTCCTTTACTGGTTCCCAAATGGTCCAGGCAGATAAAAGGAATAATCCTTAAGATATAGTGAATCTGTTGCCCAGATTTCACTTTGCTACCATCTAAGCCCTCCACAAATGTCTGGCATCTAAGTCTGGAAAATTCTTGAGTAGATTCTTGCTTCTAGTAATATCTGATTACCTTTTCAAGAATTTCCCTAACATTACATTTAAAAAAAGAATCTTAAAACCCTCAAATTTTACCCAGCAGTAGATTCTTTATTAACTATACTTTCTACCCAATTGATCTTATTTAAGATTGCTCCATTTTTGCTCCTTTCTATATAATATAGTCATTTCCCAGAAATATCACATGTCCCAAGTGAGTGTGGTCACAGCTGATGAGGCTTACTGTATCATAATAACTCTCTTTTTTAAAAGGTACAGTATCAGTATTGACTTAAAGGAACCACAGAGTGGAGTTACTAGGAAAGCAATTAACTATTAGGATGAACTAAATGAACATATTTTAAAGTCTGTAAGCTACATTGTAGTTGGAAGTGTAAAATATGAAAATGTCATCACTGAGGCTAGTGATATACCGTTTTAGACTCTATTAACATGATTAGGTTTCAAAATAAGATATAATCAAATTAATAATTGCATCTTCTACATAATTTTAAGAATAAACCTTTAATAAAATCAGTATGCATTCTAATTGTTTATTTACACAATATTAATATTCAGACAGAAGGATCACTAAAGCACAGTTAATTAAATATAAATTAATGTGGTGGAATATTTAATTATCTTTTCTACACCTCAGGACTAATGATTATGTAAATGCCTTGCATTTAATCTTGTTGCCAGGAAATTAACTTAATGGCCTTCAGCAAATGAACATTTTGTATGCATTACAGGACACTTTATCTAAATTTTAACAGCATGGTATTAGTTTCAGATAATAACATGATTACACAATTTAAAATATATGAATATATACAATAGTTTTACCCTTTCTTCACCTTTTTTTTTTTTTTTAACGAAAAGCAAACTGAAATGGTTCAGATATCATTCAATAACTCAGGTTCTGTAGTGTGAAAGGTTTCTTCACTCATCTATAGAGAGAGCCAAGTCCTTTTAAATAAAAACACTTCAATAGAGAAAAGGCAAGTCCCTTTGCAGTGGACAGTTAAATCGATGATTTCACACAATGCCACCTCTAGAAGTTAATCACTTTGGATGTCAGTGGGTGGCAGGAACATCCGCACTCTAAGTGAATTCTCCAAGCTTTGGGGATTTTGTGAAGTGCCAGCACTTTTTAATGTGTTAAGAGAGTCTGGAGACTTGTAGGTCTCTCAAGGAATCTAAGCCCAGGATTAATTACAAGTCTCATTAGATATCACTAAAAATATGGGAGGCAGAGATTTAATTTGCCAAGGTCAGATTCTTGTTATGAACAGTTCCAATGAGTAGTCATTCCGGAATAGAAGTGATCTGTCTTGCACCGGATTTAAGACCTCGACATGGGGACACTAGGCAGATTAACAATCAGGCATTTCCCATTTCACTGACCACAGCATATGCCTCTGCACCCCCACCTACACCCTTACTACTACAGACTGATAGCACCAGCATTTCACTTCCTGGGGGTGCTTTTTGACACCAGAACCCACGTTGCTGTTTAACTGGCAGGTCACTTTACAAGTTTCTGGTATTCAGCATGTCTCATCCTGGCAGCCACAATGATTAAAATCGGTTTATTAATGGCTTGGCTACCTTAAGAGGCACAAGTTTGACACTGACACCCAGAGTTTCCTATTAGAAGTAAGCTCTATTTACCAATGGGAAGTGGTTTGATAAGACATCTTTTTTTTTTCTTAATTTTTATTTTAGGTCCAGCGTTACATGTACAGGTCTGTTATATAGGTAAATTGGGTCACGGGAGTTTGGTGTGCAAATTATTTTATCACTCAGGTAATAAGCATAGCACCCAATAGGTAGCTGTTTTATCCTCACCCTCCATCCTCAAGTAGGCCTTGGTAGTCTGCTGTTCTTCTCTCTCTCTCTCTCTTTTTATTTATTCATTTATTTTTTTAAGTCTCCATAGAGGCTGTCAGTCAAAAATTCCCAATGCTGACTATATTTCAAGTTATCACGGTGGGGTATTGGGAAAAGTTTTCAATTAGCCATATCACACCTCAGTTAAACCTCATCGGCTATGATACTGCCATTGCACAAAGCTGTGAGAACATGCAATATTTGCCTTTCTGTTTCTGCATTAGTTTGTTTAGAATAATGGCCTCCAGCTTCAACTATGTTGGTGCAAAGGACACAATCTCATTCTTATTTATGGCTGCATAGTGTTAAGAATGGGTAGAAGGCTGGGCTTACTGGGGGTTGCCAACCACAGCACCTACACCTGGTGTCCCCAGTGGGGTGGTCTCATACTGAGGGACTGTGTTAAGGAAAACCGAGTCCACAAGGGGCATGGTTTCAAAGTCAGGAATTTCCCAGCGCCATGCCTCCATGTTATGTCCACATCCCCAGAAGGTAAAGCTCTGTCTGACTTTCCCGCCGTGGGGGAAGTGGAAATTCCAAGTACGCTTCTTTGTTCAAAAAGCCAGGGAAAAAGCTCTGGGAGGAAAGGCCTCTGTTGCGACCTGGCATCCAATCCGATATCAGAGTCAAATATCAATCACTCCAGAGGAAGTTTGAAAGAACTCCTCTCATTGGAGGAGAACATGAATGCGGTGGGAATAACTCCAAGGGTTAAAAACCCACAGCTCCTCATCTTTAGGGATTCCTCCTGTGGCTCCGTCGCAAGGTAGAGTAGAAGCACTCTCTCCTCTCTCTCTCTCTCTCTCTCTCTCTCTCTCTCTCTCTCTCTCTCCTCTCTCTCTGTCCTCCCTCTCTCTCTCTGTCCTCCCTCTCTCTCTCTGTCCTCCCTCTCTCTCTCCTCCCTGTCTCTCTCTCTCTCTCTCCTCCCTGTCTCTCTCTCTCTCCTCCCTGTCTCTCTCTCTCCTCCCTCTCTCTCTCTCCTCCCTCTCTCTCTCTCCTCCCTCTCTCTCTCTCTCCTCCCTCTCTCTCTCTCTCCTCCCTCTCTCTCTCTCTCCTCCCTGTCTCTCTCTCCTCCCTCTCTCTCTCCCCCCTCTCTCTCTCTCTCTGCCTAATAAATCGCTCTTTGCAAAACTCTGGGTCCACCGTATTTATTCGAATGGTAATCTCACCGCGCCTCCCTGGCCCTTTTCCCCGTTCCTAGGGCAAGAGGACCTGAGCACATCAGGGAAAACATCAGATCAGAGAACTGGAAGCCTCTTCGCGATGCCCCCACAGCTCTGCTCCCATCCCGAGATCTCATCCCGTGCTCATCTTTGTAAACGCCCATTTATAATATGCTTTAACTTCTTAAATGGTAGCTCAAGAATTCCAGAGAGAGGTCCCAAAAGAAAGAAGGGTAACCTGTCTGTCCTTAAGGCATGGACCTAGAAACTGACACTACTTCAAGGAACATGGGAGTACAAATAAATGTTCTCACCACAAAATGTGTTACCAGCAATCAATAGGCTTACTTCCCAATGCATGTAGAAGCCAATACCAAGCCACCAGCTCTTGAGAAAAGAAAAGCCTTATTGTGAGTCAACCAGCAATGAAAAAGAAGAAAACACTCAAATCTGTCTCCTTGAGCTGGGGTTTGGGTCGGGTTTTATGAGAATAGGGTAATAAATGTGATCTGATTGGCTCTTGCAGTGAGGTGGTCCTGGAAAGCATGATCTGACTGGATGCTGCCATAGGATGATGCCAGAGATCAATGTGATTGAATCCTGGATCCTGCCATGTAGTGTCTACATCTTAATTCTGTCCCCATTCCTGGGTCCAAGTGTTTTGATTTCCCCCATGATTGCATGCTTAGTTCATCCAGGCATGTTCGGATCATGTGACCTTTAATCTAGAGGTCCATGGCAACTGAAAAACAGCTCACAACTTTGTTATGTAAAAGTTGAACCAGATTGGTCTGATCTATTTACAAACTGATAACTATGGAGGTAATACATATGTTAATTAGCTTCATTTAATCATTCCACATTATGTACATATGTCATAATATTACATTGTACCCCGCAGATATGTTCAATTATTATTTGTCAATTTTAAATAAAACTTTAGAAAAACTGGCACTATGTCACTTCTGCTGTGTTCTCTTGGCCAAAAGAGTTGTTCCAAGTTGGAGGGGAGGGAGAGAGAATTTGCAACCAGCTTTGATTTTCCACAGTAGATTAAGTATAAGTAGCTTGCCTGAGTAATTGGTAGAGACAAGATTTCAACTCAGAAAGGCTAACTCCAGTGCCTAACTCTTAACCAATATACATTGCTTCCTCCTATTTAATAATAAAAATGCTAAAGCAAATGAATATTTTTATTCATTTGTATACATAAACCAAATCAGAGAATTCTTATAACTTGAACCACAGGTAGCACTGTTTTTCCTAAACTAAGTTAGAATAATAATTAACATATAAAAGAGTGCCTGACACATAAATGAAAAATTTCAGTATCACTTTTTTAACTATTCACTCCAAAAATAAAGTAGAAGAAATGGGAAATGCAAAAATAAAACTCTAATTCTCAGATAACTACTTTTCTTACCCTCACAGCAAGACTTTGTTTCAGGTACAATAATTAGCTTCCCTTCACCATGCAATTGTAAATTTCAGATTTTGGATGCCCCGATGAACATGCAATTGCCTTTTATTGTGTATTTTTTACAAGGGCTAATCAAGATAATATCTATATTTAAGTATCTTCAACAGGCAGTTATTAAGAATGTGTCCAATTTTTAATGGACCTTGTGTTCCCCATTTGTTATTGTTTATTCATATATAGAAAACATTTTATTACCAGCTGAGATATCCTATAAAAGAACCCATTTTTTTCTTAGAGCCTGTCTGCTTTATCATCAGATATCTTATGCTATAAAATAACTTCTCATCTCTACCTGTTTCAACATGGCAGAGATGAGAAGTCTCATCTTTGTTAAAGAAGATAACTGCCAGATACTGAGTTCAACAAATCTTTTCTTGTAGTTGTGATTACTCATTACTCAGAAAGTTTCAGGAGTCTGGACTTGCAGAGTGACAGGTTTACAATTTTAAACACATGGTATTTAATATGGTACCTTAAACGTATTTTTTAGTCGTTGCTTTTTAATGAGCTTTCATAGTAGAATATATATGAAAGCTCATTAAAAAGGAACAATTATTTTGGAGAAAAATGCTGGGATATTATGTATTATTAAGTTTATATATACACTGTAATTATATCTATATATACACAGACACCATAATTTATAGATTAAATATTATCAGTCATTTCCATCTGTAAAATGTCTATATAAAGATTAATTCAAAGCACGAAAAAGAAACAATGTTCTTTAATTCATATTTCATGAATTCATTTTCAAAATATTCTAAAATCTTCAGTAATCTAGCCTATCTTGATGCATGCAACATGAATTTATGTCTTGTAACTTGATAATGATTCTAAACACATAACTACTCTAGTTATCAATGAAGAAGAAAGTTGCAAGTCCCCGGTTATGATCATTTCTCTATCATACAAGTATCATTTTATACTTGAATTTGTGCTGAATCTGAAACCCTTAACTCTATGTAAACATCTTCCATTTAACTTTCATCTTAATGAAACTAAACTTACACATAAGAAAGTCCCACAGGTTTGCTTTCTAAGCAAAACTGAAAATACAGAGAAGATAGGCTTCCCCTCTGCCCTTACTTCAGGAAGCAGGAACCAAGGACAAGCAAGGCGAGTTTATTAGATATTATCATTTCTAAGAATTCCAACTTCTAATTACAAAGAGCTGCTTTTTTTAATGACAATCTCTCACTGGGTTTGAGGTTTCTTCCCTTTTCTATGTTGATAGTTTAAAGTGAAATTACTACTGTATTTCCAAAAGAGGAATTTGATGACTAGGAGTAACTATTGTCCAATTTTCAAAACTGCCTGAGTTAAGTTCAGGAGAAAAGAGAAGGAGAAAGAAAAATAATATCAGCATACACAAATATAGTCACATATATACATGCTCATATCTATGGTATAGCTGCATGTTGGGATATTATGTAGTATTAAAATGATATGCACAATAAATATGATTTTAACAACACAGATAATGCTGATGTCCTCTAGCAAGAACATAAAAAATATATTCTTCACTTTTAAAAATCATTATGTATGTGTTTATATAATTGTATTAAGAAGTACATTTTATATATGATAAAGTTACCATATTTTTTCCATAATTTCCTACGTTAGAAAAACTCTCCCAAAATATAGGGGTGGAAATTATAGTTTATACTTTTAAAAATAAATTTCCATTGGTTAATAGAAAAAAAGATATGCAGACTATTTGAATAGTGATTGCTTGATATCTTCATTTGTTCCTTAATATACTCTCCTTATCCTTTTCCATCTTGTGAATTGAATTGAGGATTTCTCTCGCTCTCTGTTCATTCCAGTAGGGTTCAGGGAATGAGAAAAGTGGCAAGATAGTGGAAGAGCAAAAAGAGTGGTGTCCAGATATTTACCTGGTCAGAGATTAAGAGTAGCTATCTTAGGGTACTGAAGATTTAGCATCTGTCAAGTGGTCCTCTCCTATAGCTCGTGCATTCTCTCTCCCCCCTCTCTCTCCCTCCTCTTTCTCCCCCCTCTCTCTCCCCCCTCTCTCTGCCCCCTCTCTCTGCCCCCTCTCTCTGCCCCCTCTCTCTGCCCCCTCTCTCTGCCCCCTCTCTCTGCCCCCTCTCTCTCCCCCCTCTCTAGTGATGACTTCTTCTCTTGCCTCTAAAGGCTTAATTTGCATTAGTGGCTCTCCACTGGTGCTAGCCCTGGGGTGCTTCACCATGTGTTGTTATTTTCCTTTTACCAACACACAAGTTAGAGACACAATGGAGGAAAGTGAAATTGTTTGTTTTTTTAAAGGAGATTTAGAATTTACTCATGCATTTACTTTCAACATTAATTTCCATGTTTCTGTATAAGAAATAATTTAGAGCTATTTGCTTAATTTTTTTACTAAAGTGTAACAGCCTAGTAGGTTCACCTTGCCCACTGCCTAGACAGAGCCGATTTATCAAGACGGGGGAATTGCAATGGAGAAAGAGTAATTCACACAGAGCTAGCTGTGTGGAAGACAGGAGTTTTATTATTACTCAAATCAGTCTCCCAGAGCATTCAGAGATGGGAGTATTTAAAAATAATTTGGCACGTAGGGGCTTGGGAAGTCGGGAGGGCTGTCTGGTCAGGTTGAAGACGGAATCAGAGGAAGGTACAAGTGAGGTTTTCTTGCTATCTTTGTCCCTGGTTGGGATCACAAAATTTGTTGAGCCAGATTGCATGTCTGGGTGTCATCTGCTAAGCCATTGAGTGCCTGGTCGGTAAACTATACCAAGCACCGCATTTTCGATTTTAGGTTTTA
Source organism: Saimiri boliviensis (assembly GCF_048565385.1). Classification (NCBI taxonomy): domain Eukaryota; kingdom Metazoa; phylum Chordata; class Mammalia; order Primates; family Cebidae; genus Saimiri; species Saimiri boliviensis. Next base: position 112,196,590 of record NC_133449.1, read on the forward strand.
CAATAGTGATATTATCCCTAGGAGCAATCTGGGGAGGTTCAGACTCTTGCAGCCAGAGGCTGCATGACTGCTAAACTGTAATTTCTAATCTTGTAGCTAATTTGTTAGTCCTACAAAGGCAGACTTGTCACCAGGCAAGAAGTGGGTCTTTTCAGAAAAGGACTATTATCAATTTTGTTTCAGAGTCAAACGATAAACTTCCCATAGTTAGTTCAGCCTAAGCCCAGGAATGAACAAGGACAGTTTAAAGGTTAGAAGCAAGACGGAATTGGTTAGATCTGATCTCTGTCATTGTCATAATTTCCACAGTTATAATTTTTACAAAGATGGTTTAAAAGTACTTCTTTACTTGCTGTCTGAAAGCTGAACTAGTGGAAAACAAATACCTCCTTCCAGAGAGTGCAAAAATCACTCAGTGTTTCTTTCAACTTGTATTTGATTAATCTTTACTACATGCCAGACACTATAGATAGTATCTAGGCACAGATAACACTGTGAATTAAAATGTCCATGGATGACTTGGACAAGGTTTGCAGTCAAGAAAGAGAAGCAAACATTACCAACACAAATGAAGTATGAAAAAACAGGATATGTGTCTCAAAGCCAAGGAACATGCATATGAGAAAATTTATGGCAATAGGACTTGAGTGCAGCAGTCAGGAAAGAGCAACATTTAATATGCAAAGGTAGGTAAGGACCAAAGGAGGATTCTGGAGAGCTTTCTAAATATGGAAGCCGCTGGGAAACGTGCAGGGTTACCTTCAGTGGATGGAGGCATTGTGAGTTTGAGCAGGATAGAAAGATTAGAACAAAGAGACTTGAAGGAGGGAAAGTAGTGGTAGAAATGGTGGAGACTGGAGAGGAAATTGGTCCCAACTAACACAGAAGCATGGGAAAGTGCTTTGTCATTTCCTAAGGGCAAAATCAGACTTTAAAATCTTTTACAACAGTGGTCCCCAACCTTTTTTGCACCAGGAACCAGTTTTGTGGTGGTGGAAGGTTCAAGGTGTTGCAGGGTGGTTTGTGGATGAAACCATTCCACCTCAGAGCATCAGATATTAGATTCTCCTAAGAAGCTTACAACCTAGATCCCTCGCATGCACAGTTCACAATAGGGTTCACGCTCCTTTGAGAATCTAATGCCGCTGCTGATCTGCTTGCGGCCTGGTTCCTAATGGGCTACATAGACTGGTAGCAGTCTATGGTCCAAGGGTTGCAGACTCCTGTTTTAGAAGACATTACACAAAAATGATCAGCTGGATGTGGTGGCTCACACCTGTAATCCCAGCACTTTGGGAGGCTGAGGTGGGTGGATCACCTGAGGTCAGGAGTTCAAGACCAGCCTGGCTAACCTGGCGAAATTCTATATCTACGGAAAAGTACAAAAATTAGCCAGTCATGGTGGCATGTGCCTGTAATTCCAGCTACTCAGGAGGCAGAGGCAGGAAGAAGTACTTGAACCCAGAAGGCAGAGGTTGCAGTGAGCCGAGATCACACCATTGATCTCCAGCCTGGGCAATAGAAGAAGACTTTGTCTCAAAAAAAAAAAAAAAATCAATCTGAATTGAATGCCTGTCTTGAATATCCTGGATGGGTTTCTAAGCAACCACATATTCATTTTTATAGATTTTAAAAAGTGTATCTTGTTCAGACTATAAGTAAATGAGACGAAATTTAGACATTTTTTGAGATAAGCATGTACTAGTAAGGAAAAAACTATTTCACAGGGGTCAAGGTAACCAACTCTTTAATTTTCTTTTTGGAATAAGTGCTATTGAATCATCTGTACATCTGGTTGTTAAAAGCATTCTTGTGTTTGTGCATGTGTGTGTGTGTGTGTGTGTATGTGTTGTGTGCATGTGTATTTCACGAAGAAATTAATAAATGTGTTATAGAACCAAATACTTCATATTCATTTATCTCTATTTAACTTTGAAAAGCTTACTACCCACAGAAGCTAATTTTAGGACAAATAAAAGCAACTCATACTTCATCAAGAAACGTATGATTCTCATTAGCATAAAAATTTGGTGTTGACATGGAATCACAACAATAAAAAGGTACTTTCCCATTTCATTTATATTTGTGAATAAGAGAGTCAATAGAAGTCACCTAAAATAGCTGTAAATGGCTGCACATTTGGGGTCCAAATCAATAAGATAAACAATGTACTCTCCTGGTCCAGAGAACAGTTGTCCATGTACATGTATTTAAATACATGTGAGAAAATACACATTCATATGCACATAATATGAGAGTAGGTGCTAATTATTAAGAACTATAATCATCATTAAGTGTGATTAATGACTGATAAGTAAATAAGATCGTTCCATTGAGTTCAATTACATAAAGTAAGAATTGTTAGATCTCTCAGAGAAATGAAGAGATAGAAATAATAACATAAGATGCATATACTTTAAAAAGTAGGTCTTAGTACCCTGAAGTGAATTGGAAATATGTATTTTCTATGTTGTACTTTATATATAAAGGAGAATCTTAAACATTGAAAGAGTATTGAGGAGACAAATTGAACTTTAATATTATAACTAAACAGCTCTTGAAGCTAATTTATAGAGAGAGATAACAGAGAGAGGTAGACACAGCATAGTACAGCTTTACTTTTCTGTCCAGCTGAAAGATTTTTTTGAGAGGTGGGCACACCTATGCAATAATCACACAATTTGAGACATAGAATATTATCAGAACCAGATGTCCTCCTTCTTGTACCCTCCAATTCAATAGCTTCTGAAAGAGTAATTGCTATTTTGACTTCTGTTGCTATAAATTAGTTTTGTCTGTGTTTCTACTTTATGTGAACGGAATCATGTGTATGTACCTGTTCATTTCTAGTTTCTTTTCTTTAACATTATTTATCTGAGATTCATCAATGTTGTTTGTTTTTTTGTTTTTTTTTTTTTTTTTTTTTTGTAATCTCAGGGTGTTCCATTTTGAGAATATACTACAATATATTTTTTCTGCTCTCTATTATTTACATTCCTTCCACTTCTGTGCCATTATGTTAGTGCTTCTAAAATTAATGCTCTACATTTCTATGGATGTAATATATGTAGAATCCTGTTGATATGGTGGTCAGAATAGCCCCCCTTTAAAAGATGTAAAGATTTCTATGCCCTATCCCCAGAATCTCAAATATGTTACATTATATGTCAAAAGGCAATTATGATTGTCTATAGAATTAATGTTTTGAATCAGCTGATCTTAAAATGAAGATATTATCTTAGGTTAATTAATCAAGCCCAGTGTAACTACAATGGTTCTTAAAACTGGAAGAAGGAAAAAAAAGAGAGCCAGAAAGATGGCAGAGCAAGAAGGACTCAGATAAATATTGCTGGCTTTCAAGTTGTAGGAATGGGTTCCTGAGCTGAGGAATCCAGGTGACCTTTAGAAGGTGGAAAATGCAAAGAAACAGATTCTTCCCTACAGGCACCAAAATGAATACAGCCTGCTAACACCTTGATTTTAGCTAATTGATATTTATGTCAGATATCAGGCATCCAAATTGTAAGATAATAGATTCATGTTTTTTTAAGCCATTAAGTTTGTGGTAATTCAGAACTTAGCACCAAGGTGCTAAAATTTATCATATGGGCATTCAATTAACCAAGAACCATTTATAAAACAATCCTACAATTATACAATGCAGTAGCAACTTTACTGTAAAGAAAATGATTATATGTGGGTCTGTTTCCATAGCCTTTATCATACTTCACTGGTGTGTTCATGTATCTTCACATCAATGTACTGTCTTAGCTGTAGTTTTATGGTAAGCCTTAATATGTGATAGTGTAAGTCTTCAAGCTTCTTTGATGATATTAATCTGATTCTAAAACTTATATTGAAGTGCAATTGTAACACACAAAAAAAATGTTGAAACTTTGTGATTGCATTGATTTTATAGAGAAATTTGGGAAAAACTGACATTGAGTCTTCAGATCCATGAATATGGAATAGCCTTTTATTTATTAGGTCCTCCTTGTTTGTAATGTTTTTTCTTTTTCTCTTTGGACATAATGACATCTGAGTTTGTAGTGAACATATAGGAAAGTCTTTAATTTAAGATTTAATTTCTGAGACATTTTCAATTTGTTTTTGTGTCAGTTTGGTATTAACTGGTGATTTTAAAGGAATTCATTTATTTCACCTAAATCTAAAACTTTACTGGAACCAAAGTTTATAATATCCTCTTATTATCATTTTGGTGTGTCTCTTTTACATTCTTGCCAATGAAGGCGTTTTTCTCCTCTCATATTTGTTTGAATAAATCTTCCCAACAGAGATTATTATATTGATCTTCATCATAATCTCTCCCCTATGGATTATACAATAATACAGACACCATAATGCAGACCATCACCATTAATAATAATAGTAAAAAGAGGCCTGGAGCCATGGCTGATGCCTATAACCCTACATTTTGGGAGGCTGAGGCAGTGGATCACTTGAGGTCAGGAGTTCAAGACCAGCCTGATCAACATGGTGAAACCTAATCTCTACTAAAAATAAAAACATTCATCCAGGAAGGGTAGAGGACACCTGTAATCCCAGCTACTTGGGAGGCTGAGGCAGGAGAATCACTTAAATCTAGGAGGTGGAGGTTGCAGTGAGCCAAGATGGTGCCATTGCACTCCAGCCTAGGTAACAGAGCAAGAATCTGTCTCGAAAAATATAAAAATTTAAAAATAATAATCATAGCCCTTTCCTGGCCAGGGGAAGCCAGTAGGGACTGTCCCCTTCACTCCATCCCAGGTACTGCACTTACCCCATGGTCTTCACAACCTGCAGACCAGGAGATTCCCTCTGGTACCTAAAACAACAGGGACCTGGGTTTCCTGTACAAAACTGGGTGGCCGTTTGGGAAAACACCAAGCTAGCAGCAGTAGGTTTTTTTTGTTGTTTTTTGTTTTGTTTTTGTTTTTGTTTTTTGCATATCCCAGTGGCACCAGAGATGCCAGTGAGACAGACTATTCACACCCCTATAAAGGGGGCTGAAGCCAGGTAGCCAAGTGATCTGGCTCAGTGGGTTCCACTGCCATGAAAACCAACAAAGGTATCCAGGACTTGAACACAGATCTGGACCAAGCAGACCTAATAGATATCTACAGAACTCTGCACCCCAAATCCACAGAATATACATTCTTCTCAGTACCACATCATACTTATTCTAAAATTGACCACACAATTGGAAGTAAAATGCTCCTCAGCAAATGCAAAAGAACGGAAATCATAACAATCTCTTAGACCATAGTGCAATCAAATTAGAACTCAGGATTAAGAAACTCACTCAAAACCACACAACTACAAGGAAACTGAACAACTTGCTCCTGAATAACTACTGGATAAATAACGAAATGAAGACAGATAAAGATGTTCTTTGAAACCAATGAGAACAAAGACACAACATACCAGAATCTCTGGGACACATTTAAAGCAGCATCTGGAGGGAAATTTATAGCACTAAATGCCCACAAGAGAAAAGAGAAAAAAAAAATCAAGAATTGACACCCTAATGTCAAAATTAAAAGAAATAGAGGAGCAAGAACAAACAAATTCAAAAGCTAGCAGAAGACAAGAAATAACTAAGTTCAGAGCAGACCTGAAGGAGATAAAGACACAAAAAAAAAAAACTAAAAAAAAAATCAATGAATCCAAGAGCTGGTTTTTTGAAAGATTAACAAAATAGATAAACCACTATCCAGACTAATGAAGAAAAGAGAGATCAATCAAATAGATATAATAAAAAATGATAAAGGGGATATCACCACCGATCCCAAGAAATACAATCTACCATCAGAGAATGCTATAAATATCTCTATGCAAATAAACCAGTAAACCTAGAAAAAATAGATAAATTCCTGGACACTTAGACACACCCAAGACTAAACCAGGGAGAAGTTGAATCCTTGAATAGACCAATAACAAGGTCTGAAATTGAGGCAGCAATTAATAGCCTACCAGCCAAAAAAAGTCTAGGCAGGACTCGACAGGGTCACAGTCAAATTCTACCAAAGGAACAAAGACAAGCTGGTAGCATTCCTTCTGAAACTATTCCAAACAGTACAAAAGAGGGAATCCTCCCTAACTCATTTTATGAGGCCAACATCATCCTGACACAAAAATCTGGCAAACACAACTAAAAAGAAAATTCAGGCCAATATCCCTAATTAACATCAATGCGAAAATCCTCAATAAAATACTGGCAAACTGAATCCAACAGCACATCAAAAAGCTTATCCAGCACATTCAAGTTGGCTTCATCTCTGGGATGCAAGGCTGATTCAACACAAGCAAATCAATAAATGTAATTCATCACATAAACAGAATTAAAGACAAAAACCACATGACTATCTCAATAGACGCAGAGAAGGCCTTCAACAAAATTCAACAGCCTTATATGATAAAATCTCTCAATAAACTAGTTATTGATGGAACTTATCTCAAAATAATAAAAGCTATTTATGACAAACCCACATCCAATATCATACTGAATGGACAAAAACTAGAAGCATTCCATTTGAATACTGGCACAAGACAAGAATGCCTTCTTTCACCACTCCTATTCAACATAATATTGGAAGTTCTGGCCAGGGCAATGAGGAAAGAAAGAGAAATAAATGGTATTCAATTAAGAAAAGAGGAAGTCAAATTGTCTCTATTTGCAGATGGCATGATTGTATATTTAGAAGACCCCATCATCTCAGCCCAAAATCTCCTAAAGCTGATAAGCAACTTCAGCAAAGTCTCAGGATACAAAATCAATATGCAAAAATTACAAGCATTCTTATACACCAATAACAGAGAAACAGAGCCAAATCATGAGTGAACTCCCATTCACAATTGCTACAAAGAGATTAAAATACCTAGGAATATAATTAACAAGGGTTGGGAAGGACCTTTTCAAGGAGAACTACAAACCACTACTCAAGGAAATAAGAAAGGACACAAACAAATGGAAAAACATTCTATACTCGCAGTTAGGAAGAATCAATATAATTAAAATGGCCATACTGCCCAAAGTAATTTAAAGATTCAATGCTATCCTCATCAAGCTATCATTGACTTTCTTCCCAGAACTGGAAAAAAACACCTTAAATTTCATATGGAACAAAAAAAGAGCTCACATAGCCAAGACTAACCTAAGCGGGGAAAAAAAAAAAAAGCCGGAGGCATCATGCCACCTGACTTTAACCTATATTACAAGGCTACAGTAAACAAAACAGCATGGTAATGGTACCAAAACAGATATATAGACCAATGGAAGAGAATAGTTATTGCTTATTTTGCCAATATCTCAGCAGGATACAACATATTACTCAATTACCCTAGAAAAGAAAGAAAAAATAGAAATAGAACCAAATGTTCAATTTCTTCACTTCAAATATTATAATTCTCATCATTTAAGTTTGTATTAATATAGAATTTAGTAAGAAACTGTCTGACAATACATTTATCATTCAGATATAACGGGAGGACAGTTCAATTGAGCATTTATTTCTTACTAATAATGAATATAATGTTACGCTAAATGAATTATATCACCAAAGTATCTTAGAGAAACTTCCTAAAATCATTAATACTTTGTCAAAGGAAAAAACCTTATTTTACTAAGTGGATGAATGGAATTGGTATATGTTACACCATGAATCTCAACCGTAAGTAGCTAGTTCTCAATCACCATAGTTAAGGGATACAGTTTTTTTGTTTATATTTTTTTCTATAAAACTAGAAAAATTCTAGTACTTATAATTACAAAATCAACTTTATTATTTTCATCTTTGAAATCAAGTGACTTTTCAACGTATACCAAGAACATCAACTTAAAATCCATATCATCTATGAACTTAAATTAGTATTTGTAGAAAATTGGGTAATAATATAGTTTTTATTGATGTTTGTGAGGATTTTTTTCTCTTACATCCAGCTGAACTTCTGACTAAGAAAAAGGAAATATGTTGGATATCTTTGGCATATTCTAATGCTCTACTCACTGCCCTTGGTGAGGGTATAATATAAATTAAGAGTTCTAGACTTACCCTCTCAGTACACCATGTTGAAACAACTTTGGGATCTGAGCAGAGGAGATGGAAGAGGAAAGAGATATTCTTGGTTTCTTTTCTCCTCTTCAGGTAATGAAGAAGTAGTTTTATGTAGTCACACTTTTACAGTTTCTGTAAATGTTTTAAGAAAATAACAAGATTCTACTTCTGATACAGTTTGTAACCTGGTCCAACTAACATCTCGAGATGAGTAGAGGTCAGGGGAGAAGTAAAGAAAAGAGCAATCCAAAATTAATCTTTGGGAATCCCTCCGCCATTTGTTATAAGACTTACTACCAATACTGAACAGTTATGTCTGTGTTACCAAAGTATGATCACAGAAGACCGAGGAGAAATGAGAGAAATGAATATACACAACTATTCCATTGCAATCTGGTAATAAAACCAAATAACAGACTCCTTGGTGGTGAGTAATGACAACCCCTGTGTTAATAACTTGACTCAGACAATCTCTCCATGTTTGAGTCTTAGCACTTACTGCAGAGTATGGCAAGTAGGAAATGTTGATTAAAGTCAGTTAAGGAAAAAAATCCAGACCCTACTCTACAGGTAATGACAATTGTTTATGTTCAAAGACTGAAACAGAAACTTCTCATAAAGTCAGATTTAATTCAGGCAATAATTCCCAACATAACTGCTAAGGCTCATCACTTTATTAGAGACAAAAAGAAACACCAAAATCTAAGTTTCATTGCACAAACTGGAACTTCTGAGTTCCTCTGGTCTTAGTAGAAAAGTAAATGTAAAACTCCTATATTTGGCATTCCTGAAGCTGGGCAAAGCAGTGGGAGTTTCAATTAAAAACCACAGGAACGGAAAGGAATATGTCAATAAAACCACAGACTTGTAAGTACTGCATGCTAGTTTGCAAACAAACACAGCAAGCCTTCTAGGAGTACCAGTCTATTACCGTAGATTTAAACTGAACATATGATGGTGAAGGTGACTGTCTCAGTGTGTTTTTCCCTCATTTCATGCACAGAAAATACAAACCTGCATCCTCTGTTCCTTGTAGCAAATGCAGTGAGGAAATTGCCTAACTGAAGAACGTGTCACTAGAGTGGAAAAAGCTGAAACAATACTAAATTGGCCTTCTAAGTAGGAAGATCACCAAAGTAAGAGAATTTTAAGGCTGAACTGATACACAATTAGTGATGCTGGAAAATTTGTGTTTTCTGAATCTAGGCATCAGGTTAATATCCATTTAAATTGCATGCTTTTCACTATAAGGCTTCTGCAGACAGAAGTAGAATACATTTGTTGGATAACTTGTTGATTATGGAAAGATAAACTCTACGTAAAACGTTACACATTTTACAAGGCTAAAATGAGAATAAAGGCAGTCAAGTTGAACAGAGCATAGGCAAAGTATTTAATTTATAATTCACTGTATATAGCTGTGTATTTCATTAAGATTCAATGTGTTGCAGGCATATAAGAGAAGATAGCTATGTGGGAAAAACTGGGCAGTTTACCCAGTTAATTACTTAGGCTAAATGTGGCTTAACTTTATTACTAGTTGTTAACTGGTTTTAAATATATTGGCTTCTCATTATTTTTGAACTGTACATGAATTTAATCCTATTGACCACCTAGTTTAATAAGAGATTGTTTTGAAGCACAAAGAAAATTCAGAATATTTTAGGTAAGGGCTATCCTACTTGACTTTGAGAAAGAATGCTTTCTTTTTATTTCTGCAGAAAACATGTTTATTTTATCCATACTGAAGGATAACAGAAACAAAAGTCAGCTTTATTTGGTATCCAACATTTTGGTGCTTACTGTATTGAGTCTAATGAAACACACTAGCAAACACAGCACAGTATGGAGTTTACTTATGGAGAGCTTTATCCTGAGTACGAAATAAAAGGCTGGGGGTAAAAGTGAATGCGTTTTTCCTTTTGAGGTTTCTTTTTATTGTAAAAGATAAATACTGTAGTAGTTCAGAAATTTCAAAGGTCGTGAGATGTCTTCCACTTCCTAAATAGTTAATTTTTATGAATTATAAGTTTCAAAAAAGTTTGATACAGGCTTAATCCTAAATCTCTTGGCTATGTCATCAGTCAGTTGTGGGGTCTTCTGATCCCTACAATATTAGAGTCTGACATTTATAGGCTGTGTTATTTTGAAGTCAAAACATAAGCACAAATTATTTTTTAATGAAATATACAGCATCCTATATTCAAAAGTAAAATCTTAGTGATTAAAAACAGAGCATAGGACAAATTCTTTCATCTATTCACAATGTGTTTCCAGTCTTTATTCTGTTGAATAGAGTCAGTTCCAAGTTTCTCTTCAAAGAATCGATATGCCAGTATATTCAATTTCTGTGTCCTTTGTTCTCCATTTTAAAGTTTAACTTCCTCATTCTCTTTGTCTCCTTGTCTCTAGTTGCAGTAAACAACCTTCCTGCCAGCTCTAATCAGTAGTTCATATCTGTTTCCCTGGTCACCTGCTCTGCCCTGAGTCACCTCTGGTCACCTGCTCTATTCTGAGTCACCCCTGGTCACCTGCTCCTCCCTGAGTCATGTCTGGTCACCTGCTCAGTCCTAAGTCGCCCCTGATCACCTGTTCTGACCTGAATCACCTTTAGTCACTTGTTCCATACTGTCTTTCCCACCAAAACTGCTCACCCCACCATTCCGGCTCATACCCTTGCTCTCTTCAAAATAGTCAGTGGAATCAGCTTAGACTGTGCAGTGTAACGCTAGCTAATAGGGGAACAACACAGCAGTAGGAGCTACCTGTGTCAGGGATTAAAAACCCCTTCCCCTCCCTTGTTTGGGTGTGCTCTCACCATTGCTCCATCCATGAGATGCCCTCTTCTACAGAAGTAAATTGCCTTGCTGAGAAAATTTATATTTGAGTGCTATTTCTTTTGTGGCACCAAAAATTTATTTCTAGCAACTTCCTGACACAGAGTAGGTGCTTTAAAAACAGCAGTTGATGGATAAAGAATTAATTATTGAGAATGTGATAATAAATGTAACCAAATCTGAAAGCTAGATTTTCTAAAATGTGCCTTCTCTGCATTTTTCTTTTCTAAGGTAGAACTTATTTCATCACAAAAATCACATGAAACATCGTTACCTTAGACATCCCAATTTTAAGATAGCATTAACCACAAGTGAAGAAGACTTAAAAAAGAGTACCCTTTTAGAAATGGATACCAGCAAAACAAAATTCAAATTTATATGGAAAAACTAAAAAATTCAGTATTGGATCATAAGAGCCTTAAATACTCCTGTGAGGATTTGTTGTTGTTGCAAATTATAAGAAAAAATATATAATTGGCTTTATTCTTAACCTACTAAAATATGTTATTAATAAAATATCAAATGTTTAATACCAAAATCACTAAATGCTACTTAGTTATATTCAGATACATTTTAGATTATTAATAATGAGTTAGCACAAAGCATATTAGAGTAGCTATAAGTAGTTATTTACCTGATATAATGTGCATACAAATTAAAAGGTTAAAGTTAATAATAAGCTGAGAAAGCTAAACAAATTAAGAAATAATGCATTTATCATTTGCTAAGTGGTTTGACATTTATTAAAAACAAGGCATACTGCATAATCAGCTCCCAACACTAAACATAGTTGTTTATGTATTAAATGTATACCAATTAAAATTTTAAATGTTTTTGAACTTCTAATATAAACCCTTTTATTGGTGCATTGCAGAATATAAAAATTAAATGATATTTATTAATTGTTATTAATGGAATAATAGTAGACTGGCCATAGTTGAACTGTTGCTATGTTCCAGTAGTGCTTTTGGTAACTACTTGCTTCATCTCTCACTAACTACAGAACTGACTGTTTAGTTCCAATACAGACAGATATCCTGGGTTCAAGGTTATGTGCATATGAATCAATATCTATTTGATCTCAAAGCTTATACTTTCTCCTCAAACCGAAAATAAATATACATGAAAACATGCACACACACACACAGACCCACACAGACCCGATGAAGTATACAGTGGTGTGCCATAAGGGCACCCATATGAAGAGACTGCATGAGCATGAAGAATTGCCTTTTGCTGCTGAGAGATTAGAGAAGGCTTGATGCAGAAGATGGCTTTTGAAATGGGCTTTGATGCATCAGTAGGATTTCACTGGTTCAGTATGTACAAAACACGATAGGTAAAGGGAAAAAAACCCTGAGATACAGGAGAAAAAAGCTAAATGAATGAAAAAATGATCTAGACTTCTCAAATTACTGTTGGCTTCTTTCTTTCTCTTCAATACCATTCCCAAAACATTACTCTGAGGCCCTCATTTAGCATTAGGAGAAATATCTAATGTAGATGATGGGGTGATGGATGCAGCAAACCACCACGGCACATGTACACCTATGTAACAAACCTGCATATTCTGCACATGTACCCCAGAAATTAAAGTATAATGAAAAAAATGCAAAAAAAGAAAGAAAAAGGACTTTTTTTCTGAGACATTTGCTAATAGACACAAAATAAGAAACATAAATCATAGCACAATTTTGATTTAATATCCTACAAAGCTAACTTTGTATGCCTTCTAAATCAAATAAAACAAGTAAACTAAAATGTTCAGTTTGAGCCTATTAAAAACATGGATGGCACAAATGTGAATAAATAATATTTTACATATATGTTTCTTCAACTTGCACTATATTATTTTGCACATTTATATAAACATGCACAAATTTAAAATACATAAAGGATATTTTGTATTATTACTTTGGTCTTCAAAGATCTCAAACTCATGAAAATCAATTTTAAATTTGGTGTCTTTTATAAATGAGATATATAAGCATGTCTATGCTAATTTGAAGACTTTAAACATTTATCAAGTCATATGCATAGCAACATTTAACACACTATACATAACATTGGTAGTTGAGAAATAAGTAGACAAATATAAAGATATAGCATTAAACCATAAATTCATAAACTAACTGGAGAACATACTGTCTACTGTCAGAATTTCCTAGGAGGTGTTTCCTAGCAATGCCTCCTGCTGCTATTGTGGTGAGCTCAAGTTTGTGAGTATCTTCTTAAAACATCATATGATGCTAATCACCTCCACATGTGCAGTTCATCTCTCCAATAAATTGCATATCATAGTAAGAAGTAGTCTCTTGTGGTTCTTGTGTATTTTTCATCACGTTTACTGCAATACCATAAACCTTGAATAACACCATGGGATGCACTTGAAGCGCCACTAGTGATGCAGGAAGTGGTCCCAAAAAGCAGAGAAAAGTCATGGCATTTCATTACAGGAAAGAGTCAAATCGCTTGATAGGCACTATAGGTTGAGGGCTGCAGCTGCAGTTGCCTGCCATTTCAAGACTAATGAATTCAACATACAAACAACTGTACAAAAGAAAAGAAAATTCATGGAGCTGTCACTGCAGCTACACCAGTAGGTGCAAAAGTCTTGTACTTTTTTTTTTTCAAAAAATACCTTTTTATCTCTCATATTGAAAATGCAGCTTGTATGTACATGCAGGATTGCTATTAATATAAGAAAGGCATACCTATAAAATCTAATATGATTTGAGAAAAAATGAAGACATTATATGACAACTTAAAGCAAAAGGAAGGTAAAGCTCTACAGCTGGAGAATTTAATGCCAGCAAAGGATGGTTTGATAATTTTAGAAAGAGATTTAATTTTTAATATATTAAGATAACAGGAGAACCACCTGCTACCAACCAAGAGGCAGCAAATGTGTTCCCAGGCACCGTTAAGAAAATCACTGTGGAGGAAGGATATTTGCCTGAACAAGTATTTAATAAAGTGTCCTATTCTGGCGGGGGAGGGGAGGCAAAAATGACATTTATTAGCATGGAAGAAAAGCAAGCACCAAGATTTTTTGCAGAAAGGGACAGGCTAACTCTACTGTTTTGTACAAATGTAGGCAGGTTTATGACCAGAACTACTCTTGTCTATAAAGCTGGTAATCCCTGAACCTTGAAAGGAAAGGATAAACACCAGCTGCCTATCTTTTGATTGTGCAAAAAGATGGCCTGGATAATGAGAACCCTTTCTCTAGATTGGTTCCATCAATATTTTGTCCCTGAAGTCAGAAAGTTCTGTGCCAGTTAGGGACTGCCCAGAACCCTGACCTCAACACTGAAGGTGTCAAAGTTGTCTACTTGCCCCCAACATAACATTTCTAAGTCAGTTTCCAGATCAGAGTGCCATAAGGACCTCTAGACTGCGTTATACACAGCAATGGGTGGAAAGGATTGTCAATGGTATGGAAGGCAACTCCAACAGAGACAACATCATGACTATCTAGAAAGATTACCTCACTGAAAATGCCATTGTTAGTATAGAAAAAGCCATGAAAGCCACCAAGCCTTAAACAATAAATTCCTGCTGGAATTTCCTGCTAGCATGTCCAGATGTTGTACATGACTTCACAAGATTTACAACAGAGCATGAAAGAGATAGTGAATATGGCACACAAAATAAAGGCAGAGGGTAAAGGGTTTCAAGATACGGATTTCAAACCAATTCAAGAACTAACAGACACCACAGCAGAGAATTTAACAGAAGACAACTTGATGGAGATGAGTCTTCCTAACCACTGTGGCAAATGCTCAGGAAGATGATGTAGAAGAAACAGTGCCAAAAACCAACTGACCTTAGACAGCCTGACAGAGGGTTCCAATTATTCAAGATTTCTTTTGACTTTTTTACAATATAGTCCCTCTATGATATTGGCACTGAAACTAAAGCAAATGGTAAAAGAATAATTGGTATCATGCAGGAACATTTCTAGAGAAATGAGCAAAAGCACCAGACAGAAATTACGATGTAGTTGTGTAAAGTTACACAGAACGTACCTGACTCTCCTGCCTCCCCTTCCACCTCTTCTACCGCTTCTTTCTCTGTCATCCCTGAGACAATAGACCAGTATCTCTTCCTCCTCCTCCTCCGGCTACTCAATGTGAAGATGATGAGGATAAAGACCTTTATATGGTCCACTTCCATTTAATGAATAATGAATATTTTTGTTCTTCCTTATGATTTTCTTAATAACATTTTCTTTGCTCTGGCTTATTGCCATGTATGTACCTATGCAACAATCTTTCATGTTCTTTACATGTACCCTAGAACCTAAAATGCAATTATATACATATATATACATATATATATATAAGAAAATAAGTCACAAAACCAAAGTTATATGAATATTTCAAAATTCATTAAATATTCTTAAATATGGTCCAAAGACTGCCTAATATTTCAGGTATGAATGTGCCAAAATATTTTGCTACTTGCTCAATTATTGCATACTTAAATGATTTTTTAAAATAGTTATAAATAAAGCTATGACATATACTTGGCTATTTTTCTTATTTCTCAGGATCAAATTTCTCAAAGTTGGATTTGCATATTAATGTGTATTGATATGTCTATAGCTCGGTGTGGTAGAAGTCTGATTTTTTATAGTAGCTGATGTGGATTTAAATTACATGAAAATGAATATTTATTGAGAGACAAGTATTTTGTTTAAAATCTACCATAATGTAGGGTCAAAATTAATTTTGAGTAAAATTTATACTAAGACAAAAGTATGTTCAACAAAGCACTGAAAAAGCACGTGTGTTTGAGTATCACTCTTCATTATATTGTTACTTAGGCTGACCTGAAGTTGTGATTAATACTATTTGGAAAAGAAAAAAATTGAGAAAATAATTTTAGTAAATAAAATTTAGTTTGAAAATATAAAATAGTTGATTATCGCAAAAGTAGATTTGTTGAGTTTTATATCTTACATTAATCTATCAGCCTTGTTCACACTGGTATCAAAACTAAATAATTATGGTTGAGAAAACTGTGCCCACCATATGAAGCATTCATCAGAGGCTCCTGAGGCATGGCACTCATTGCCAGCAACCTACTCACAGCCCAGTGATCACACCCCTGCCAGCTGGCTGGACACAATGGTTGAATCAGGAAAAGGTTTTCCATGACTGCCATGGGAGCAGTGTGTTGGCAGGTTGTTGCATAATCTTCAATAGCCAACTGGCACCTGGGAGCTTCTTAACTCTCATAGGGTTAGCCATGCACAGCATGCCCATGCCACACAGCACTTATTGCCAAGGAGCCCATGATTGGAACATGTTCTCCCAAAGAAGCAGACACAATCCTCCCTTCATGAGTAACTGTGTCACCCACAAGTTCAAGCAGTCAGTAAACACAGAAAGAGCAAAAACTGGCCTTGCTCCTGAAGCTTATTTGCTCCTAATACTAAGTCGTTTATTTGTTGACTTTTAGACAATGCAGTTTTGAAGGCTATTCAGTAGAATTCCTACTAAGTAATAGACCATCCAGCTCAGTTTGTCTTGAAAAGCCTTGTTCATAATCGTGGTCCTGACCCATGAAGAGCATCTCCATTAAGTCTCGGCAGGGGTCTGATTTAGATGACAACTACTAAAAAAATATCTTAATGGAATTGGTGAAAACTTTTGAGATTACCAAAACTTCTTGAGGCTAGCAGTGAAACAGCAAGTGGAATGAGAACCTGTACACATTTTTAAATTTAGTTTTTAGTTTTAGAACAAATTTCAGGCCTGTGAAAATATAAATACTACATTATGAATCTCCACATCTCCATCATCCAACTCCAACTATCAACTTTTTTTTCATTCTAAGTTTTGTTTTTAACTAACATAATATGACTTTCTGGAATTTTCACTCTATAACAATGTTAAAAGAATATTCACCAAAATTTATGTTTTATGAAAAACTCGCGCTGGAATTGTTTTGTGGGGGTCATGAAGAAAGAATTATATATTTACACCCTACTTTGAGATTCACAATGAACATTAGTGCTGCCACAGGAACCATCAATAGGCTAAGGAAACAGGTTTATGTGAGTTTTTAAAACAATGGGAGAGATAATAGATCAATTGATCTATCCATAGATAATTTTCATAAATCAATTTATATATATTGAGTCTACAGAATTGTTAGCTTAAAAAAGTTTTAAAAAAATATTTAACTTGTAAACATAACAAAACTTTGCCTTAAAACACAGTAGCTGGAATGATACAATTTTATAAAATTAAATTTTATCTAGGTATATAGGCCCCTAGACAATCATATCAACATATGATTGATCTGGGACCAGGGAAATATCATATTGGGAGAAGTGTCCCTGTGTTGTTCTTCAAGGATGCAAACTGGTTAATCTTGCATCATGCTCATTATAGCTGCAATGAGTTTTCAAATGTGTTCCCAGTACATTCCCAGGATAGGTTACTCCTTTACTGCGTTGATGCCATTATTCAAAAGCATGTTAATAACAGTGTTCTTCTCACTCCTTTATTAACATTAACAGGGACAACAATAATAGTCATCATCCACCGAGAGCCTCTTACGTACCAAATGTTTTAAAATTCAGCATGATTTTATAACAACCTTGTAAAATTGGGTGTTTTTATATTTTTATTCTAAAAAATATTAATGAAATAAAACACAGCTACTAAAGGCCACACAAAGCAAATACGTAAGTTGATGTGTTATTACAAGACAAACACCTTTGAAATCATCACTCATATTAAGAAACAGAACTTTTTGACAGCCACTGCACAAGCTGCTTCATGTGCCCTGTTCCAATTACAATCCCCTTTCTCCTGCCATTAGTCAAGTTAGCTATTTTAACTTTCACAATAATCACTTATGTTTCTTTATTAATTTTTCACCCTAGTATCTACCTATAATAATGATGGCTTAAACTTGACCACTTAAAAACCTGTTTTGTAAATTTCTTATCCTCTAAAGACTTCATCCCTCCCTCTTCTTTTCCTAACAATTTATTTGTTGACGAACCCCAGGTATTAAACTGATAGTATTTGTCACAGTCTGCATTTCATAGTGTGTGTTCATTACACAGGTGAGTGTGTTTCTTAGTCCTTTGTATCTCTTGAAAATTGATAGACCCAGGACCTGATCAGATGCATGTTCAATCCACTTGGTAAAATCCTACACTGTGCTGGATTCTTTTATCAGGAGGCACAGCATATCTGGGTCTTTAGCTTTTTGTGATGTTAGTGGCTACTGAAGCTCAATCCCTAGCTCCATTATTTCATTGCAAAATAGTGATATTCATTTTTCTTTCTCTTATCACTGGGAATCATTTTATAAGATGCTTTCCCACATCCAGTAGTTAGTTACCCAATTGTTCAGTTCACATAGGAAAGATAAACGCTTGATTTTGCATTTATCAAATCTGGTTATCTATCAAAGTGTGAAGATATCCAATTAATTTTAAAGATTGTAAACTCATGGATTTAAAAATATTTGGTTGTTTTCAATCATTTGCAATTGTTCATTTTTGTTTTGCACAAATTCTCTATTTTTAGCCAGAAGAAGCCTCATCAAGTTAATTCCTGAGTCATTTTGATATAAAACTACAAGTCTTTGATGGTTTCTTTTCTATCTGGTATATCAAGATTTTTCAGTCACATATTGTAAACTATTTGCTCTGGCTTCTTTTAGCAGAAATGGCATTTCAAGATCATTATATGGCTGCTCAGGATGCTCATTATTACAGAGTTGGTGATTGTTTCCAAGCCACTTTAGTGAACAGAGCTAAGACTCTAATGCACACACACTTTTACATTAAAATGCCTCATGTGCTCCTACTGACTTCAATTCAGATTCAGGACCAAAGGTTTTGTGTGTGTTTGTTTGAACTTAACCTCGTCTATAATATATTTATATTTTCTTTCTTTCACACTGAGAAACCTGGCACTCAATGACTCAGGGAATAATAAAATATCTCAAAATTATTGATTTACTTTATCTCATATTTCCCATCAATCCATTTTTAAATAACGATATTTGCTACTACCAGTAATAAAATTATTGAGAACAGTTTTTCTATGATTTCTTTTGTGCTCCTTGTAGTATAGTCATCATTTTGGAAATACCTTTTTTCTTTTGTTTCTTTTTTTCTGATCTATCAACTCATTTCCGAGTTCTTGTTACTCTGATTTATGTTCTTTCATGTTCTGTACCTTTTTATTCTTGTTAAATAGCTCATTTTAAATAGAATCTTACCATTTTGATATGTTTTGTGATCTTTTTTTCTGACATGAATTTATTGTCTGTAGAGCTGATAATACACTCCTTATTGTGTTATCTCTTATCATAATATTGCATGATATTTGACCTTGGGTTTTTGTTGTTTTTAATCAAGCTCATTTTTATATGGAATTGATTTCCCTGGACTCTCTTTTCTAATGCTACAGAGCTTTCCCTTTTTGTTCTGTTTTGTTTTGTTTTGTTTGTTTTGTTGTATTTACATTTGGCAGCTTACTTACTGGGATTTATTAGCACTGTCTCTTTTATCTTGACCATTTATTCCCTTCATTTCTATAATTGTTTATTCTCAATTTTTCTTCTGCTTCCACAAATTTTTCCTTAATGGAGAGTATTCTTTTAGGAGAGAAACTGAGTTGGGTTGGTCAATTTTGAGAGTTTATAGAAGTTAGATTGCACCAGCTTCTTCATCTTTTACCATGGTGCTATTATTCAGCTGAGCAAAACCCTTCCCACTTTCAGCTCCTGTTCTCCAGTGAATGGCTCTTTGGAGGGTTTCTCTATGCTCAGGTCTGATGGCCCGTCTAATTCCCTCTACATTCTTGCACGCAGATGCTATTACCATGCAGGTCTTGTGGCTTAGTGGTTTATCCTCTTCCACTTAGCATAACGTCTGCAAGGTCATCCATATTGCAGCATATAAACAATTTCCTTCTTGTTATGACTGATAATATTCTATCGTACATATAGATCACATTCTGTTTGTCCATTCGTCCACTGATGGACATTTAGGTTGTTTTTACTTCTTGGTTATTGTGAGTAACATTGTAATGAACATAGGAGTACAGATATCTTATTGAGATCCTGATTTCCATTCTTTTGGATGTATACTCAGAAGTGGGATTGCTGGATCATATGCAGTTCTATTTTTAATTTTTTTAAGGAAATGCTACACTGTTTTCCATAGTGGATGTACCATTTTTTATTCCCACCAACAGTGTACAGCAGTTCCAGTTTCTCTACATCTTCACCAACACATGTTATCTTTTCTGTTTTTTATGAGAGCCATCAGGACTGGGGAATACTTCTTCACTAAGAGCAGGCATTGGGGATGAGAGTCAGTCAGATTTCTCAGAGCTCTCCTGGCTTCTGCTTCTTTCCTCCTCCCCTGGTAATCCTCACTTCAAGTGGCTTCAATGGAGTCAGGCTAGTCTTTCAGTGGTCCTTACTCAGTACGTCTTTAGCCATGGTAATACCACAGGCACAGACCATATTCTGCCTTGTCCTATTTAATGGTCATTTTGCTTGGTCACTGTTTACTTCTTCCCATTTGGTCCAAGCACCCCAAATTCTCCTTTTTCCTCAACCCCTCGAATGCTTGCATGTCTCATTTTAAGTGTTCTTCTACCTCAGGGCCTTCGTTCTTGTAGTGCCCTCTGCCTAGAACTTTCTTCTACTGACATTTACATGATTTGCTCTCCTATGTCCTACAACTATCTGTTAAAATGTTATTTTGTCAGTAAATTTTTTCTGACCACCAGTATAAACAGCAACCACCTTATCATTTTAACCCTAATTTAGTTTTTGCCTCTTAATTCTTAGCACAGTATAATACATGTGGTTATTTTTTCCTTTTTATAAAAATTATATTCCTCCACTAAGTTCTATACTACATTAAGGAAAGGGACTTTATATCTTTGGTTCACTGCTGAACCTTCAGTATGTAAGATAACTCCTGGCACAAAGTGATGCTCCCCAAATGAGCAAATGGATGAATGAAAGAGTGAACTTATTCTGATCCTAGATTGTTTCAGCTTTTTCTTAGAGTATGACAATGTCAAGGGGGTCAGTATTAGGGAGAACATTGGCAATGACTTGATATAGAGTAAAGAGTTCCTAGTTAACGTTTGAGAACTACATGGAGAACTCTCATTTATATGTGGCATTTCCAAAAAGCCAAACTCATGGAAACAGAGAAAAGTGATGACCGCCAGAGGCCAGGGGTGCCAAGACTGGGGAGTCTTGATCAAAGGACACAATATTTCAGTTAGACAGGATGAATAAGTTCAAGAGATCTACAGTACATCATGGTCACTATAGTTATTTACAATACATTGTATATTTTAAAATGGCAAACACTCAGGCATGATGGCTCATGCTTGTAATCCTTTAGGAGGCTGAGGCAGGTGGATCACTTGAGCCCAGGAGTTTGAGACCAGCTTGGCCAACATGGCGAAACCTCACCTCTACAAAAAATTCAAAAATTAGCCAGCTGTGGTGGCAGGTGCCTGTAATTCCAGCTACTGGGAGGCTAGGGCATGAGAATGGTTTCAATCCAGGAGGCAGAGGTTGCAGTGAGCTGAGATTATGCCGTCACACTCCAGCCTAGGTGACAGAGGGAGACTCAGTCTCAAAAGAATAAAAAATAAATAAAACAGCGAAGACAGTCAATTTTTAAGTCACCACCAAAAAAATGGTAAGTATGTGAAGTAATACATATGTTAAATAGCCTGATTAGCCCTTCCACAGTGTATTCACCTATCAAAATCTGATTTTGTACACTATAAATATGTAAAATTTTTACTGGTCAATCAAAAAATAAAATATTAATAAGATAAAATAAGATGGATTTATTGTTGTGCTCTTTCCATTGAGCTTGCTGTGATGAATTAAATATCCAACATGGGAGGATTGCATTTGAATGTCAGCTCTGATAATAATTAGACACATCATCTGCAATATTTGAACATGCTGAGTCTCAGTTTTCATATCGGTAAGAGAAGGTAGTCTTAACCATGATCTAGAAGCAGAAACCATTTGACCCAGCAATCCCATTACTGGGAATATACCCAAAGGATTATAAATCATTCTACTATGAAGACATATGCACACATATGTTTATTACAGCACTATTCACAATAGCAAAGACTTGGAACCAACCCAAATGTCCATCAATGATAGACTGGATAAAGAAACTGTGGAATACATACACTATGGAATACTATGCAGCAATAAGAAAGGATGCGTTCGTGTCCTTTGCAGAGAAATGGATGAAGCTGGAAACCATGATTCTCAGCAAACTAACACAGGAAGAGAAAACCAAATACCATGTGCTCTCACTCACAAGCGGGAATTGAACAATGAGAACATATAGACATAGGGAGGGGAACATCACACACTGGGGCCTGTCAGGGGGTGGGGGCCTAGGGGAGGGATAGCATTAGGAGAAATATCTAAGGTAAATGATGAGTTGATGGGTACAGCAAACCACCATGGCACATATATACCTACGTAACAAACCTGCACATTCTGCACATGTATCCCAAAACTTAAAGTACAATAAAAAATATAAACATTAAAAATAAAATTAGAAAAACTATAACAAAACTTTGCAATTGTTAAAATTACATCAGTGGTTAATCCATGGTTGTATGTGGAGTAGACTAAGAAATGTTTAAGTTGAATGGCCAAAGGAAGTTGCAGAATTCCACAACGGATGAATAGTACAGCTCTTTTTAGATTCAACTGGAGAAGTGCCAATTATACCTCCTATGCATTTCTGATTCCATAGGACAGTTTCATTGTAATATCCACTTGCAAAACTGTGTGGAGTGAGATGTTAAACAGCACATATTTTTAATTTAAAATCCATTAGCACTCCACATAATTAATTAGAATTTTACACTCCAGTGGCTTTTGGTTCCCTACAGAAAATTGAGCACACAGAATATAATTTGATTTAATTTTTGGTCTAGGTTTAATCTACCTTAAACATTTTTTTAATATCTCTGGAGAAATTTTTATGACTTAAAAACTTGCGATTTTTTCCTTAGTAAACCTACCATTCTATTCAGGAATTTTGGTAGAAGAGGAGATAAAAGCTTAGAAAAATATTGATAAGGCAAAATATTGAATCAGGTTTTCAGAATTCAAAATACAGAGCCCACTATCCTTGCTGATATAATTTACTTGGGGAAAATACAGAGACATTGTAAAATTTTGCCTGTCAATTTCACAGCCCTTGTCTGTTTCCTAGCATTATAGAACTCGGCTTGCACATAGGTCTTTTTAAGTTTCAGTCTGTGCCACTAAAATGATCTCTTGCAAGGGGTATTATGTGAATTTGACATTCTTACAGCACATTTACTGTGGCCCAGGAAGCCGAGTACTGGGTCATAATTACACTCTGTTTCAACTGCGGAGGGTCATTGCTGTGGGTTGAACTTCGTGTTGGTTTATTTATAACCGTGGAATTATAACCCAAGGTTTGGAGGGCCTTGATCTAACTTCAAATTGCTTCACAATGATTTTAATAAATATTAGGTCTTGAAGTTCCTTGACTATTAGGTTTAGTTGAGTCACTGATCAATTTTTTTGACAATACTTTTATATCTTCATTTGTTTTAATTTCCTGCCTTCCCTTACAGTGCTTATTCTAAGTTCCACAATTGCAGAAGCTAACATTTTCCTATAGTATTTGCTAAATACAATCATATTTATTATTATTCACCTAGATAAGATTTTTCTCTTGCACTGTTGTTAATACTAACTTACCTTTCCAACACTAAGTTGAGTACAATTTTATTTATAATTTACTAAAATCAATTATAATATCATGATATATTTTCCACAAAAGGCAATAAATTTCAATATAAGACTGTTGCAACAATAAACTATGAAGTGAAACACACACTTATACACAGAAATGCACACACACATATATACCCATGTAGACTATACAGACTTAACCCTATTAAATAACAAGCTTTGAAAATAGGAGATACTATTGCTCCAACAATCTATTGTTTCTTTTGTTGTGGACCCAGTGGTTTAAATACTATTCTTTCATTTGACAATATTTTAAAAGTCATATACAACAGTTACAGAGTGGTCTTTTAGGATACCAAATCTTGGGGACATAATAGGGTATAATTCAGTTGGCAGTTCCAAATTTAAATAAAAGACTTGCCAGACATGGCTATTTGACAGAATTTAGTTTGATTTTGTCTATAGTTAGAATTTAGAAATTTAAACCATTTATCCATGTATCATTTTAATATAAATGACAGTTTCAGGATGATTTTGACCTCTTAGACATGTTCTATTCAAATGTAAAATAATTCTCTGATTCATTATCAAGTACAAACTTCTTTTAGTATTAAGATTTTGCATATAAAACAAAATATGAAACACAAGGGAATTAAATAAAATATAGTCAAGATCAGATTACTGTGAGAAAAAAATGCTATTCATTGGTTTTATGTCATAATGTGAATATGCTAATAACTGGGGGTATAATTGACACTGTAGAAACAAATATAAATAGGTTTAATGAGGTTATTGATTTTTCTCTCATAAATGTTCTTACATACTTTATATGGTAAGCATATCACTAATGATGTATGTCTTTTCATTAGAGTTGGCATAATAAAGATGACAATTAATTTTTAATGAATCTGTTAGTGAAATTTAATATTGAAAAATTAATAAAGCAAGCTTAATTTCATTGCTGAGTCTATTATCAGCATTACATGTATTAGCAAGCAAATTTACCAATATGAACGTTTATACTGGGCAACTTGGCTAAGAAAGCTATGCTAATTCCCATTTCTAAAGCCCTGATAAGTATAAAAACAAAACACAATTTGGAAAATAAAGCAAAGCCCACAACTTGAGAGTGTTATAATCCTGTAGGACCTATTTCTTCTTTGATACAGAGCATTAATGGCAGCCAAACAAAGGTCAGCTTGTTAAGTAAAATCTTCCTGATTGTCTTTAAATGAATTTGGGCTTCTCCAAGGAAGCCTTTGGATTAACTGAAGTCTTAACACCTGGCTTCATTTGACAAGGATTGTAGATAGGGAAATTGTTGTTCTTGTCCACTTACACCAGCTACTTTAATATACCAACTTATCTAAGCCATCTCCCATCTGGAAGATACATATCATTATCCCTGCTTTATAGATCAGAAAAATGAGCACCAGAAACATTAAGAAACATGCCATCAATTGATAGACCCCCAATTCTAAAACAGCTGGGTCTTTCCAGCCTGCCTGCTCTTTCTAGCTTGAGAAACCTAGGACCTTTTCCTCTGAAAATTGCATTTGAGCAAAATGGCAAATGTGTTAAGTTTCTGAATGGGATGAATTGGTCATTTTATGAAAGAAAATGTTAAGCTGAGAACGCTTTCTTTGTGTGATTAAATCTAGCACAGATTTTATTTTATACCAATTCATTCAAAGACATTTTAAACAGCGGTTGTCAGGTAGGCTATGCATTTTTTTCTTCCTCTACACAATACATGATACAAGCGTGCCTCTGGTCTGTCATTTGTAACTATTATATCTCTAGAAAAGCATTCATTTAAAAAGGATTAGCAACAAATCATGCATTTAAAATTTACCAGCTTTCTATGGATACAGGCAGAGGATTGAGAGAAGGCAAATGGCTAACACAAAACAACAACCCAGTTTTCTCCATCTGGGGTGGGACAAAGCCTTTCAAAAGCTAGCAAATTCTTAAGAAGCACAATATATTTCAGACATAATGTTTTTAAAGAGAAAAAAGTAAGAAAATACAAAACAAAACAAATTTTTTGGCATCAAAAATCTCATGATGTTTCTTATCTTCATGTTAAGCTAACTACCCACAAATTCTCTATTTTATCAATCATTTGTTCTTGTTATCCATTGATTTTTTTAGTTTGTCTGTTTATATAACTTGGAGTACCAGATACAGGTTGGAGATTAGAGAAGCCTTAGGAGATCATTGAAATACAAATGAAGATTATCTTTAAAACCTATGCCACCTCAAAGCAAAACAAAAAAACAGCGCAGAGCAAATCTAACATGATTCAAATTATGGCACCACTACTAACCTTGGGAAGATACTTTCTCTCACAACTTTGCACTAAGAAGCCAAGCCATTGATATCTTTTAAACAAATAGAAAGGTAAACATGTTTTTTAAATAATTATAAAGGTAAGCTAATAAACAAAAAGAACAAAGAAAATCCAGAGAAAGCAAATAATTCACAGCAAAAATAGAAACTTTAAAACATGTCCAACAACAAAAACAGGATATAACTAAAACTAGATGTATCTGTTGTATCAACAGACTGAGACTACCTATGAAAATTCAGATTGGACACACAGGAAATCAAAACTGATAATATTTAGAGGAAAAAAACAAAAAAAAAGGAAAGCAGAGCTCTTGATAAGGATGAACTCAGGCCAAAAACAAGTGAATAATCTAGGCTAAGAAAGACAACTTAAAATTTACTCGGAGCAACGAAAGACCCTTACTAGCCAAAGCAATCTTGAACCAAAAGAACAAATCTGGAGGTATTTCAAAATTTCAAGATTTACTACTGATTTCAAAATTTACAATGAACCTATAAAAATCTAAACAGCATGGAAGTGGCATAAAAACAGACGCATAGACCAATGGAGCAGTATAGAGAGCCTAGAAATAAATTCACACATTATAATCAATTGATTCTTGACAAAATGCAAAACACAATGGGGAAAGCATCGTCTCTTCAATAAATGACGCTGAAAAAACTGGATATTCACATGCTGAAAAATGGAATTAGATTCTCATCTCATACTATATACAAAAATCAACATTAAATGGATTACAGACTGAAATGTAAGACCTGGAACTATGAAACTACTAGAACAAAACACAGGAAAAGTTGCATGACATAGATCTGGGTAAAAATTTCTTGTATGTTATCCCAAAAGCACAGCCAACAAAAACAAAAATAAACAAATGGGATTGCATGAAAATTAAAGTGTCTGCACAGCAAAAGAAAAAACAGAGTGAAGAGACAACCGAAGAATGGGAGAAAATATTCCTAAACCATATTTATGGTAAGGAGTTAATATACAAAATAAATGAGGAACTTAAATAACTCAATAGCAAGAAAACAAAGAAAAAAAAACAATTAAAAATGAACGGAAGACCTAAATAGACACTTCTTAAGAGACATGCAAATGACCAACAAATGTATGAAAAAAAAGACCCAACAAATAAGTAAATACTGAATGAGTAAACAAATTATAAATAGTAGGATCCAGGTAGACAAACTAGTAACAAATAAGCAAGATGATAAAGCTAGGATGAACACTGTGGTGCTGGATTAGAACTGGCAATTTTGCTAAGAATTCATATTCATATTTACATGTGTGTGTGTAGATGCATGCACATCTCAGACAGACTTAGTAACTTAAAACAACAAAGATTTGTTTTACTTACAGTCTGGAAGTCAGAAGTCAAAATGGATCTCACTGGGCAAAATCAAGGTGTCAGGAGGAATGTGCTCCTTCTGGAAATTCCAGGGAAAATCTGCTTCCTTGCCTCATCCAGCTTCTAGAAGCTGCCTACATTCCTTGGTGTGTGTCGTCTTCCTCCATCTTCAAAGCTAGTCAAATCTCTGACTTCTGCCTCATTCTTTTATATAAAGCCCACCTGGGTAAACCAATTAAACCCAGATTAAACCCACCTGGGTAAACCAGGATAAACTAGTTTTAAAGCAAATTGATGATCAGCAACTTTAATTCTCTCTTGCTGTAGTGTAACGTTAACAGAATAAGTTTCCATGGAAAAGAACATAGACATCTTTGAAGGATTGTTACTCTGCCTACCAAAATAACCAAGCTCTTTTGCAGGAAAATTCAACCAAAATATTAAAGAGCAAATAATTCCAATGTTTTTAAACTTCATCAGCACATAAACAGGAGTAAAATTTAATTATTTCTTTTAATCAAGTCTAATAACATTGATACTGAACTTGGCAATGTTAGCCCTCAAAAGATAATTACAAACAAATCTCGTTTCTCATCATCAAAGCCAACATCTTAAATAAAATATTAGCAATTAGAATTCAGTCACACATCAAAAGAATAATACATCATGCCAAGTGTTGTTTATCTTCTCGAACAATGAAAAGGTGTTTGCTACAATAAGACATAAAATTTTTATTTTAAAGAACTCTCAAATATTAATATTATTATGATAAAATATACGTTAATCCAAAAGACACTACTGCACCTAATTTTTAAAAATGAAAAGTGAAATATAAAGTTGGAAAGGCGGAAGTAGAGTTTTCCTATGGAACTCTAAACAATCAGTTAAAAACCACTACATTTAATAGACTTCACTCATTTATCAAGACACAACTTTACTATTTCAAATAATAGCTTTCTACGAGCAAACACAACAAGCTAAAAGATGTAATGGATTAAATATTTGAATTTACAAATATAAATACAAAGTCTATGGGATAAATTAAATGAGAAATATCTATAAGAACCATATGAAAGTTTAGCATCTGTAATAATTACTTGTTTATTTTAAATATATAACTGTCAATTATCTCTAAATTACATGACTTCAACAAAGTATCAATAATTTATTTTGAAGTTAGCAAATGAATTAAAGTTCTTATGAACTGAAACCACCATAAGATATCACTTTACACCCATTAGGATTGTTAGAAACAAAAAGTCAGATAATAATATATTGGCCAGAATGTAGAGAAATTAGAGCTCTGATAAACTGCTTTTAGGAAAATAAATATGCAGCAATCTTGGAAAACTGTCTGGCAGTTTTTCAGATGATTAAGCACAGAATTACCATAGAATCCTGCAATTCTTCTCCCGCCTATAATCCCAACAGAAATGAAGACATATCTCCATACAAAAATTTGAATGTTTATTACAGTTTTATTCATAACAGCCAAAAGGAGGAAATAATCCAAATGTTCATTAAGGGATGAATGGATAAATAGTATGTGATGTATCCATCTAATAGAATATTATTCAGCTATAAAAAATGAAGTACTAATGCATGCTACAATATGGATGAACCTTGAAAATACTGGTAAGTGAAAGAAGTCAGTTATACAAGAACATACATGTGATTCCATTCACACAACTGTTCAGAATAGAGAAATCTATAGAAACGAAAATTGGTTACTTAAGTTTAGGGAGAAATGGGTGAATAGAGAGATGATAACTAAAGGATACAGTGTTTCTTTTCAAGGTGATGACGATATTCTAAAACTGACTCTGGTGCTAGTCGTGCATATCCATGATTACATGGAAAACCATTAAGCGGATGAATTGTAAGATATATAAATTCTATCTCAATAAAACTGTTAAAAATCTTATAAAAATGAGTAAGCAAGATGACTAGGGGGAAAAAACTTATTAAAAAGCAATAGAGGTAAACTCAGTCCAATAATTTTTTAAAAGTATGAGATTATGATACCAGCTCACAAACAAAAAACAGATAAATGGAACACAATGCACAGAGCAAACCCAGACACCATGAGGATATTATAAATGTGGTAAGAGATATATCAAATCATGGAGAAAACATAGACCATGAAATATATCTATTGAGACTAGCTACTTAGCTAGATTGGGGAGGGAGAAGAAGTAAACCTGGATGCATACCTTATATCAAATGCCAACATAGAGTTCCAAATAACCAAGATTTCATTGTAATAATAAAGGTAATAAAAAGAGAATTTTGGTTTCCAAATTATAATCTCAAAGCAGAAGAACTTTTTCTAAATGTGATTTATAGTACAGAAGCCATGAAAGGATGAATCAATTAAAATTTAAAACTTTTATGTCAAAAATACATATGTAAGATAAATTTTTTTAAAACAGTGTCAAAATGCAAGTGACACACTGGAGTATTACTTGCAAATCACTAAATAGAAAGAAGACTAATTTCCTCATATATAAAGAGCTTCTAGAGACCAATGAAAAGACAAACTGACTTTCTAAAAATTGGACAAAGGATGCAACCAAGCTTGCAGAGAAAAATGAACATTTAGGTTTTTAAGTACAAAAGGTGCTCTACCTAACTCATAGTAAAGAAACAGAATTTAAAACAGACTTGGATACCAATGTTCAGATTGATAAA
Organism: Saimiri boliviensis; assembly: GCF_048565385.1. Lineage (NCBI taxonomy): Eukaryota > Metazoa > Chordata > Mammalia > Primates > Cebidae > Saimiri > Saimiri boliviensis. The sequence continues at coordinate 112,226,662 of NC_133449.1, forward strand.
TTCCTTAATGTTTGATGACAGACAACACTGGCAATGCTGTTGGAAACAAATTTTCATAATTAGCTGAAACAATTGTAAAAAACCTAATGTATAAAATTTGTCAGTATCGAAATGACAAATGTTCTTAACTTTTAACCATCATTTAGCTTTCTTACAAATATTGTCTATCACATAAAATAAAAGAAGCAGAATTATTCATTGTGGTATTGTAATACAGTTTGGGAAGTAACTCAATGTTCATCAAAAGGAGTAGATAAATTGAGGTACATCCATATAACATAGGGTGTTTCAACCTCATCACTACTGATATTTTGGATCAGATAATTCTTTGGAGTGGGAGGGGATGACCTCTGCTTTATAAGATATTTAGCAACATCCCTGACTTCTACCAACTAGATGTCAGTAGCAGCTCCCCTCCCCATTGTGACAACCAAAAATGTCTTCAATGTCAATGCGTCACGGGAAACAAAATTGCTCTCCCTCATTGAATCCCACTGATGTAATACTATAAAGCTATTTTTTAAACTGCGAATAAGCTATGCATTGAATTGGAACGACCTATAGAACATATTATATTTTGTTAAGCAAAAAAGTCAAGATACAGAGCAGTTTGTATAATGTGCTACCATTTTTCTGAACAAAGAATGGGGACATGTAAGTATTTATAGTTAGCCTGCACGCACGGCAAATGCTTTGGAAGGATTCAACAAAACTAAAAACAGTGACCACCTATTGGTTGGAAGGTGGATAGATGGATGGCTAGATATAGAAAGAGACTCTATTTAATTTTATGATAGATTTGATTTTTTTAAACCATTGGAATGTTTAAATAAGTAAATACATTGATCAAAATTGACAAATGCATTTGAATCTTTCCCATTTGATCTGTCTTAATAATCATAACTTATAAAGGTGCTGGGCCTTGATTTCTCTCTCTACTGAGAATCCTTAAGTGGACCAAAGTTTTCTTTGCCTATACACTGATATGGGCTTCTGAAACGTCTACATAGTCAAGTTTTGATGTCTTGAGCAGCAGAAAATTTAAATAAGTGGAAACACTGACATTTATAGTGATTGCTGTTCTGATAAGTCCCAATTGAAAAACTGGGACTCTTCCGTGAAGAACCCTGAGTGATCGATCTTAGCAGTCTTCCCCATTTGCTAGCTGAGTGTAGCATTCTCTTTTGGAGGCAGGGAATAGCAGTGATCCAGAACACCAGGACACTCCTTCAGAGGAGATCGGTGTATTCGTGGTATGGCCTTATACAAGGACACTCCTTCAGAAGGATCACCGGTGTCAGCAGGACTGGGCAGCCCTCCTTCTATGCACTCTGTGTGGCACATAGAGGCAGGACCATCCCTCTTCACATGTTGAAGTGATTGTTTATTGTCTGTTGGTTGACTCTTTCTAAAAGCCTCAAAATTGGTGGATTTGAACCCAGGCTCTGCCAAAGAGGCAACCTGTTGAACTGAAGATGCGGCTCTGAATCTACTACCAAGCCCCTATCCTGTTTCTGTATTGCAAAATAACTTTGTATATCTATTCTTCATTCTGCAGAATTTATAGATTTAGAGGGATATAAAATCTTCCTCTAGAAGATTTTAAGTGACTCGCTGACATTTGGTAGAATAAAAAGGTCATAACCAAATATTCATGCAACATTTCATCACTGATTATATTTAGCCTAACTCCCTAATATCACAGATACCGAAATTAAGTTAAAGAGGTTAAGTAACTCAATCAGCTCTAAATAACTAGGTAACCTAATACTAAATTTGAGATGCTGAAAATATCATAAAACAAAGAATCATATGAAAAGAATCTGTACCTAGAGATTCTGAACTAGAATTTGGGAAGGCAGATTCTGATTGGGGTACAAGGAGAATGGAGATGATAATTGAAATCAGAGGGGAGAGAACATTCTTTAAGAGATAACATAAAGACGAAGCATGAATTTGCAGGAATGCCCACAGCTGAAGCAGAAGAGGAAGAGAGGAGAATTTTTATTTCAATTTTCCATTTTTTTCTGACTCTAAGTGTAGTGTACTATAAGCTTCACAGAGAAGTTACAGACAATACCGTAGATGGCACAGAGCTTATTTCCCAACCACCAAAAATATCTCTTTCTTTGACTTCTACTTTGATCCAACAACTTCAGCATTCCATATTTTACATGAAACATTTATTCTGTTAAACATTAATTGAAATCTCTTTCTATCAGGTTAATTTTGTTAAACCCAGTATTTCCAAAATCTAAAGGCTCGAGAGGTCTCAAGGTAATATAGCAACTTGCCAATAGGATACTCACTCTTGGAGATGCATTAATCTATTTGGCCACAAATGATTCCTCCTTCTGTTTAGCAGAGTTATCTCCCAGTAGAAATATTTGGGCAAGCCTTGAGTGACATGGCTCCAGCTCGCTTTGTATGTGCAGGAAAACATTAAGAGTCCTGAAGTTCCCACACATTGTGAAATTACCCCCATTATGGCCACTATGTCTCCCACTATCCATTATCCATCCTTCCCCACTCTCTGTCCCAAGGTTCTTTGGAGCTACGGACTGCATCACCAGGGAGTCTTCATCTTCGGGCTTTTAAATTGAATCAGCAAATAGGAGGCACTCTTTGGAGAGTCAGAAGTGACTCCCTGTCTGGAACTCTGCATCAGCACTGCTTGATCCATGGCTCCCCTTCTGCTAAACAGCCCCGTGGCCACCACAATTCAATTCTCACTGGACTCTGGTGCCCTAATTTCCTCCTCATCTACTTCCAACCTTTTGATCTTCCCGATGGGAGTAGCGTGTTGAATTCTTTACCGTTCTTTGTTCTCTTAAAATCTCTATAGATGAACTAACTGGGGAGAATCCTATTTTCTGCTGAAACTCTGAATTCTAAAAGTAGTGTTTCTTTCTATACATTTTAAATACATATATAAAAAGGAGACAAGAATATTTACCTTTTCTGTAATTTTCATCTTAAATATACACGAACAATATCATGAATCTAACATTAATATATCAGTGGTATATGTTAATATAGGCATTTAGTTTGAGGACTAACAACAACTTAATTTTATTAAACAAATTACAAGTCTCTTCTAGAGAGAACTGTATTTGCTTTTTTTGTATTTGTATTTCTATGAAATAGAGCTTAGATAAGGACTTGAAATCATTGTTTGCTGTTTCTAAGGGACTTATACTGAAATACTACTTGCTTTTAATCAATATTACAAATGCTTGCCGAAGACAGACTCAGCTTTTGCATCAATTTGTCAACAGCATTTAAAAGTTTTTTCACCTGAAAAGTGCCATGAAATGCTAGACTAGATGAAGGAGAGGAAGGCCACTTGTGAGCTAATAAGGCAGCTTCTTAATAAGGATTGTTTTCCATCATGTAATTATTCTGCTGGGGTTTTACAGGTTCAGTTTAAATGGCTTAGAGCAGTCAGGGTCTGTCACCATTCCCAGGAGGTGTTTCCATGCTATTCGTCCTTCTGTTGGATTGTTTCCTTGAAATTCTGCATTAGTCCTTAAAGACACATTAGTGTTCAGTACCATTTGTTATTTTCTTTCTGTGTTTGCATGTTTATTCAGGAGACATTAATGGAAACAGAGTATCCCCATCCACATCCTGTAGAGACCTAAAATTCACAGAGTGCCTTCTCTACATGAAACATGAAGCACGAGTTTCTTTTTTCATGCATTCTCATTTATTCACACACAGAAAAAACAAGACCCGCTGGTTGTCATTGGACACGTCTCCAATCTTGCACCTCACTTTTAAGAGCTCTCGTTCATGTATATGGATAGCCTCCTTTCAGAAAACGGGATTCAGTAGAAAAATGTTGTTACAAGCAAATTACATATTCAATAAGCATAAGCAACAGTGTTTCATCTACAATGTGATTTTTTTGCTTAAGTATAAATTCAAGATGGTTTAAAAATAAGCTAGCACTTAAACTAATGAATATTTATAGAACTAATATGTTTTGAGAGAATAACCCACAACATCTTCAGTGACTTCAAAGTATTGAAATAAGGAGTTAGATAGGTAGTATTACATATAATAGCATCTCTATATACTGTTTGTATGTATAATATTTAATACTTTATAATTTCTTATATCATAATAAATACAATTATATATAATAATATAGAAGTCATGGCTCTAGACTTGACTTTTTAGCAAAAAGCCGCTAGTTTTAGCAAAAAAGTACTCAAGACTTCCCACAGCTCTTTGAAAACAAGTTGATTACAAGTTCCTGCTAGATTGCAAACTCCTTACCTATGGGCTGGATAAAGAAAATATGGAACATATACACCATAGAATACTCTACAGCCATAACAGAACAAAATCATGTCCATAACAGAGAACAATCATGTGGATGCAGCTGGAAGTCATTATTCTAAGCTGCATTCATGCAGAAACAGAAAATCAAAACTATATGTTCTTACTTATAAGTGGTAGCTAAACATTAAGTACACATGGACATAAATATGGAAAAATAGACACTGAGGACTCCTGTGGGGGAGGGGGAGGAAGGAGGAAAAGGGTTGAAAAACTAATTGTTGAATACTATGCTTAATACCTGAGTGATAGAATAAATCATATCCCAATACTCAGCATCATGCAATATACCCATGTAACAAACCTGCACATGTACCCTCTGAATCTAAAATAAAAGTTGAAGTTATGTTAAAAAACAAAAAAAACAAAAAAACTCCTGGTGGCAGGTGCCGGTAATCCCAGCTACTCAGGAGGCTGAGGCAGAAGAATTGCTTGAACCCGGGAGGCGGAGGTTGCAGTGAGCTGAGATCAAGCCATTACACTCCAGCCTGGGCAACAAGAGTGAAACTCTGGCTCAAAAAAAAAAAAAAAAAAAAAAGTCTTAGCCAAAATAACCAGGGCATTTACTGATTTGACCATAACTTTCTTTCTGATCATTTCTTATTCATTAAACTATGTCTCGTGTATAATCAATATATTGTCCCCCTTCCTGACTCTGTGTCTTTAGATTAGATGTTTTTAATACATAAAATTCCTTTCTCCTGCTCTTTAACTCCTGGAAATTTCTTCCTTATCCCTTTGAACCTAGGTTTGATGCCCTTTCTGGTGTGAGTCTGAATCTCTCCAAATGCTGTCAGGCAGAAAGAATTGCCTCCTCTCTGCTGCCTCAGGGCTGGGCTTAAACTCTCACAAAATTCACTGTGCTATGTTACAATTATGTATTTCCACTGTTTATTTATTTGTCATCAAGCTGAGCTCTTGAAGCCCAGTGTGATGCCTTTGCGCTAGACCTGAAGAATGTAAAGCTGACTGTTGATGACACACGGCCTATGAAAGCGAGAATGAGGAGCCACTGTTAATCCCATTTCACAGGTAAAGAACCTGGGACCTTACACACAGTAACCAGTTGCATAAAAAGTAACACAGTTGGTAAAAATCAGCCAAAATGAAGAGACAAGATTATATAAGTGTTTTTTGTGGTTGATGTGACCATTTAAATTGATACTATTTTTACATGTATTAGCATCACTTCCTTTTTTCTCCTCCCCTTCTTCATTATAATAGTAGGCAAAAAAAAAAAAATGTTATTGACGGAAAGAATTCACGAATAAATAAAAACGTGAATAGTGAAAGGTTTACCTAAACTCACAAAACCTCTCTGAATCTATTTCCTCACCCATTTAATGGAGCCAATTACCCCTCACTGTTAAAACTCATGGGATTAATTTAACATTGAGTTGGGTAATAACAAGTTATGTGCATGTATGTATATGTGTAATGTATAACAACATATTGTCTACAAAAATTATTCCATATTTAATATAAAATCTACCAAGTTTAGTCTTAAGGGTAAATTGCTATTATTTTTGAATACTGATTCACGTTTAATACTTTTGACCTCAATTTTCCTTCTTAAAAGATAAATGTTATACTATTTATTTAATATTTTAATTTAGAAGTTGCTTGAATTTTCAGGTGTCTTTCAGCTCCATTTGAAAAAAATGTTTTGGAATACTGTGTTATTCCCTTATAGTCATCATTTTTACTGTAAGATTGCAGAAAAGAAATAGACTGGGTTCTAATGTTTCTCAGTCATAAAGATGATTGGAAGTAAAGCTAAAAAGTGTATTCTTCAGTATTTATCATCACATGTTAGAAATGTTACTAGAATAAGATTTTCACAGCATCAAGTCTTTTACCAGTCTTTAGCAGTAAGTCCTTAAAAATGCCTTCACTTCAATCTGCATTTTACAAACTAGAAAGCTGGAGCTCAAAAGCATTCATTTTAGCCAGGATGGTTTTGAGAATTAAATGAGAAAGTATATAATAAATGATAATATAGACAGAATTCCCTGACAATCAGTAAGTGTTTGTTTTGTGATTATTCCATGAAGAGAAATCAAGGCACTTGATTTTAGACCCAGTAGTGACATAGACACACACAGGATCACATGTCTTGCTGTGCTCCCTGCACAGTCCTAATCAAAGTAGAAGAGTCAGGCCTGGGTGTTGCTCGTCTGACTGAACTAACCATTGGAAACTAAATCCACTGCTTCTTCGTCAGCTCTGGAAAGCAAAGATCCAACAATCAAAACAACAAATAGCAGAAAGAATAGCAAACACAGCAAAACCCTCAATCATCACACACTTCCCTCCACTATTGGAATTTTTTTTCCTTTCCATAAAAGTAAAAGTAATTTTGCTTGGTTTCTGTGTTCCCCTCGCTCTCTCTAGATAAGTGGTGCATAGGAAGAAATAAATGAATGGGATATTTTTGTAATGAAATAGAGGTCATCGGACTATTTATTTATTTATTTATTTGGAGACAGTTTTGCTCTTGTGCAGGCTAGAGTAAAATGGCATATCTTGGCTCAGTGCAACCTCCACCTCCTGGGTTCAAGTGGTTCTCCTGCCTCAGCCTCCGAGTAGCTGAGATTACAGGTGCCCTCCACCAAGCTCAGCTAATTTTTGTATTTTTAGTAGAGACAGAGTTTCTCTATGTTGGCCAGGCTGGTCTCAAACTCCTGACCTCAGGTGATCCGCCCACTTCGGCCTCCCAAAGTGCTAGGATTACAGATGTGAGCCACTGTGCCTAGCTAGACTTCTTTGATTATTAACATTAGCTATAAAATCTACCAAATTCAAATGCTTTGGGTGTTTTTTTTTTTCATATTTGTGCATAAGTTCTTTTCAAGACTGTGTGTCCTCAGATTCCCTCATCTGATCACCAGCCAATCACTCCTCTAGCATCCTATTTCACAATTGTTTGTGCTTGTTGATTTATACCAAGCCTACAATAAACTAAAGTCTTATTTATAAATGTTCCTGTTGTGTTGCTGCCTCCATCCTGCATTTTTGTAAGTAATATTTGGATACAATCTAAATATTGTACATTACTCCTGCTGCTTATCTTAGGATCCATACCAGTATTTTTGAATCTTGGCTTTACTATTTCATATACCAGTCACTCTTCTATTCCTCTATTCAGCTGGAGATGAGAAAGAGATTTCAATAAGTATGCTGACATTGATCAATACAGAATGGCTCCTTTGACTGTGAATTGAAAAGTATTCTAAGGCCAGTGAAAATAAATATTATAATGGGTAGGAGAGCTGGAAATGGCTGTCTACAGGCCATTGCTACCTAAAGAGCTGAGATATCAAATACCCCATACTTTGTGAAAGTTACTTTGGATACCATGTACACCGTCAGTTTTTGGCCTTTGTGGGCTGCATTCTGCTTTTGTCTTCTACTTTTTGAGAAGACTTATACAATCAGGAGACACCTCTCTCTACACATGTCCAAATTTGAAGAATTTTGGATGTTTTTCCAAAGCTTAATGCAATCATGAATATTATTTGACTAATCAATCATATAAATTGAGGAAAGAACATAAGTAGATAACAGCATATAGGAAAATAAAAAATGGATGATTTTGAAGAGATTCTATGGATATTAGTGATCAGATTCAAAAATTATCAAATTTAAAAATCTACAAATGGCTGGGTGCGGTTGTTCACACCTGTAACTCCAGCACTTTAGGAGGCCAAGGTGGGCAGATCACAAGGTCAGGAGTTCAAGACCAGCCTGACCCATATGGTGAAACCCTGTCTCTACCAAAAATACAAAAATTAGCCGGGCATGGTGGCACACCTGTTAGTCCCAGCTACTTGTGGGACTGAGGCAGATGAATCTCTTGATCCCGGGAGGTGGAGGTTGCAGTGATCCAAGATTTTGTCACTGCACTACAGCCTGGGCAACAGAGTGAGACTCCTCTCCAAATAAATAAATAAATAAATTAATTAATTAATTAAATTAAACAAAACAAAATTCCACAAATGCAGACACATATCCTCTGGTTTTTTTGCGCGATGAGAAAATTCATATAATCAGAAACCTTATGTAAAAATGTGTATGTATTAATTCAGGGGCTCAATCACCGTTAAAATTAAAAACAAAAGAAAAAGTACTTCAGCAAACTAGGCATTGAAGGAATATACCTCAAAATAATTAGAGCCACCTAAGACAAACACGTAGCCAATATCATAGTGAATGGGCAAAAGCTGAAAGCATTCCCCTTAAAAGCAGGAGCAAGAAAAGGGTGCCCACTCTCACCACTCCTATTCAATGTGTTGCCGGATGTCCTAGCCAGAGCAATCAGACAAGGGAAAGAAAGAAAAGGTATCCAAAATGAAACGAAGTTGAATTTTCTCTCTTCATTGATAATATGATTCTGCAACTAAGAAAACCCAGACTCCAGCAAAAAGGCTGTTAGAACTGTAAACCGTTTTAGTGAAGGTTCAGAATACAAGATGTACAAAAAGAAGTAGCATTTCTATACACTGATAATGTTAAAGCTGGAAGCCAAATCAAGAAGGCAATCCCATTTACAATTGCCACGGGGTGGCGGGGGGGAACCCAGAAATAGAGCTAACTAAGGAGGTCAAAGATCTCTACAAGTAGAACTATCAAAAACTGCTGAAAGAAATCATATATAACACAAAAAAAAAAATGGAAAAACACTCCACATTCCATGCTCATGGATTGGATGAATCAATATTTTTCAAATGGCCATGCTGCTCAAAGCATTCTATAGATTCAATGCTGTTCCTATCAAACTACCGACCTCATTTTTCACAGAATTAGAAAAACTATTGTAAAATTCATATGAACCCCAAAAAAGGGCCCAAATAGCCAAAGCACCAAAGCATTCTTAAGGCAAAAAAAAAAAAAAAAAAAAAAAAAAAAAAAAAAAAAAGAAGCCAAAGCTTACAAGCTTTATTGTAAGCCCTCAAACAATAAACATCTTAGAAGAAAACCTAGGAAACATGCTTCACAACATTGGCCTTAGCAGAGAATTAGTGGCTAAGTCTTCAAAAGCAATTGCAACAACAACAAATTGGCAAATAGGACCTAATTAAACAAAAGAGCTTCTACACAGCAAAAGAAACTATCAACGGAGTAAACATACAACGTACAGAATGAGAGAAAATGTTTACAAGCTATACATCTGACAAAGATCTAGTAAGTCCAGAGTCTATAAGGAACTTAAACAAATCAACAAGCAAAAGCAAAAACAAACAACCCCATTACAAAATGGGCAAAGGACATGAAAAGACCTTTTCTCAGGCCGACTTCCTGTAAAACACATAAAAGACACCACGATGCTAAGTACAGCAGTGTAGTAGTATAAATCCTGAAAAAAACTGCATTTATGAAGCCATACAAGCAGCTCACAAACAAACAGGAAAACAAATGCTCAAATACCACCAAGCATCAGGGAAATGCAAATCAAAACTGCAATGAGATACCATCTCACACCAGTCAGAATAGCTATTATTAAAAAAGCCAAAAAATAACATGTCCTGGTGAGGCTGCAGAGAGAAGGGTCCACTTAGATAAAGTTGGTGGGAATGTAAATTAGTTCAGCCTTTGTGCAGGGTGGTTTGGAGAGTTCTCAAATAACTTAAAGTAGAACCATTTGACCCAGCAATCTCATTGCAAGGTATATACCCAAAAGAAAATAAATCATTCTGTCTAAAAGACACACCCTAATTATAGTTCATTGCAGCATTATTCACAATAGCAAAGAACAGAATAAATGTAAATGCCCATGAATGGTGAACTGGGTAAAGAAAATAGTACATATACGCTATGGAATATTATGTAATCATTAAAAGGAACAAAATCATACTATTTGCAGCAAAATGGATGCAGCTGGAAGCTATCATCTTATGTGAATTAGTGTAGAAACAGAAAACAAATACTGTATGTCCTCACTTATAAGTGGGAGCTTATCACTGAATACACATGGACGTAAAGATGGGAGCCATGGACACTGAGGACTGCTGGAGGTGTGAGGAAGAAAGGTGAGGGCTGAGGGACTGCCTATGGGATCATTTGTACCCCAAACCTTAATGTCATGCAGTGTTCCTATGTGACAGGCCTACACATGTACGCCTGAACCCAGGAGGCGGAGGTTGCAGTGAACCGAGATCGCGCCATTGCACTCCAGCCTGGGTAACAAGAGCGAAACTCCGTCTCAAAAAAAAAAAAAAAAAAAAAAAAAAAAAGTTAAGTCAAGTGGTACAAATTATTTAATAATAGAAAGCTTTTAAGAGATTATAGTAAAAATGACACTGATGAAAACAATGATGATGATAATAATAATTATAGTCCCAAACACTATGCAAAGTGCCTCTGATGAATTACACAATTTAATCAATGCCACCGAGGAAGCAGTAGCATTGATATTCCCATTGTACAGAATAGAAAATTTATCAGAAGGCTGAACCTCCTGAAGTTCACACTACTGTAACACACACAGCAAAGCTGGAATGTTTCAGCTCACTTCAAACCCCAGACTCATAATAACTACATGATACTGGCCAGGTAATAGTATTATAGTCATCCCCAATAATTCTCTCACTTTCATCAAAACTCAGGTCAACTTTCTGTACCACACATAAAAGACACCATGATGCTAAGCATAGCAGTGCAGCAGAATAAATCCTGAAAAAGTTGCATGTGTAAAGATCCAGGTATGGAGCCTTTTTTCTCCAGTGCCCTATACCTCTGCCTTTCTCTCTCAGTAGTTTTATGACCTGTCACTACTTTAGCAAACAGCACATCAGCAAGTTTGCAGGGTAATCTTTTTGGACTGATCTCATTTATGCTTGTCCATTTCTTGTCAGTAACAAATCTTGTAAAAACACTTAGTGTTCCAGGGCTTTTCACATATAACTCATCTATCCGAAGGTTTAAAAAAGTAATTCACAACACAGCTCTCCATCAAAAGAGGTAATCATTTCCATTTCTGTCTTCATGTAAGATATAATAATTCTGTAATTTATGGGGCCACAAAAGCTCTATGACTTATATCATTTGGAGCATAATGTGATCTTCTCTGATTAATAGCTGCCATTTATTCAGAGACTGTGCAGGACACTTTATATTTATTGAACATTCTCACTTACTTCTCACAACAATTGTAAGAGAAGCTATCATTATTTCCACTTTATAGTAGCAGTAACATTTGTAGCTCATGGGGCCAGGATCAAACCTGGGAAACATCAATTATTCTGTCAATGAATAAAAGGGTAGGAAAGTTGATTACAGATAGGGTACCATCTGTTTCATATTAATATTTGCTATTTTATAATTTATTTATTCAACCAAGTTTTATAAAGCTTTATTTAGGCACAGTACACAATGAGATTATTGAATTAAACATCTAACAGTGGAATATTTAAAAGACATCCTCATCCAGAGGCAGTTGCTCAGCTGGATAGCTGCCACATTGATTCTCAAACCTCCATTCTCTCTCTGTTCCCTCCCCTCATTCTAGACCAGGTTTTCTCAACAGTGGCACTACTGACTTTTAGAACATCTAAATTCTTGTGAAGTCTGTCCTGTGAACTTTAAAATGTTAGCATCATCACTGGCCTCTGCCCACCAGATTCCAGTAACATCCCCTTCATTTTTTTATTTTTATTTTTATTTGTTTATTTATTTATTTATTTATTTATTTTTGAGACAGAGTTTCGCTCTTGTTTCCCAGGCTGGAGTGCAATGGTGCAATCTCGGCTCACCGCAACCTCCGCCTCCTGGGTTCAGGCAATTCTCCTGCCTCAGCCTCCTGAGTAGCTGGGATTACAGGCACGTGCCACCATGCCCTGCTAATTTTTTTGTATTTTTAGTAGAGACACGGTTTCACCATGTTGACCAGGATGGTCTCAATCCCTTGACCTCGTGATCCACCTGCCTCGGCCTCCCAAAGTGCTGGGATTACAGGTTTGAGCCACCGCGCCCGGCCCATTTTTTTTATTTTTAACAAATAAAAAATGCCTCCAGACATTCTCAAAGGGTTACTAGGGTGCAAAATTGGGCCCAGCTGAGAAACTGTGTTCTATACTGAAATCACACCTAATGTATCCTCATAGTATTTATCACACTTTTATATTTAACAAGCAGTTCTATCTTCCTTAGTTAAATATGAGCTCTTTAGCATATGATTATACCCACAATGACTGCACAGCATATGGGACTTAGTTTTCCTTGAAAATAAAGTTGGTTGGGTCAATATGTGGAATACTCTCAAATAATATATTTATTAACACATTATTTTAAAAAAATATATTAATGGCATTTCAGGCAGTCAAATAGGGTATTAGTTTTCTTTTCTAGGTTTGTTTTAATTTTGGTTTTGTTACATCTGACCTTAACGGAAGTGAAAAGTAAAACAAAAGTGAGAGAGACCTACTAAGTTTTGTGTTCACCTCAAAATACCTACATAGCAAAGGGCTTTGACTCTTCTTGACAGTCACATATTTGACATTGATTATCTGCAATGAAAACATCAATGCTTTAAGTACTTTAAGGCCACCTTGTAGATCTCCTATCTCCAAAAGGGAATGAGAAAGCATTTTCACAATACAAAGAGCATGAAATTTTAACAGTCAATTTGCTATTAAGCATATTATTCATTTTTAATCACTCTTTACACTGTAATTGAGTCAAAGTCAGAAAGAATCTTCTATTTTGTTTATCATATTAAACAATAAATGTTATTAAGTGGAATAATTCATAAATGAATAGAAGATAAAATACTTGTTAGGATAATTGAAAAGACACACAGAGACTGAAAACGAAAGGATGGAAAAAAATATTCAATGCAAATAGAAAACAAAAGCATGCAGGAGTAGCTTTACTTACATCAGAAAAAAAAAGACTTTAGGTTAAAAAACAAAAACAGAGACAAAGAAGATCATTATATAATATTAAAGGTATTAATTCATCCAGAGGATATAACAGTTCTAAATATATGGATATGTGGCTCCCAGCACCAGAGCATCCAGATAAATAAAGCAAATATTCTTAGAGCTGAACAGAAGATAAAACCGAATATAGTAATAGTTGGAGGTTTCAACACCCCACTGTCAACACTGGACAGATAATCTAGACAGAACATCAACAAAACATTGGGCTTAAACTGTAGACCAGATAGACCTCATAGATATTTATAAAGTATTGTATCAAATAGCTGCAGAATACACACTATTCTCATCACCACATGGAACATTCTTCAGTACAGACCCTATGTTAGGCCACAAAACAAATCTCAACAAATACAAAAAAAAATCAAAATCTTATCAAGCATCTTCTCAGACCACAATAGAGTAAAACAAGTTATCAGTGTACTGAAACTACACGGAAATTAAGTAACATTCTTCTGAATGACCAGTGGGTCAAAGAAATTAAGAAGAGAATCAAGTTTCTCAAAATAAGTGAAAATGAAAACACAACACATCAAAACCTATGGAATACATCAAAAGTAGTTCTAAGAGGGAATTTTATAGCAATAAACATTTACATTAAAAAAGTACAAAAATTTCAAGTAAATAACTTAATGCACCTTAAGGAACTACAAAAGCAAGCATAAACCAAACCCAAAATTAGTAGGAGGAAAAAATAATAAAGATCAGAGCATAACTAAGCAAAATAGAGACTAAAAAATTATAAAAGATCAACAAAACAGTTTTTTTTAAAGAATCAAAATTGACAACTCTTAACTAGGCTATTAAAAAAAAAGAAAATACCCAAATAAATAAAATCAGAAACATAAAGGAGCACATTATAACTGATACCACAAAAGTACTAAGGATCATTGGTGAGTTTTATGAACAACTCTACACTAATAAATTCAAAAACCTAAGAGAAATTGATACATTTCTGGGCACATAAAAGCTACTGAGGCTGGGCACGGTGCCTCACACCTGTAATCCCAGCACTTTGGGAGGCCAAGGCAGGAGAATCACTTGAGGTCAGAAGTTTAAGACTAGCCTAGCCAACATGGTGAAACCCTGTCTCTACTAAAAACACAAAAAATTAGCCAGGCACAGTAGTGCAAGGCTGTAATCTCAGCTACTGGGAGGCTGAGGCAGAAGAATTGCTTACATTTGGGACACAGAGGTTACAGTGAGCCTAGATAGTGCCACTGCACTCCAGCCTGAGTGACAGAGAGACTCCTTCTCAAAACAAACAAACAAACAAACAAACACTACTGAGATTGAAACAGGAAGAAATAGGAAATCTGAACAGACCAGTAATTAGTAATTAGATTAAATCAGTAATAATAATTTTTAAAATCTCCCAACCAAGAAATGCCCAAGCCAGATAAATTTACTGCTAAATTCCACCAAACTTTTAAAGGAGAACTAACTCCAATTCTTCTCCAACTATTCCAAAAAAATTAAGAAGAATTTCTTCCTAGCTCATTCTACATGGCCAGCATTACATCATGTCAAAACCAAACAATGCCACAATAAAAAAAAAAAACAAATGATAGGTCAATATCCCTGAGATCATAAATGCAAAATCCTCAACCAAATACCAGCAAACCAAATTCAACAATACATCAAAAAGATTATACAACATTACCAAGGAGGTTTTATACTAGGGATGAAAATATGGTTCAACAGACTCAAATCAATAAATGTAATACATCACATCCACAAAATTAAGACCGAACACCACATGATCATCTAACTAATTGCATAAAAAGCATTAAAATTCATCTCAATTGATGCAGAAAGAGCATTTAATAAAATTCAATATTCTGGGCGGGCACAGTGGCTCACACCAGTAAACATTATATATGACAAACCCACAACCAACAAACTGAATAGGAAAAATTTAAAAGCCTTTCCTCTAAGAACAGAAACAAGGCAAGGATGTCCCCTTTTACCACTTTTAATCACTGGGAGTCTCAACTGAAGAAATTACACAAGGGAAAGAAGTAAAGCACATCCAAATTGGAAAAGAAGTCAAATTCTCCCTCTTTGCAGAAGACAATCTTACATATAGAAAAACTAAGGACTCCAACAAAATAAAACTCTTAGAATTGATAAAAAATAATTCATTAAAGTTGCATATAAAAATTTGTGGAATTTCTACATTCCAATAATAAAATAGCTTAAAAGGAAATCAAGAAAGCAGCCCTTTTTACAATCACTATTTTACTTTTACAAAAAAAAAGGTAAAATAAAATACCAGGAATATAATTAACAAAAAAGTTGAAAGAGCTCTATAGTGAAAACTGCTAAATGCTGATGAAAGCAATTGAAGAGGACACCAAAAAATGGAAAGACATCTTATACTCATGGGTCAGAAGAATTAATAGTCTTAATGCAATCCCTATCAAAATACCATGACATTCTTCCAAGAAGTAGAATAAGCAATGTTAAAGGTTGTATGGAATCACAAAACACTCTAAATAGCCAAAGCAATCCCAAGCAGAAAGAACTAAGCTGGAGGCATCATGCTACCCGGCTTCAAAACATACTTCAAAGCTATAATAATCAGAACTGCATGGCACTGATATAATTGCAGACACATAGACCAACAGAATAAAGAATCCAGAAATAAATCCACATTATTTACAGCCAACTGATTTTTGGCAAGGTGAAAGAAACGTACACTGGAGAGAAGACAATCTCTTCAATAAATGGAGCTAGGAAAACTGGATTTTCATATGCAGAAGAATAAAAATAGACCCTTATCTCTCACCATATACAAAAATAAACTCAAAACAAATTACGGACTTAAATATAAGACCCAGAAATATAAAACCACCAAAGGAAACATAGGGGAAATGTTTCAGGACATTGGTTGAGGTAAAGATTTAATGGGTAAGACTTCAAAGGCACAGGCAACAAAAACTAAAATAGACAAATGGCGTTACATCAAGCCAAAAAACTTCTGCAGAGCAAAGAAAACAATTAACAGAGTGAAGAGACAACCTTAGAATGAGAGAAAATATTTCCAAACTATTCATCTGACAAGGGACTCATATCCAGATTATAAAAGGAACTCAAATAACTCAAATGTCTCAACAACAACAATAATAAATCTGATTTTTAAAATGGGCAAAGAATCTGATTAGACATTTCTCTGAAGAAGACATTCAAATGGGCCAGGCACAGTGACTCACACCTGTAAGGCACTCTGGGAGGCTGAACTTGCTGATCACCTGTTAGGAGTTTGAAACCAGCCTGACCAACGTGGTAAAACTCTATCTATACTAAATACAAAACATTAGCTGGGTGTGGTGGTGCATGCCTATAATCCCAGCCTTTTGTGAGGCTGAGGCAAGAGACTCACTTGACCCTGGGAGGTGGAGGTTGCAGTGAGCTGAGATTGCACCATTGTACTCCAGCCTGGACAACAAGAGCA